>NC_137772.1:76549637-77069637 GCF_963455305.1 Plecotus auritus | reverse complement strand
ACATTGGTTTTTTGATTCATGCTGACACATTAGCAGATTATGATGCCCTAGTTAAAATGGAGAGTGCAGGGGTCAATGTCCATGTTAAGTGTTCACAGAGAGGAAACTATCCCTCTGTTTATGAAGAAAAGTTAATGAACAAACACCAAAAACACTTTAGAAGAAGAAACTCATGGAGAAAGTACAGCAGTCTACCTGACTAGTCAGTTGTCTGATTCCTTGTCTTCTGTGCATCTTTTCCAAAGGCATTAATTATAGAATATTTACAAAATAATTCCAAATTGGGGAAAAGTTGCATATGACAGGAATAATTGTGAGATCAGGTCTATGCCACACTCAAGATATAAAGGGGTTGTGGAACAGCTAGAAAAATAAACCGATAAAATATATGCTTTAGGGTTTCTGGGTAAGATTGATTTTATTTCCCCAAAATGTGATGCTCTGAAAAATGTCACGGTGCTCTCTTGAGCTTTATGTTCTGCATACCTCTCACTTTAACTAAAGTCTATCTTTAATGTTCTGTCATTGACTTAATTTAGCACCGTGATGTTGCACTGCAGATTCTGAAATTTGTAATGGACATGATTACATCCTTGTGTTATGTAAGAACAGCTGAAAGCAGTAGCAGCATAGTGTAATGGTAATAAGAAAAGATTGGAGCTATATTTTCTGAGATTAATACCTGCCTTGGCCACATCTGGGCTATGGTATATCAGGTACATTTGGCACCTTATTTTCTTAGCCACCAAATTAGAATAAAAATACTTACTCTTATCTCATAGGGTGGTTATTAGACTGATGTGGCTTAATATTTATAACACTACAACAAGTAAATGGTATATGTATATTACATTAACTCTTAAATGTAATAATCTAGAAACAGTCCTCTGTTACCTTATAAGACTTTCTGTGATCTGCAAACCTAGTTCAGTACCCTTGTTATATATCATCATAATAATCTATATTTATCCTTTCATAGAATTTTTAAAATCTTATAAAATGTTACTTATTATGTACTCCTCAGTGAGGTATAAACACCAGGACAGCAGAGTCATTATCGTGCTACCTATGATTAGTTAATGGCTAAATGGTGCATTAGACCTTTAACTGATAAATAAGGGGTAGGCAAAAGTAAGTTTATAGTTGTGAGTACACAAAACACAGAGTTAATAAAGCTTTCATAATAATCATAACCTGCATGTCTCTTTCCATTTGAACAACTGTAAGCATACTTTTTTCCCATCCCTGCATTTGTTAAATGAATGATTGGAAGAAAAAGAAAAAGAATCATGGTTCAGATTTTCTCTGATATGTGAATAGAAGTAACTAGAACAGTACTCAGTAGGCACTATTGTTTCTTGAATTGAATTGACTAATCTCTAGGCTGTTCAGTCAAAGTATCAGGAAGTTACTAAATGATTCCATGTGGATCACCCAATATATTATGTATAGTCATGAATGTAATGGAAGCAATGCATAGTCTGCAAAGAAATACAGCTTGAGAGAGTGGTTTCTGGACCATTTCTGTTCCATTCTTGTGCCACCTCAAAACTTCTAAAGAATAGTAACTAATTTTCAAATTTGAATACTCACTATAGGAGAAGAGTTCTGACAGATTTTTAGGGTCATGGCAATTCTACAGTATATTTCTAGAGGTCCCACTCTTCAGATTAAAATTAAATTTTTGGTGCATGATTTGGTACATTGTAAAAAGTCCACATACATTTTTATGACAGAATACTCTTCAAAAAATGTGTAGTTTATTTTAAATTAACATACAGTAAACTTGACTGTTTTTGATGTACAGTTCCATGAATTAAACCTCACATACATATCAATTAAATCACCCACCATAATCAGTATTGTATAGCTGTAATTCTCTGTGAATTCCACTGAAAAATAGGAGGCAATGAATGGAGACTTCTCTCAGCCCCATCTTCCCTTGAATGGAGACTTCTCTCATCTTCAAGGGAAGATGATAGTGTCTACATGTCTCTAATACTAGCTATCTTTCAAGCACACTTTCAATTTTCAGTCTTTTACCCTAAAATTCCCATTTCCTGTAATCGTGATCCTCATATCAAATTAACTGAGAAACTAACTTAGTGTATCAGTCCATGTCTTACAAAAGCTTTAATATCAATTGTGTCCTTTCTATGACAATTTCCCCTCATTTAAATAAAATGCACTAGCATGCCTCCTATAAGCCAATCAGAGAATGACAAGTATCACATGATCTCACTTGTTTGTGGAATCTAATGAACAAAATGAAGTGACCAACAAAATAAGTCCTGAGACATGGAGGCATGGAATAGACTGACATATCTAGGGAGGTGGGATGAGGAGAGATAAACCAAAGAACTTATGTATTTATATGCATAGCCCATGGACACAGACAATAGTGTGGTGAAGTCCTGGGTGGGGTAGGGGCTGGGCAGAGGGGAGTAAGGGGGGTGGGAAATGGGAGACATCTGTAATAATGTCAACAATATATATAGTTGTTTTTTTATTGATTTCAGAGAGGAAGGGAGAGAGAGAGAGAGAGAAACATTAATGATTAGAGAGAATCATTGATCAACTGCCTCCTGCTCCTGCATGCCCCACACTGGGGATGGCACCTGGGCATGTGTCCTGACCTGGAATCAAACTGTGACCTTTTGGTTCATAGGTCAACTCTCAACCACTGAGCCAATGCCAGCTGGGCAAAAATATATATTTTTTTAATTAAAAAGCACATCTCAGAAATATTTACCTATTTTCTATTTTTCATGATGATATGAGTTATACTATTTAAATTGTATATATTTCACAAGAAATCAGGTAAGTATATATGTAGACTCACATATCCATGAAGTAGGAGCGGCCAGAAAGAAGTGACAGAGGTGTTAGAATCAGCCCAAAAGAAAATAAGGTAACATTAATGAATTTTGCCCCATTTAAGTACTGATTCTTTCCTAAATAACACTATTTTTTTCTCAAATGGGACTTCAGATGACTGATAGATATAACAGTCATAGTTCTAAAATGGTACTTTTTCCTCTGAGCAAATCTGGTATAAAAAATTGTGGCTGTGATAGATGGGAAAACAATAGGAGGAAATCAAAACAAAACCTTTGTATTGTTCTAATGCAGTGGTCGGCAAACTGCAGCTCGCAAGCCACATGCGGCTCGCGAGCCGTGCTTTGCCACTCTGTTGACTAATGAGTTTGCCGACCACTGTTCTTATGTAACAAAACTGCTTCAATTTACAAATGCATGCCTACTGACCTGAAATAGTTAATTCAGCTAATAAGAAAAGGATCTTCTTTTCATTCTTTCTGTCTTTTATACATTTACTAGTAGCCCATCGTGCAATATTGCACGCAGTAGGCTGCCCGCCGCTTCCACGGGAGCCAGCGGGAACCGCAGCACACTGCCGGGAGCCATGCTGCTTCAGCAGGAGCTGGGAGGGACCCGCACTGCTTCTGCTGGAGGCTGGCCGCCCACCATCTCCTCTCCAGGCCTGCGCTCGGCCACTGAGGCTGCGGGCCAGCCCCCCTGTCCCTGTCCATGTCTGCTCCGGCTCCAGGGGGCCGGCCCAAACCTGGTGCAGCAACAAAGCAAGCATTCTGTCAGGCCGCTCACACTGCCCGCTCTCAGCAGCTGCCCCCCCCCCCCCGGGACTGGGGGACTCTGGCCTCTGGCAGGGCTGAGAGGACTGGGCACCACCATCTTGTGGCTATGGGTGCTGCCATCTTTGTGATGGAGTGACCGTTAATTTGCATATTACCCTTTTATTAGATAGGATGGAGTTAATAAGAATAATATCAATGATTTTTCCAGGATAAATTCATTTTACAAAATGGGTACTATCTGTGTCTTTCTCTCTCTCTTTTTTTTTTTTTTTTTTTGCAGTTTAAAAATAAACTTTATTTTTGAACAGTTTTAGATTTACAGAAAAGTTGCACACTACAGAGTTCCATATACCTCCACTCAGTTTCCCTTAATGTTAACATCTTAACTAACTGGTATTCATTCACGATTATGAGGGTGAGTAGGGATTAAGATAGACATGTTATTCACATATTTTTAAAGCCCTGAAATTTGCAGTTTAAGAATAATATGTTCCCTGACTCCTTGGAGAAATAGGTATATAATTATTTTATGGAATGCTTTGACATTCTACCCGAGAGTGTAAGTTCATAATGGTGATTCTATTAGAAGGGAGAAAATGTCAAGTTTATGTTGTCAAAGTTAAGGGAAGTGAATTCCTTTCACTTGCTTTAAGTCATAAGTTTCTTCTTTTTTTTTCTAGGGGTTTTATATATTTTTATTGAATTTATGGGGTCACATTGGTTATTAACATTATGTGTTTTAGGTGTACAATGTTATAATTTGACAACTGTGTACTCCATTGTGTGCTTACCCCCTGAAGTCTAGTTTTCTTTTGTTACCATATATGTGAACCCCTTTTCTTTTGTTACCATATATGTGAACCCCTTTTACCCTCTTCCAACCTGAATGGGAAGAAAATATTTGCAAATATCTGAAATATCTGAAGAACTCATTCAGGGATTTTTAACCTGGAAGTTGCATAAGCATATTTGGCATATTTGGGTTCTGAAAGGGCCGCTCAGCTTCCAGTATGGAGAATGGATTATAAAGGGGTGGGAGTAGCCAAGGGGGTGACCCAGGGAGATGCCAGATAGGAGGTTATTGTAATCATCCAAGAAACTACTAAACTTGTAAAGATTTACGTTAAATTTTATACACACGTAAGAGGTGAATAGTTTAACTACAGTTAAATTTCTTCTTTTTAATTTTAAAGGCTGAGTTGGTTTTTTTTTTTCTTTATTGATTAAGGTATTACATATATGTCTTTATCCCCACATTGCTCCTCTACCCCCCCACTCATGCCCTCACCCCCCTGGTGTCTGTGTCTATTGGTTAGGCTTATATGCATGCATACAAGTCCTCTGGTTGATCTCTCCCCCTTACCCCCGCCCTCCCCTACCTTCCCTCATAAGCTTCTTATACAAGCTTTTAATCCGAGCTCCGTAACAGAAGATTACCTGAGCTACTAAATTTTTTTCTAAAAGACTGACTTACGTACTCAATTAGTGAAAAAAATTCTACCATCACTTTGGTTTATAACCATCTGAGGCTTTTTTTATACATGGTGTGTTTCCATATACACCAAACCAGGTTCAAATAACATTTAATAGCACATTTGTTAATGACATTCACTGTTGTTACTTACTTTTTAAAAATGTTAGATAATAATAGCATTATTTATTTTTTGAGAACATTAACATTTCACAATGCTTGAATGAATGTACCATCCCAAGATTCACATTTAGTTTAAAATTTTTTACAATGCAAATGAAGGTATATTTATAATCTTACTCTTATAAACATAAGTATAAATTCTACTTCAAATGCCAAAAAGAAGGGCAGAGGGGCTAACCATGCTTTTTCAAACAATTTCATTATAATATTTATAAAAAATTAAAAATATAGTGATTTGTTCCTAATAAATTAAATAATAATAAGACAATCATATTTTTGGAAAGCATAAGAATTTTAAGAGGAGATATGATCCCTTTTATCAGATGATTTATAAACAATATTAAGGAGAGCAGAAAAACATACTAAATGATTAAAAATAATGAAGCTCATCTATAAAAAATGGAATATATATGTTATCATTTCTTACTAATTATATAGTATTTATAAGTGCACATTTACTTGAGGTAAGTAACAATGAGATTGCTGGGTATGAAAGTAATTATACATTTTACTTTATTAGAAACTAGAGGCCTGGTGCACCAATTCTTGCACGGGTGGGGTCTGGCCGGCATGCCCTGATGGGGGCCCATTGCTCAGGGCCAGCCATGGGTCTAATGCTGGAAGTTATAGCTTTCCCCCAGCTGGATCTAATTATAATTTAAGGATGGCCAAAAGAAAACCACAACAGAACTGTTTTGCATTTCACGTGGTAAGAGATGAAGTTGTTTCTGTGTTGTTTGCAAACGTATATCAAGATGGATGATGCCCCCAGTTTTGCTCAGTGGATAGAGCATTGGCCTATGGACTGAAGGGTCCCAGATTTAATTCTGGTCAAGGGCTCTTGTCTGGGTTTCGGGCTCAATCCCCAGTAGGGGGCATGCAGGAGGCAGCCAATCAATGATTCTCTCTCATCATTGATGTTTCTATCTCTCTCTCCCTTTCCCGTTCTCTCTGAAATCAATAAAATATATATATTTTAAAAAGGTGGATGATGGCCCTTTAATGATTTTTGCATTCTTCCTGGGGCTCTGCCCTCAATTTCCCAATATGATCTTCACGTCTGTTTCTTCTTCATGTCTGTTTCTTTAAAAGTTTTTCTGTTTCTCGCTGGTTTGGTTCAGTGAATAGAGCATCGGCCTGTGGACTAAGGGGTCCCGGGTTCGATTCTAGCTGGGGGCACATGCCAATGGGTGGGCTGGCTGGCTGGGAGGGGAGGGACCACAGGAGGTTGACCAGCAAGGCAGGGAGGGGCTGTGGGAGGTTGGCTTGTGGGAGTGCATTGACCATAAGGGGGCAGCTCCTGCATTGAGTGTCTGCCCCCTGGTGGTCAGTGTGCATCACAGTGACTAGTCAACTGGTTGCTTAGACTTTTATATAGATAGATTATATAAAGGTTTTCCATAGTACCATTTTCAATTCCCACCTCTCTTCAAGATATTCTGCATCCATGACAGAACTTGGTATTTTCAGTGTTTTTCATTTTTCCATTTAATTGGTATATGGTGGTTTTATTTTTTATTTCCCTAATGATTAGTGATATTGAGCATCTCTTGATGTGTTTCTACATTTATAAATTGTTCATATATGTTCTGGAGGATAGAAAGAATACACTTTTCTCAGAATATTATTCCTTTATCAAATCTATATATTTAAGGCATGCAAGTTGATATTTTGATATATATTGTGAAATGATCACCACAATTGACCTAGTTAATGTGCCTATCACCTCACATAGTTACCATTTTCTTTCTTTTGTGTGTATGGTTAACAGTGCTCAAGAGAGCAAGTCTTTTTAACCATTAAGCATAATATTAGCTGTAGTTTTTCTTGTTGATACCTTATAGCAGGTGGAGAAGGGTCGCTCCTATACATAATTTGCTGAGAGTTTCCATCAGGAGTAAATGATAAATTTTATCAAATGCTGAGATTATCTCCTGTTTCCCAAATTAAATGACAAGTCTAGCAATCACTCTTACCAGTCATTTGCCATCACAGGACAAGTCAAATTATGAGGAATAATTTTTCACATGCAATTTATGAGATGCATCTCCCAATATGTGATGCATTGATTGGATAGAGTGATTCCAAAAAAACTATGAAATACTTAAATATGTACTTCTTCAGCTCCAATGCCTTTCCTGAGTTTGAGAACCATATTTGAAAGAGGTTAATAAGTATTGTTGATTATTTAAAAGATGTATTAAACTTTAAAACTAAATAAATAATTGAATGTCTTATTTCTCTTCTACCCAACACCTTCTGCTCTGCATTCAACATCTTAGTCAAGGTCACCCAAATCCAATCAGCCTTATGGTTTTAGAGACCTTGCCTTCAGCCTTATCTCTTTATACAATTTGTAATCAAACTTTATCTGTCTCTTATTCAGGAATCAGAAAAGAAATTGCCAGTGAGTTATATTGATGCTATTTCTAGATCCATCTTTGTCTCTTTTTCAGCCTCATATAATTCTTACTGATGCAACCCTTCAAATTATTTTACTTCCCAATCCTTCCAACAAATAATTTTCTGTAACTATCTGAAGATTTTTACAGTATTTAAAATGATTAATACTTTTCCCTGACTAACATATAGTATCCAAGATCTCCCCTATTACATGCTACTTTAGTTAACATATTTTATCAGCTATCCTTTTTGAGCCTCCTCTCACTGCTCATCACTACCCTAGCTAGATTCCAGTTAAATAAAACCTTGCCTGTTTTTAGATGTGCTGTGTGCTTTCATGTCACAATGCTTTTGAAAAATTCTGTTTCCTGTACTTGAAAGGCATTTTCCTCCTATTCTGACTCCTATGTTCCTACTTGGTTTTTAAGATCTAGCCTAAATTCCTTGCCTCAACTAAGAGTTTCATGGACTTTTTCAGGAAAAATTTATGTATTTTCCATTTTGCTGGGAAGAATTTTATAGACACATTCTTTGGAATATTTCATATATATATATATATATATATATATATATATACATACATATATATATATATCCAATGAAATACATATATATGTAACAGGCTCCTTTAATTATATTTTATCATGTTTGTGTTCTGAACTCCTAGCAATTGCTCCATACATAGCAATTTGTCAGTTACTTATGTCTGTTAATACTTGTATGATATAATTTGGTTCCATTATCTTGTATAGGCCTTGGACTTCTCAGGGTAAGCCTAGTTATATATGCTCCCCTTTTCTCCCTCTGATTGTATATAATTCTAACTGTGAATCTAATGCCATTTTCTTTTTTATTAGAACTTTAAACTATATGAACCCAGTTTAATAAAATTAACTATTATGCATTTACTAATGTTCTCCCCTAGAAATAATTCCAGCATCTCATAACTTTGACATATAGGTTATTATTTTTACTAGAGGCCCAGTGCATGAAATTTGTGCACTTGGGGGGTGTCCCTCAGTCCGGCCTGCACCCTTTAGCAGTCTGGGAGCCCTCGGGGGTGTCCAACTGCCAGTTTAGGCCCGATCCCAGCAGTCAGACATCCTTCTCACAATCCTGGACCGCTGGCTCCTAATCACTCTCCTGCCTGCCTGCCTGGTTGCCCCTAACTGCCCCCCCTGCCAGCCTAATTTCCCCCAACTGACCCCCCTGCCAGCCTGGTTGCCCCTCATGGCCTCCCCGCTGGCCTGGTCACCCCATGCAGCCTGCTTGTTTAGTGATTTGATTGTCCCTCACTAACTCCCCTGCCAGCCTGGTCATAGGCAGCCATCTTGTGAGGGCGTGAGGGTCAATTTGCATATTACCTCTTTATTATATAGGACAATCAGTGACATGGAAATAATATATCTTAAAACATTGTTTATGATCTGTTATGAATAATTAGCTATTGTTTCATTATTATATAGCTTTCTAACATAGCATATGTGAAATTATATATTTTTATTTTTATTTTTTAAAAAATATATTTTATTGATTTTTTACAGAGAGAAAGGAAGATGGATAGAGAGTTAGAAACATCGATGAGAGAGAAACATCGATCAGCAGCCTCTTGCACACCTCCCACTGGGGATGTGCCCGCAACCAAGTTACGTGCCCTTGACCGGAATCGAACCTGGGACCCTTCAGTCCGCAGGCCGACGCTCTATCCACTGAGCCAAACCAGTTTTGGCGAAATTATATATTTCTAAATATTTAGGATTCCATAAACTAATTTGGAAAGAATATTTCACAAATATTTACAAATAGTATACTATTCCCAAAAGGCTAAATTCAATAGCACTCACTCCTTCAATATTTTTAAATGCTTATTATATGTCATGAGCTATGATAGACATAAATACTTGCTTTCATAAAAAAAAGGAGGATATACAATAAAGATAAAGATGATGGTGATAAACTTGAATGTTTATTTTGTTTTAGGTGCTATTCACTCATTTACTACAATAACCTGTGAGTGATCTGTTTTTAGCTAGAGTTGTAATTTATTGTTAAAGGGACATATAACATGGTAGAAAAAATATATTATTCATCCTCTTATTCATAGTACTTACAAAAATTCTTGACTAATAGCTAGGCATCAATAAATACACATTTTAGCAGTTTAAACAATCAGTTTACTTGAACTTTTGTGTTCATAACCAAATGATTTATTTCCTATTAGAAATCTGTATGATTCCTTGATAAAAACTTTAAAATCAGTATAATGGATTTTTAAGATTAATCCTATCTAATAAAAGAGTAATATGCAAATTAACCCTCACTCCACTACACCCACAAGCCATGCCCACAAGCCACACCCACAAGCCAATCAGGAGCGAATATGCAAATAAACCCAACCAAGATTGGCTACGGCCACAGAGAGCAGGAGGGAGGCTTGGGTTTCCCGGGCAATGGAGGAAACCAAGCTTTCCGCCTGCCCTTGCCAGCCCAGGCCTCCACTCAATGCTACAAAGTTTCAATGATAGAAGATACATAAACCCAAACAGAAATGGCGCAGCCACGGAGCTGGAAAGAGCAGGAGGCTAGGGTTGCCCACGGTGATGGAGGAAGCCAAGCTTCTGCAGCCCTGGTGGGCCCAGGCCTCAGCTTAAGGCTACAAAGTTTCAATTATAGAAGATACATAAACCCCAACAGAAATGGCTGCCGCCACAGAGCAAGCAGAAGGCTTGGTTCTGCTCCAGGCTACAAAGTTTCAATTGTAGAAGATAAATAAACCCCAGATACCAGGGCCTCCACTTGGGTCACGACGGGGCATGGCCGGCCTGCAAACCACCACAGGCCCCTCTCCCAGGCCGCCCCATGCCCCAAGGGAACCCCCACCCTGATTCGGGACACACTTCAGGGCAAACCAGCTGGCCCCCACCCATGCACCAGGCCTCTATCCTATCTAATAAAAGAGTAATAATGCAGATTGACCATCACTCCAACACACAAGATGGCTGCCCCATGTGGTCAAAGACCCTGCCCCCATGTGGACACAAGATGGCCACCACAAGATGGCCAGCAAGGGAGGGCAGTTGGGAGGGACCAGGCCTGCAAGGGAGGGCAGTTGTGGGTGATCAAGCCTGCAGGGGAGGGCAGTTAGGGGTGACCAAGCCGGCAGAGGAGGGAAGTTGGGGGTGACCAGGCCTGCAGGGAAAGGCATTTGGGAGGGACCCAGGCCTTCAGGGGAAAGCAGTTGGGAGGTACCAGGCCTGCAGGGGATGGCAGTTGGGAGGGACCCAGGCCTGCAGGGGAGGGCAGTTAGGGGTGACCAGGTCTGCAGGGGAGGGCAGTTAGGGGAAAACAGGCTGGTAGGGGAGCAGTTAGACATCAATCAGGCTGGCAGAGGAGTGGTTATGGGGTGATCAGGCTGGCAGGAAGAAGCAGTTAGGGGCAATCAGGAAGGCAGGCAGGCGAGCAGTTGGGAGCTAGCAGTCCTGGATTGTGAGAGGAATGTCCGACTGCCCGTTTAGACCCGATCCCACCTGGGATCGGGCCTAAACGGGCAGTCGGACATCCCTCGAGGGGTCCCAGAATGGAGAGGGTGCAGGCTGGGCTGAGGGACCCCCCGCCCGCTGTGCACGAATTTCGTGCACTGGGCCTCTAGTTATAACATAATATTTTATTCACCATCTTTTTAAAGTATAAATATAGGTTTGAGAAAAATTATATAACAGTTTTATGTACCTAGAGATATTTGTGACTTATTAAGTCATTTAAGTTATCTAATCATAAGTTTAATTAAAGTGTAGCTGAATGATAAATGCAAAAATTTCAAAAGTAAATATCTGTCCTTAAAATTGTTTTGAAATTGCTGTAATTGTATCTGTATCTGTGATTCATGAATGCATGTATGAGCATGAATGCCTACCTTCTCTGCTTTAAGTTTGAAAACTAGTTTCCAGATTCAATTATGAGTTTAGATAATTGTGTTTAGATGCTTTAACACCTCATTTATTATGCTGCATTTGTTTGATCATGGTTGAAATATAATTTTAATGCTTGGTTGGTGATTCTTTTTTGGAAGGTATTAAATAGATTTGATGCTTAGGAGTGAATTACTTTTTTACACAGGTTGTCAGGAATCTTTCAGGCAGGGAAGCAAATGTTTTGATTATTATTATTATTATTTTAACAAAAAGGAAAAATAGAGAATAGAAACCCAGGAGGTAATTAAAAATCAAGACAAACTGAATTCAGAATGTGAACAATTATTTACTATTGTAATTTTTGTAAAGATGTTTAAGCTACTGCATCAATAAAGCCAACTTGCAAATGTCTTTTATAACATGAAGTTTTTCTGTTAAGATGGATTTGTCTAAAATTTTACTTTGCCAAATTGTTTTCTAAGCATGTGTTAGATGATAACAATGTGAAAAGGGCTGTTAGGGGCAGTCCTTCAGAAGTTTTGGTTGAACAAAATAAAATGGTATTTTTAGTGTTCATTATGTATTTTTAGTATAACTCCCTTCATGTAAACATTGTCCTAAAAAAGGAATTAGAAGACGCGAGGCTTCTTAGACTCTCTTTTTGAGAATTATCTTGCGAATATGTTTAAGAAACACTAGGTTAATTAATTCAACCTGGCACCATATTTGGGGACAGAAGGCATGTTACTCATATGTATAGTAGCCTCTCTAAGCATTGCTTTCAAAGGAACATTTGAATTTCAGTTCAAATAAAATGTTTATGCTTTAATCCAAACTCTCACCCTCTTTTTTGTTTTGTTTTGTATCATTTCCTTTAGCCACTGCTCTGACCATAGTCAAAAACATATTTGCCCCATTTAATCAATACTTAGGGTGATTTTCTTTCTATGATTTCTTTGATTTTTTTTTTCCTTTCCTTAACTTCCATGTAGTATAAAGGAAAGGGATTTGGGTTTGGCCCCTCTATTTGGTAAGTTGTGAGTAAGGAAAATAGTAATTAGAATAAAAACAATGGTTTAAGTGGTCTGGAAGACACTGTGCCAATGTCTGCAATAGAAATGGGAGAGGGAAAGATCACAGTGCCGGTGCTGGCATGATTCTGTCCTTGTAGGCGGAAACCAGGATCACAGCTCTCTAAATCTGCTTTTCCTGGCAAAGAACCGTATGATTTATTTAATGAGGAAAAGGCATAGCAGCAGAGTCAAGCTACCGTAGCTGCTCATCAAAATGCCTTTCCCCTGAGGGCACCATGTTTTGCCTGGTAACACCAGGCCCTGCACTCCCTTGAGGTAACATTTGAGTGTAGCCTTTCACACCTTTGACATACAGTTTTGCATTTGATGGGACAGCTGATAAAGGGTAAGGAAGATTAATGATTTTATGTGCTGACCTCTCTGCATGCATCTATTTCTTAGGTGCCGATACCCAGAAGTCAAATTACTGGCTCAAAGAACATGGCTTTCAATAAAATACTCTTGGCACAAATTGCCAAACTGCCTTCTAGAAAGGCCATACCAATAACCATTCCTACTAACAGTCATTAGAATGCCTGTCCTATCATACCTTTTGCCAGCATGGAATACAATTATTTTAAAGTATTTTTTTATATAACAAAAAAGAACACATTTAGAGAGCAGACATTGGTGAATTATAACCTGGGGGGCAGATCTTGCCCTCTGATTTTTTTATTGCCCTTGAGCTAAAATTGGCTTTTAAATGGTTGAAAAAAAAATCAAAAAGAATAATATCTTGTGAAAAGATTTTGTGAAAATCAAAAGAAGAATATTTTGTGAATCATATTTTGTGAAAAGTACATGAGGTTCAAACTTCAGTATCAATATAATAAAGTTCTATTGGAATACACAAAAATAAATGATATAGAATAATTTTTCTTTTTCATGCAAAAATAGATGAGTAGATGTTAGGGTTGTTTCAATATTAATGGTGTCAGCTAATTCTTATTCATCTTTTCTTATTCTGGCTCTGTAAATGACCTTGGATTCATGGTCTAGGATGGCTGCTCTTACCAACACACCCATATTTCAATCATCAGATAGGCAATAATAGGTAGATAGAAGGATAAGGATAAACATTGCACAAAACTCTTCCACTTATATCCCAATTAAAAAAAAATCCCTTCAGCTATAAGATCTAATATAGCAGAAGGAAAGGTTTAGAAGTATGTATTCTTGGTGTCCAGGTGCCCAGTTGAAATATGATATAGTATGGAAATTCCATCAAAATTTATCATATTCTTAATGTCTAGTGGGAAAGCCATTATTAAATTTATGGCAGACAGAATATGGAAAATGATAATGATCCAATCTGCTTGAAATTAATTCTACCTAAACAGAAACCAATTCATAAAAATAGCTCCACTATTAAAAGTTACCAGTAACACCTATATTTCCGAGTTAATAGATCAACTCAGTGTTTAGCTGTCTTGGCCTCTATTTCTGTTTCCTTTCCTTCCTTCTCTCCCCAGCCAACTTCTTAATTTGGGAATGTTTCAGGGTTCAGTCTGTGGACATATTCTCTTATACTTACATTCACTTCCTTGGCGATTACTTCTGGCCTCATGCCTATAAATATCACAAATATGCAAAAGAAATGAAAAACAAATTCCTCCCCGATTTCCTGAGTCATATATTAAACTAGAGGCCTAGTGCATGAAATTTGTGCATTTGGAGGAGGGGGGTCCTTCAGCCTGAATTGTGAGAGGATGCAGGCCAGGCCGAGCGACCCCACCAGTGCATGATCATGTCCAGGGAGGGACACAGAGGTTGGCCAGCCAGGGAGGGACCACAGGAGGGCTCCAGGGTATGTCCGGCCCATCTCTCTCGGTCCCAACCAGCAAGACCCCAGCAGCAAGCTAACCTACTGGTTGGAGCGTCTGCCCCCTGGTGGTCAATGCACATCATAGCAAGCAGTTGAGCAGCCTTAGCGTATCCTTAGCATATTAGGCTTTGATTGGTTGAATGGCCGACCAGATGACCAGGCACTTAGCATATTAGGCTTTTATTATATAGGATACTTACTTCACATTCATACTTGAAAATTTGATAGGTAGCTCTACCTTAAAATGCCTACAAGTAAACTCTGAATGTCCCCTGAGAAATTGATTAATATTTCCCCATCTCAGTTGATAACATCATTCTTCAGTTGCAAAGGACAAAATTATTGGATTAATCTTCAGCTAATCTCTTTATCTCTTGTTCCATATGCAATCTGCCATTAATTGCTATTGGGTGTGCTACAGACTCTAACCCCTTCATACCACCTCTACAACTATCCTGTTATGTCATCGGTCTTATCTGTTGTCTTCACTGTAGCAATGGTTTCCTAAATGATCCGGTTCAGTACTTGCCTGTGTGTAATGTTCAGCACAGGAGACAGAGTGAGCCTGGAAAAATGTAAACAGGATGGAGCCACTTGTTTGCAACAGATTCTGCAATGGGCTCTGTACATCATTCAGAATTAAAGTTCAAGTCCTTACAGTGGTCAATAGGGCTTTCCCATTCTTGCCATTACTTCTTTCCTACTCTCCTCTCTTTCACTCTCTCCATCCAAATCACATTAGCCACCTCTCAGTTTCTTGAATATATCTGAGGTACACTCTTGCCAGGGGATTTTGCTATGCCTGTTTCCTCTGCCTAAAATGCTATTCACCCAGATTTCCACATATCTAAATGTTACCTCCTTCAAATGTCATGTTCTCAATTAGGCTTACTATCACCACTCTGTTTAAAATAGCAAAATTACCAAATACACCCACTTCTCCTTACTCTATTCTTTTTACTTTTAAAAATTCCATTTTTATATTATGAATTATTATATAAATAGACCTCTTTTAATTATTATACATTGCCTAATATTTGTTTTCCTCTAATATAATGCTAATCCCATAAGGATAAGGTATTTTTTTTTTTGGTACATGCATACTTATTTCATAAGTAAATGACTATGCAAAGAATGAAAAAAAAAATTCTGATGAACTACCCTAAATAGTAACTTGCAATATGTGTTTTAAAAATTTCAGTAAAAGTCAGTTTCAAATCTTGGTTATTTGAGGATCAAATTAGAGAATCAGGTCCATTAAATTATTGTTAATTATAAAAATTAACTCAAATTATATTTTTAAACTAAATTTTAAAGTGTTAATATAATCATAACAGCCAGGATGTAGGTAAGAAATGGGAATACAAAAGAGTGAAAATTCTTCAAATGTGCCTTGCTTTCTACAGGGAAGGGAAATGAGCTGATCTGTTGTCAAGTATAGATGTGCTAAACAGACTAATAATTTACTGAAATTGATATGGATATCATGCAACAAAATTCTCTTTCTTTTTACTGATTCTATGCTTGCAGAGGGTGTTCTCAATACAATTTTGCTTTGTTTATAAATGTGACTATTGGTAGGAAATATAGAGATTGGCAAAGACATTCTGACAGTTATAATTTTTAAAATTATTAATATATCTTAAATTTTATTCTCATAGTTTTGTTTTTCTTGTTGGTTTTCTTTTTCAGACAAACTAGTATACCTCATTACCTCTGTGGATGCTAAGAACTTGACCTACTAGACTTGCAAAGCTAGTGTGCCAATGTAAGATAAGAATTAAACATGTGCCTGGCAAAATAGGGCCTTATAACTTAACTAGAGGCCAGTGCACGAATTCGTGCATGAGTGGAGTCCCTCGGCCTGGCTGGCAATTGGGACTGTCGGGCCGTCTTGTCCAGTCCTGATTGGACCGATTGGGGCTTGCCGGCCAGGGGGAGGGAGCACAGGAGGTTGGCCGGCTGCAGGCAGTTGGCCGTGAGAACGCACTGACCACCAGGGGGCAGTTCTTGCATTGAGAGTCTGCCCTCAGGTGGTCAGTGCTCATGATAGCAACCAGTCAACCGGTTGTTTGGTCGACCTGTCATAACAGTCACTTAGGCTTTTATATCCTATACTAGTGGTCCGGTGCGTGAAATTCGTCCATGGGGGGTGAGGGGTTCCCTCAGCCCAGCCTGCACCCTTTCCAATCGGTGACACCTTGGGATCAGGCCTAAACCAGCAGTCGGACATCCCTCTCACAATCTGGGACTGCTGGCTCCTAACCATTCACCTGCCTGCCTGCCTGATTGACCCTAACCCCTCTTCCTGCCTGCCTGATCACCCCTAACCTCTCTGCCTTCCTGCCTGATCACCCCTTACTCCCTCTGCCTGCCTGATTACCCCTAACTGCCCTCCCTTGCCGGCCTGATCTCACCCCCAACTTCCCTCCCCTGCTGGCCTGATCTTGCCCCCAACTGCCCTCCCCTGCCAGCCTCATTGGCCCCAACTGCCCTTCCCTGTCGGCCTGATCTCGCCCCCAACTGCCTTTCCCTGCTGGCCTGATCTCGCCCCCAACTGCCCTCCCCACCGACCTGATCACCCCTAATGCCTTGGCCCCCATCACCATGGCTTAGTCCGGAAGGAAGTTGGACATCCGGAAGATGGCCAGTTGACCCAGTCTAATTAGCAGATTACCCTTTTATTAGTATAGAAAGATTCCATAGAATAGGATTGCTTAAATGGGGAAGGGGGAGCCTTTTTCAGCAGGAGGAGATGCTCTTGTCCAGGGGTCCTTAAACTTTTTAAAGAGGGGGCCAATTCACTGTCCCTCAGACCGTGGGAGGGCCGGACTATAGTTTAAAAAAAAAAAACTATGAGCAAATTCCTATGCGTTCTGTGGGCCCGGGACGAGTCGGCTGCTAAGCAGGACAGGCAGCGGCACCTGGCGAGCCAGATAAATGTCCTCGGTGGGCCGCATGTGGCCCGTGGGCGGTAGTTTGAGGACACCTGCTCTTGGTAGACAAAAATACATAATCCCTATATTTGGACTGATAGCCAGCTATATGCACTATACTGCCAAACTGGTCATTAAAAAATTGAACTGCTTACACCTTATACCAAACAGCTGTTGCCCTTAAAACCCCTCATCAGCCCCCTCCTTAGGTTCTACCTTCACAGTTCCCCAGATTAGGTTCTGATTGGTCAGTTTCTATGCCAGTCAGCATCAAAAGCTCTGCCTCATAGGCAGCCATTGGCTCCTCAAACTTCACCCAGATTTGGTTCTTATTGGTTGATTTCTATGACAGTAAGCATCAAAAGCTCAGTCGCCTAGTCAGCCATTGGCTCCTCACAGTTCACCCAGATTTGGTTCTGATTGGTTGGTCTCCATGCCAGTCAGTGTTTCTGGGCCTATCAACGGGCCTGATCAGAGAGGTGGGGCTTAGCAGCAGCCCCAGCAGAGGCCTGAGAGAAAGAAAGGTGTGACTGCTGGCCAGGCCCCAAGAGAAAGAGAGAGGCCAGGACTGATCAACAGTTGCCATGGAGGCTACGGATCAGACCTTGCTTCTCTCACCAGGCCTCTCTTCAGGCCTGATCCACAGCCCCCTCGGCAGTCAGTGCTGGGTGGCTGCACCTGCAGGGGTGGCAGTCAGTGCTGGGTCGCCACAGCAACATAGCACTGACTGCAGGACTGACTTCCAGTCAGTCTAGCCTTCAGTCGTTTTGGATGTTATGGACCCTGGGTTTTTATATATTAGGACTAGAGGCCTGGTGCACGGATTTGTACATAGGGGTGTGTCCCTCTCAGCGTATCCTGCACCCTCTCGCAATCCAGTGCCCCTTGGGGGAGATGTAGCAGTGCGCCAAGTGGCAGGTGGCCAGGGAGGAGCCCAAGCCGGGGCTGGCCCATGCTGCTTGCACTCATCCCGCCCCACTGCGCATGCCACCTCGGCTCGGTAGCGCTGCCACGAAGTCAGGAGAGGCTCCCGCCACCGCCACAGCTGAGCTTGCCTTCCGTGAGCCTGGCCTCTGGCTGAACACACTGACCACCAGGGGGCAGCTCCTGCATTGAGTGTCTGCCCCCTGTTGGTCAGTGCGCATCATAGTGACTGGTCGACCAGTCATTCTGGTCATTCAGTTGTAACAGTCACTTAGGCTTTTATATATATATATCCTATCTAATAAAGAGGGAATATGCTAATCAACCATCACTCCATCACAAAGATGGCTGCACCCACAGCTGAGGCCAAGTTCCCATAAGGAGCCTTAATAAGCAATCAGCAGGGACCTGAGGCTATGCCCTCCCCTGCCCCTGTGGGGCTTGACAGGGGACCTCAGGCCAGCAGGGCTTAACAGGGGACCTCAGGCCGCCTTCCTCACCTGGCAGGGCTTGACAGGGGACCTCAAGGTGCGCTTCCCATCCTGGTGCTGGGCTAGGGGATCTCAGGCTGCTCCCCCGGTCCCAGCGCCAGGCCAGGGGACCTCAGGCCACGCCCCCCACCAGGTGGGGCTTGACAGGGGACATCAGGCTGCGCTCCCCATCCCAGCACCATGCCGGGGGACCTCAGGCCGCAACCCCCGCCCCAGCACTGAGCCAGGGGACCTGAGGCTGCACCCTCCTGCCTGGCAGGGCTTGACAGGGGACCTCAAGGTACACCCCCAGTGCTGGGTTGGGGGAACTCAGGCTGTGCCCCCCGCCCAGGGGGGACCTGAGGCTGCACCCCTCTGCCGATGGGGCTTGACAGGGGACCTGAGGCTGTTTCCCCCTCCTGGTGCTGGGCCGGGGGACCTGAGGCTGCGCCCCCCCCCCCCAGCCTGGTGGGGCTTGACGGGGGACCTCAAGGCATGACCCCCCACCCCAGTCTGGGCTGGGGGACTTCAGGCCATGCCCCCCATCCTGGTGCCAGGCCAGGGGACCTGAGGCTACGTTCCCTGCCCAGCATGGCTTGACAAGGGTGGGACTAGCCAAGTCTGGATCTATCCCAATGAGGGGGGGGCAGGCCGGGTCTGGGTCTCATGCGATTTTGAGGCACATGTGGGTGGGCGGGGACTTGACTCTGGGTCCCGTGGTGTGCCCCAGAGTCTGACAGTAGGAAGGTTTTCATATACATTTTACTAATTTTCTTTCATCTCTGACACTTCTATTATAGAGAAAGGGCAAATAGCAATATTAAATTATTTCCTCTAATTAATCCCCTTTTAATGTGCATGAATTTTGTGCAGTGGGCCACTAGTATAGGTGATAAAAGCCCAGTGACCAAAATGGTGGGATGACCAGAATGACCAGAGACCAGAACTACTGGCCCCTCACCCAGGCTGGCCCTGCCCCCCAGTGGAGACCCCCACCCTAATCGGGGGCATGGCCAGCCTGTAAATCCCTGGTGGCACCTTGCCCAGGCTGGCCCTGACCCCCAGTGGGGATCCCAACCTCGATCCAGGGCCCCCATCAGGGCAGGCCAGATGGCCCCCACCCATGCACCAAAAAGGGTAATCTTACTCTAATGGCAGAATGACCAGAATGACTGCTGGACCAGTCACTATGTGGCGCACTGATCACCTCTCAGTTCTTTTCCCCAGCCGGCAGGCTCTGTTCGTCTGATGGTGAATGGGGAGATGGGGTAGGGTGGCAGGGGACGCAGACAGCACCAGGACAAGGCCCCCGCCCTGCCGGTTTCCCCACACACAGAGGATGGGGGTGAGGTCAGCAATTGGGTAGGAACAGCTGACCTTTCAGTTCCTTTCCCCGGCCGTCAGGCACTGATCACCCGATGGCAAATGGGGACCTGGGGGTGGGTGGTGGCACGGGGTAGGGCCGGCTGTGGGCAGCTGGGGAAGTTGGCCTTGATCACAGGCCAGGCCTAGGGACCATATCCATGCACGAATTTTGTGCGCTGGGCCTCTAGTATATAGATATTAAGGCTAAGGATGATATGATAGTATGAGTGACTTTAATACAGAAGGGTAAACATTATGTTATTTTTCATTTTTAAAGATATCTGTGGTTGCCATGTGGAAAATAGAGGATGGGGGCAAGAATAGGGAAGGGAGACAATTAATGAGACCACTGCACTAACCTAAGAAAGTTTTGTTTGCAGGCATTAGAAATGGAGATAATTAGACAAAGTAAGAAAAAATTTAGAAGATATCACTGACACAACTTGTGCAGACTATATAATGCAATGAAGTCACATATCTTGCCTTTTCTGTTTTCTAAAGTCTGTCTACCAAAATAATTATTCTAGAAGCCTTAGTGTCTTCATGATAATAATGGTAATTACCTCACAGTGTGGTTTACATAATTAAATGAGATTGTGACTATGAAGCTATTAACACCATGCCTGACACCTAGAACTCATAAGTAATTAACATCATTACTATTTCTTACCAGTATTAACATTAGCTATTGATATATATATATATATATATATATATATATATATATACATATATATATATATATATATAGTGAAAATTAGGGAGAACAGTAGGTATTGAGAAATGTGAAAATTAGGGAGGAATGCAAATGATTCTTATAATGATGACCTGAGCCAGATTGAGGGGATGGGAAGAACTGAAGGAGAAGCAGGTTTAGAGGGCTGAGTTGAAATCTAAGATAATGAAAAACACATTCTGATAGTACATTATAGGATATATTTTTTATTTTGATCTTTCAGAGTTACTTCAAGGAGACATTTTCCTACTGGTTAGTAGCCTGAACAGTTAATTCTGTGCCCTCCCCCTCTTCTCTTACCTGATAGAAGGTCCCTCACCCTCCTGATTTTGAAGCTAACATGAGCACTGCATCCCAGCAGAATTCAAAGAGAGGTATTGGAAGAAAGATTCAGTCCACTCCCAATCACACATGCCTCTCCATTGCTGTGGATTATATAGGCTGGTGTTTCCAGGCCAAAAGGGACAATAGAATTAGTCTTTTGGGGTTCTAATTTTTAAAAATGTAAGATGAAGTCATTTGAAATCATAGTAAAATTCAAGTTGTATTTCGCCAAAGTTCATAATCTTTTCCAAAGCAACAAGTATTTTATATTTATAGAAATCTCAAGGTTACCTAAGAAATAATGTACTACTAATAAAAGTCAGGGATGAGGGAGGGAGAAAGATTGTCCAGAAAGAACCATCACTGAGAGTATAACAGAAATTCCTGATCTTCATACATAGTAGCTTTCTCCATCTGAAGTTCCACCTAGTTTGTTAGGCAAAAAGTCTTGTTCTCTTTGACTCCTTATTCCCTTTTCATGACATTTCACATCTGTCAGCAAATACTGTCGGCTCTCCCCTCAAGCTATTCAAAAATCCTACTACTTACATCACCTCCACTGCCTCCTGGTCCTGGACCCCTCCTGCCTGGATTAGGGCAACAGCTTTCCATCTTGAATCTTTGTTTGTAAACATGGCCCCTAAAGCTTATTCTGCATATATTCAAATTACTATTTTAAAATGTAAATTTTATTGTATTACAGTTTCTTAGTTAGTATTGTTTCACAGTTCCTTCAGAACAAAAGTGACTAAGTTTTCATCCCCTACGAACCTTCCATGTTCCATTCTGCTCCGCCCTGCTAACTTGCCTGACTTCAGCCTCTACTACCTTTACCCCAATCCAGCCTCCATTATTCCCTTTTGTGCATGCCAGTCAGGCACCCATCTCAGGACCTTTGCAGTCACTGCTTCCTCTTTCTGAAACACTTCCCCATAAGATTTTCTACTAATTTGTTTTTGTTTTTTACCTTTATTGTTTGGTGTCTGTATTCTTCCTCGGGTAGACTGTACAGTAGCATTGAACTTTGTTTGTGCTGTTTATTGATAACTCCAAGTACCTACCAAAGTGTCTTGCACATCCTTAGTAGCTATTCAAAAACATTGCTGTGTGAATGAATGACAAAAGGGAAGCTACAAGAAAACCATGCAGAAATTTCAGTCGTGTTAATTTCTAACTAGCCTGTAAGTCAATCAAAAACCATCTGCTTATTTTCTTATACTGGTCAAAGTACCAATTGGAGCTTTTGAGTATAAGTCTGGGTAAAATTTACAGTACAATATAGGTGGTTGATTGAAGTAGTGTGTTTTTATATATTAGGTAATTCCCAAACCCTTTGATTCAGTTCATTACATAAGCTACTTGTTTCATAGAAGCAAAAAGATTCAAAATTATCCCATTATGCACAAATGAACTGTCCAACGAATATATGGCCATATGCTATGTAATGCACAATGATGTCAAGATTTTTAATGTTATTTATTATTCAAAGCAAAAATGAATACAGACCAAATGAGAAGAGCAAAAGTGATAGATATATTTACAGCTTGCTGTACAGGAAGATCAGCTAGTCCTTTGCACTTTGGCAGAAACACAATAGCAGGCAGGGGAATGGGAAGGGTTTATAGTGGAGCAAAGGCAAGGCTTCAGGTGTGTCCTGATTGGAGGCTGTTGGCCTGGGGAAGTTGTAGGGGGAGCTAACGAGAGTGGGGTATCTTGTGTGATTGGTTAGGCACACTAATTTGACTTTCTCTGGTTGGTCCTAGGTTGGAAGAGGGGACACCAATTAGGAAGCTGTCAGTTATTAATCAAGTCTTGGCCATTTTTGGCCAATTGTTACAGAAGTTAGCTTTCTAGATTGTCACTAGAGAGAGCAACAGGGCTTCCTGCAAGTCTGACCTAGAGCAGGCTGGCTTCCTGGGCTGTTTTTTGTAGATCAGGAGGTTGGCCTTTTGGGCTGTTGACACAGGTTGTGGGTCAGAGTTCTGTGTGTAAATATGTTCTTGCTGTTGTCTGTATTTATAGTCTCAGCATGCTCATGGTCCAGGATGACATTGATTGAGTATGTTCTATGAATTAACTTACGTTATCTTCACAAAACTGTATAAATTTTATACTTGATTGATTTCTATATTATTAGTAAGATGTTTGAGGTTTAGCAGTTCAAAGATTTATCTTTGGTCATATGGTTAAGAAGTGGTAATAATCAGATCAAAATCTAGACATACATTCTCAGGAGATTTAAGAATTTTTTATCTCAAAAATTACATACTGTCTAGAGGATTCTGCCTACAGTATATATTTTAGAGCTTGATGTGACAAATCATCATACATACACACACACACACACACATATATGATACTGAAAAATATTGTGATGTCAGGAAAATAAATAAAAATCATTAACTAAGAAAAATTCAAAATAAAGTGCTACTTATGTAAATAGCTTTTGCATACATATGTATGTATATATGTTTACATATAGATAAAGAAGCAATACCAGTTTGTGTATGTATATGTACATGTATATGTATATGTATAAAACAGAATATAATTAAATTTTAATAAGTGCAGCATTCAGTGTACTATCTCAATGACACTTTAAAAAATATTTTTATTGATTTCAGAGAGGAAGGGAAAGGGAAAGAGAGATAGAAACATCAATGATGAGAGAAAAATCATTGATCAGCTGCCTCCTGCACGCCCCCATTGGGGGCAGAGCCCACAACCCAGGCATGTGCCCTTGACTGGAATTGAACCTGGGACCCTTCAGTCTGCAGGCCCATGCTTTATCCACTGAGCCAAACCAGCTAGGGCTCAATCACATTTTAAACAACAACAAAAAATTCCTAATTGTTACATTCCAAAAGAATACAATACATTTTGGTCTTCTGTGTATTATGGCTACTCTCTGCATATAACACTGAAAGAAAACCTTTCTTCAAGGACTATATATTCCAATCACACTGTGATAAATATTCATAAGTACTACTTTCACCAACTGGTTTCAAGTAAACAAATCTTACTTAACCTTGAAGCAAATCTGTTTCATGCAGGAGTTATATACTCACAAGATCAAGCATATTAATAACTAACTAGGTCAGAAATTAACCAAACAGACCCATATATCATCAAAGTAAAACTGACAACTCAAAGATAAATTTTCCATATTGAGAAACTTAGTGTCAGTTAAATCCTAAATAAACCACTGGATTATTTTTAATGTTTTGACAAAACTTTTAGAATTTAAAATGAGTAGGCTTTCAGCAAATTACTGTACAATTATTGAGCTAATAAAAAACATACTTGCATACAAAAGTAATTTAAAAGCACAAATATTTTTAGAACTAGGAAGGCCATTTGAAAACCTAGAATAATCCTAAGCATTACAAAAGAGGAAACTGAGACCCAAAAAAGTATGTGAGATATTCCTACACATGCACAATTGGCGTAAAAACAGGCCACAGAACTCAACTTCCAGTTCAATCATTTTGCTTTGCCATCACGCTGTCATTACCCTGCCATAAATGCTTCCATCCTTTATCCAAATGATATTTATAGATTTCAATATAATTTTAAGTAATGTTGTCCAGTGGAGCATAGAACATGATTTACTCATGGTCATGACGGGGCAGTTCCTCCATAATCACTTATATTCAGTGGCCCTAGAAATTAATCGAGTCAATATTATATGTAGACAATCTAGTATAGAAAATTTTGTGCATTATATTAATGGCCTTGATATGACCATAAAGATCTTTATGTATTTCAATAATTAGCATTTGGATGGGCCAAACACTGTTCAAATCCAGATGGAAAAAATCAGCATTAGTTAAAATATGCTTATTGTATTTGCATATACTGTTATAAATGATAAAATATCAATAAACCAAGATAATTAATGTTTTATTCAAACATCCTTTATATTATTTATCATTGCACTTCTGTTTCAATACTTTTGTGTATTCCATATATTCTATTTAATTCAATTTAAATTATTTCATAAATGTTAAGTTCTACTCTATTAATTGTCTCCCTAAATTATGTTTAATCTAAAATATTTTCCTAGCTTGCCTTCTTCATCCATAATATGCATTTTGGATTCTTTTTATTGTCTATTTCCAACACCTTTTCTGCATTTTCACCTTCTCTGTTTCCCTCTTGATTGTTTTTTAGAAAAACAGAAGGTCCATGGTATAATGTTTTTGGTTTCTAATGATACCCACAACAAAATTATAATCCCTTTGAATTGAGGAATTAACTAATTCATTATTTCCCTTCTTTCTTGTCTTCTAACTCCTCTCTCCAATTTTGAAGAACTGAATATAATATTTCTCAGAAACTGAGCTGAAGGGATATTTTTTAAACATTTAAATATAGTAGCCAATCTAAACTGAATATTAAGATTTTTTTCTATTTTATTCTTATAAATTGTGGGTGACCTCACTCTCAGAAATTAAAAAAATTAAAGAGTGTGTATCTGTGTTGATTAATAAACATATATTACTACATAGCATGCAATAACTTCAACAGATATCTAAATTGTACACAGATGTAATAAATGTTTGTTATAATTTTATAGATAACATGGAAATTATAAACATAGAAAGTAACTGCAAAATGTTAATGTGAAATAATAATAAAGGAAATAAATGAAAAAGAAAGAAACATGGAACTAGTAAGAAATGAAGTATCATAATCTTTTTGTCTTATCTAGAAGTGATTGCTGGCTATGATGATGGATAAGGGAAAGGAAGAAAGGATTGGGAGTATCACTGGGTACTCCTTCACTTCTAATTAATAACCCAAGTCATATGGTAAATAAATATAGAAATAGTTTATAGGTTGCTATTATCCTCACCCCATTATTCCTATTCAACCAATATATTACCTCAATACTAGTATACTTCCTACATTCTAAATATCTGTATTTTTCTACAAGTTCTTTCAAGGTTTCACTATAAATGTGAGACCTAGGGTAAAATGCAGTATTATAATAAATTTTAAGTAGTGTAGTAATGAAGAGTAATTATTCCAGTTTTCACTTATTATGCATTAATATCTAAAAGTATTAATGCAAAGATACTAAGGACCAACATGCTTATAGTTCACTGAACAATTACCCATTCAAGTCATTCAATAAGGCAGTATTTGTAATACCTAAACACAAATACTTATGTATTTGTAATAAATATAAATGATTATGTATTTGAGGAAATGAACTTTACAAGGTTATTACCTTTAATTTGTTTTTCTTGACACTTTAAGCTCACCTTTGTAAATGGTACTATTTTCACTAGTCTTGACTTCAAAGACCCTTCATAGAGAAGTTAAATTATTGGAAAAACTCAACTTGTAACGTGGAGCTCACTGAGTCCTGTTTTTAATACATGTCCATTAGCGAAAACAGCAGCGTTTCTAGGTCCTTATTAAATGAATTGAGCTAGGAAAATGAGTCACAGAGAGAGGGAAGGAACAACCTTTTTGGGTAAAACTGATTAGTCACTGCATAATGCAAAAATTAAAGTAACTTAGAAAATTGAACATGGAAGCACCATGATGAGTATAACTGACAGCCTGAGCAAATCTCAGTGATCCATGAGCCATTTTATTTTACTCAGAATTCCCTTCCACTTGACTGGCACTGTGTTTAAGTTGGTGTTAAACTAGACGTGTGAGCAGAATCATAATGCAAAAGAAAAACCACTAGGTTTAGTTTCAGAAGAATAAACGTGTTGCCCAGGTGTGTCATTAATCATTCAATTTTGAACCAGCTTTAAGCGTTCTAAACTTCAATTTTCTTACTTATTTGAAATTTGAATGAGAACATCTGTCCTTCTGTTTTACTAGCATTATTGGGATTCAGTGGAATAATGTAAATAAGTAAAAATACACCTGCTAAAATCATTTCTCAGTCTGTGTTTTTATTTACAAAATTATAAAGTAGCTATTAATACCTGAGACTCTTTTCACCTCTACACTTATTAGCAGACATGCTCCTAATGTGTCTCGAGTCTTTATCTACCAGTCATCTATTTTGCTCAAAGTTTATTTCTCTTAAATGTGTTTGTCTGTCTTTTGCTAAACCAGTTTAAGTGGATCCCATTTGCTTATTAATTAATTTCCTTTTCCAATTATAAAATAAAACCTTCTCTCCAGGAAAAAGCTCCCTAGACTATATATGTGCCTATCATTAGTTATTCATGTATATTGCTTCCTCTAACCTATTCAGCACACACAACTACCCCTTCAGATGTTGAAACTCCACCCTTCCTCTTCAGTAAAACCTTCCCTTAATTAATATCAGAAATAATTGCTAAGAGTTCTAAACCTCATAGTATTTCATAGATGAACTGCTTATTTTGCACTTGTCTTTATTTACTTATGTTAATGCATTCATGCATGTTTTCTGGGCATCCATCACTTACCAGGCAATATTCTAGATGGTGGGGAAAGAAGAGTCAAAATGACATCAATAACGACAGGAATGTCAACAACCACCTCTCCCCATCAGGAACTTATTTCCCAGTGGGAGCAGGAGGTGAAGAAGGAAGACAAATAAGCTACATTTATAGCATGTCAGACATTGACATATGCTCATGGGGGAGAAAAAACAAGGTAGTCAGATACGATAGATGTACATGTGTGTTGAAGGTAGCGTTTGCTTTACTGCCCATAAAACTGTATAGAGATGAAAATTTGGGAAACAAAGGATACCTTTGGGATTCCTGAACAAATGTTTCTCAGCAACAACAATGGGTATAATGAGCAATTCCATTCTCTACTATAGGTTTTGCTCAATTTGGACATTGAGGCATGAGTTACTTCCTTTATTTATTTATTTGTGTGTGTGTGTGTATGTGTGTATGCATGTATGCACACACATTGCTTCTGCCAGAATCCAACATTCACCCTGAGAAGAAATCAAATTTGGTATTTCAGTGAATATACTTTTTGGTTCCTTTGTTTTTCATTTTCATTTATTTTCTTCCTATCTTGGGGACTTTTTCTCATTTGGGGGGCAGGAGCATTTTCTCAGGCTTATTTTTCTTCTTGGCTTGAACAACTTCAAGAAAAGGCTTTTGAGACATAAACTAATGTTGTTCCTTAGATTTCCTGTTTTCTGCAATGACACAATTGTTATGTCTCAAATGAGACATTTAAAGTCAGAATCCCCTAACTATATGAGGGAATGCTAGTTGTTAAAATGAGTGAGGAATATATCTGAAAAGTATCTAAATAGAGAAAATCTATATTTTAAAATATGATGAATTCACATTTGATATAGTTGACATGTTGAAAGAGCTACTTTAGTAAATAAATTTAGAGATGCCTTATTTCTTGTTGGCTTTAATATATTTTAAATCGATAATTAAGTATAAACATTAAAGCTAACTTCTAGTTTTTGACTATTGATAATAATAAAAATAAGTATCAATAAGAATAGTGATATTAACAGACAGTAGAAAAATAATATTCCCCCAAATTTTGCCACATGGCTGTCAAATTTATTTTAAAATAAGAAAATTTATTAAATTATATCTAAGTTTTTTTTCTAATCTTGATTTCTAACCTGAGAGATGATATATACTAACTAGAGGCCCGATGCATGAAATTCGTGCAAGAGTAGGCCTTCCTTACCCCGGCTGCTGGCACCTGCTTCCCTCTGGCACCCTGGACCTGGGTTTCCCTCCGGCAGGCACCCAGCACCCAGGCTTCACTCTGCCCGGGCTTCATCCGGAATGATGTCTGGTCTAATTAGCATATTACCCTTTTATTATTATGGCATACATTGGTTTTTAAAGAATCTATCATGAGCTACTGCCAGGGTGATGATCAACCATGTTACACTTGGAAATCTGATCATTCCCAAGATCCTAAGCAACAGAAAAATTAATTCATAGCTGGACCTCTAGGTAAGAAGTTCTCTCTGCCATAAGGATGAAATAAAACAACTTTTTCACTGTAATAGGAAAAGATTATATACCTAGTTCTGATGGAATGGAAATATAATTCATGTAAACCTTTCTAAAATCTCTGATAATCCATTTTATTATAAAACTTCAAAAAGATTGTCTTTCCATTTCCAGGCAGTTGCTTAGAGAATTTATCCTTGTTTGGGGCCCTGCTATTTACATCTTAGATTGTCCTTTGTGGTACTTTAAAGAAATAGCTCCAACCTTGATTGCTATAGACAATAGAATGATCAGTGTTTTTGTATACTTCATCTTGATGGAATAGGTATTAAGATTCAGATATCAATATGTTAGGCAATCAAGATACAATTAATTTTTTAAAATGAAAAGTATACTTACTCTGTATTAACAAATACTGATTAAGAAGACAAAGTTACAAATGAGTTTTATAAGTCAATTGTTTCATCTAAATATATGCATAATTAGAAATTTTGTTTGAACCTTTTATATTTTAATGTGTTGTTTATATTTAATTCTGACATTGAGAGCATCTAATAAATATTTGCAGAAAGGTGTTATCTTTAATTTAATAATTCATCATGTATTCAATTATCAAGTATGTAGTAATTTAATCTTGAGGAAAGAACCCCTTACGTGTAATATAGGAGCAGCACTGTTATTTTCCAGAATTGATCAGTGATTATTGGGTCTCTGTGAACAGTTACTTGTGAATGCTGTAATTACTTTCAACTACATTTTATATAGGCTTTCACATCTTTTTTTTTTTTTTTTGTACCTAGATATTGATGACTGTGGTTTTTGGTTATTGGCTGGAAGTTCTGTGAGTGCTTTCTCAGCAGGTATTGGCATAATCCAAAAAGAAAGTAGTGGAGCATTTTGTGATAATTTCTCCTTGATATTCATATATATATACTAGAGGCCCGGTACATGAAAATCGTGCACTCGGGTGGGGGGAGGGTCCCCTCAGCCTGGCCTGCACCCTCTCACAGTCCAGGAGCCCTTGGGGAATGTCCGACTGACAGCTTATGCCTGCTCCCCACCAGCAGTCAGACATCCTTAGCGCTGCTGTGGAGGCGGGAGAGGCTCCTGACACCGCTGCTGCACTCGCCAGCCTTGAGCCCCAGTCAGGGCTTCTGGCTGATTGGCGCTACCCCTGTGGGAGCACACTGACCACCAGGAGGCAGCTCCTGCATTGAGCATCTGCCCCCTGGTGGTCAGTGCGCATCATAGCAACCGGTCATCCCTCCATTCATTTGATTTGCATATTAGCCTTTTATTATATAGGACTAGAGGCCCACCGCACGAAATTCGTGCACCGGTATGGTCCCTAGGCCTGGCCTGTGATCAGGGCCATCTCCCCCAGCTGCCCACAGCTGGCCCGCCACCCGCCACTACCACCCCCCGTTCCCCTTTCACCATCGGGTGATCAGTGCCTGACGGCTGGAGGAAGGGACTGAGAGATTGGCTGTTCCTGCCCACTCACTCACCCTGCCCCCACCCCCTCCACAGGTCACCCTCCGTGTGTGGGGCGACCAGCAGGGCAGGGGCCTTGGCCTAGCGCCGCCTGCATCCCCTGCCACCCACCCCTTGTTCCCCATTTGCCATCAGGTGATCAGAGCCTGCCGGCTGGGGAAAGGGACCGAGAGGTGGTCAGTGGGGCTCATAGTGACTGGTCCAGTAGTCATTCTGGTCATTCCGCCTTTAGGGTCAATTTGCATATTACCCTTTTGTTATATAGGAATAGAGGCCTGGTGCATGGGTGGGGACCAGCTGGCTGCCCTGATGGGGGCCCCAGATCTGGGTGTGTGGTCCCCACTGGAGCGTGGGGCCAGACAGGGCAAGGGGCCACAGGTGGTTTGCAGGCTGGCCATGCCCCCGATCGGGGTGGAGGGCCTTGCTGGGGGGTGGGGCTGGCCTGGGTAAGGGGCACCGGCTATTTACAGGCTGACCACACCCCCATTGGGGTGAGGGTCCTCTGGGAGGGGCCATCCTGGGTGAGGGGTCCCGGACGGTTTTCAGGCCAGCCACGCCCCCGGTCAGGGTGGGGGTCCCTGATTGGGGGCAGGGCCAGCCTTGGCAAGGGGCCACGGTGTTCTGGTCTCTGGTCATTCTGGTCGTGATGGAATTACAGTCGCTGGCTTTTTATATATATAGATGCATTATCCATGTGGCAGGTTTGGATTTTTTGGTTTTGTTTTTTTAATTTCATACAGTGATTTTGATACAGTTGTGAATAACCTGGCTATTAATTAGCAGGGAAGGAGCAAAGGAAAGACCAAATAAATGCATGTCCAGTAAAGTCTAGGTGAGGTAGGTACTTGACTATCAGTAGGTACTTGACTATCAGTCACACTTGGGAACAGGTTATTGGCCAGAATAGCCGTGGCTACTGCAAGGGCATGAAGTTTGAGATATTTAAATTTCCTCAACAAAGGAGTTCCATTTCTTGGCGCTCTCCTGTGCACTGGGCTCCTGGCTCTCTTGTTGCAGTGGGTGCACTGCTCACGGCTCATGGCCATGTGGACCCCACACAATGGAGTGATGGACTGGAATTAGTCTGATGCCGTGCTGGACCCAGCTCCACCACAGAAGGGAAAATCTGGTGATTGGCTTTGCTTTTAGCTCTGCTGAATCCCCAGCTGCACATCTTTTGGGACTGGACTAAGGCAAATGGGACTTGGCAAACCAAGAGATGTAATGCCACACAAATAAAAATTACTCATCCTCTTGTGTGAGTCTTAGAAAATTATTTTACTCAAAATATCATTAACAACCTGACCCTTAGAACACAGTGAGGAAAGAGACACCTCACTTCCATTAATAACAATGTATCATATTGTGAGCCCCGCTATTAATAACTGAAGTATAGTAAATATTCAATAGGTAGTTAATGGTCATTGAACTCTAATAATGTGGAAAAAAATTAAAAGGCTGATTAATTAAGTGTAATCCTAGTGTATTGATTCATGGATATAAATTTTAGTCACTAGTGACAAAAAAGGAAAATTCTTCACTTGTCCTATAGTAAAAAATAAAGCAAGTAGCAATAGAAATTCACTTTACAACTAATATTATTGATTTAAAATATAGATGATTATTTTTATGGATATTTTAGTTTACAAAAAGAATTATATGAGAAAAAAATTATGGGTTTCACTGGAATAAAACACAGTGAGAAACATTAGCAGGAGAATAATTATGATGTAGACATAAAAATCATAAAGCCCACTATTTTAAATGAATGTTTAGATGATTGTTACTAAAAGTATATTCTGAGTCAAGAGGAAGAGGTAGCATTTGTTCATTCATTCATTGTCTTGTACACACCTAATGATAAGAAAAGCATTTTGCTTATTCATTTATTAATAATCATTATTACATTAGGATCTTGCTTCTTTTAAGACTTCATTTCTAAATTTTTAAACTTCAAACAATTTTTATAGTATTAGGGAATCTAATGTATTCAAAGATGAAAATGTATTTTGAGTAGAACTGCACATCTGTAATCTATTATTTCCTTTGTAAATAAGATAACCACTGTAAAATATCAGAAAGATAATTATAAATTTAAATTAGCAGAATAATTAATTTGCATTTTATCTTTATTACCCTTTAATACTTAAGTGATATTAAAGGTTATACTTTCTAAGATGTAACTTATGAATTATTTTCAAATAATTCAAATAAACCTGAGTATTTTGATCTGCACACATCTAGCAATGCATTTTCCTTTTAACTCTGACCAAATGGAAAAATTAAGTACACATAAAATTACCTTAATGTACATTTTCTAAAAGAACTTGAGTGAAAGTTTTTTTAATAAAAACATTGAAAGTTTAACTGTTAATCAATGTGAATGATTTAAAAAAAAAAACTAAAATAAGAAAATGCAGTTGCTACTAGTAAATAGGAAAAATAATTTATAATCCAGTGACTTGAGTAGTGAGATTGGAATAAATGTGATAAACTTTGATTATATTTTTATCTTTCAGCTTCCCCGTCTATATTGAAGATTTAAAATTACAGGGTAGAAATAAAAATTAGATGAAAATTTGACTTTTTTCTCTTTTCCATAGACTTTATTTTTAAAAATATATATATTTTTATTAATTGCAGAGAAGAAGGGAGAGGAAGAGAGAGATAGAAACATCAATGATCAGAGAGAATCATTGATCAGATGGATGCCTCCTGCATGCACCACACTGGCAATAAAGCCCAGACATGTGCCCTGACCTAGAGTCAAACTATGACCTCCTGGCTCATAGGTTGACACTCAACCACTGAGCCACGCAGGCTGGGCATATACCTTTATTTTTATACTTGAGGCCCGGTGCACAAAATTCTTGCACTTGGGGGGATCCCTCAGCCAGCCTATGCCCTCTCACAGGGCAGTCTGGAAGCCCTCGGGGGATGTCCATAGGGAGCAGGCCTGAGCCATCAGTCACCAGCCATGAGCCCAGATTCTGGCTGAGTGGTGGGAGTGCACTGATGACCAGGGGAAGCTCCTGTGTTGAGTGTCTGCTCCCTGGTGGTCAGTGCACATCATAGCGACCAGTTGTTCCACCGTTCCACTGTTTAGTTCATTTGCATATTATCCTTTTATTATATAGGACTAGGGGCCCAGTGCATGAATTCATGCACCTTGAAATGAACTGTGGGCCGCAAGGCTGCCGTGGGCACAGGGTGGGTCTCGGCCCATCCTCTGCTGGCAGCAGGTGTGAGAGGCGGCTGCTGGCCCTGATCACCCCTCAGGAGCTGGGGGAGGTGGAGAATTCCTGAGGGGCGATCAGGGCCGGCAGCCACTGATGGTGCCGAGTAATCGGGCCTGGCACCAGGCACCAGCAGCACGTGCAAGAGGCAGCTCTGGCACCAGCAGTGGGTGTGAGTGGCAGTTCTGGCGCCGGCAACAGGTGGGAGTGCAAGGTGGGACTGAGTGCAAGGTGGGAGTAAAGAATTTTCAGTAACCACCAGAGGCTTGCCCCGATGACAGCAACCGGCACCCCCACTTACCTGCTCCACCATCCCACTGCGGCTGATGCCTGCCATATTCCGCACATAACCCCTGGTGGTCAGCGCACGTCATAGCAACTGGTGGCTTGGTTGTTCCGCTGTTTGGTCTATTTGCATGTTAGGGTTTTATATAGATGATAGATAGATAGATAGATAGATAGATAGATAGATAGATAGATAAGAATTTTAAATTCTGATCCTGAAGAGTAAATAATTACTTTAGTCAGGTCCCTTCAACCCTCCTCCATCACAACTCCCAACTAACACACACACACACCATGAATTGAAGAGATTAAACTTTGTATATGTTAGGTTCTAATATTTTGAGTTTTATATTTCATCTCTCTCTCTCTAATTGATCAGAAATTGGAAAAGACTTCAGCCTTGGCTTGTGCTTTTAACTAGTTTACTTTCTAGGCACTAAAGTGATCCTGCACACTTGTCTTTCACTTATAGACCTACGTTTTTTCACAAATTAAATTTAAGATATTAGGCATTACAAGGATGACAGACTCATAGTATAAAATAGTTTGAGTTATGTGTACTTTAACAGACATAAAGAAAAATAATTTTCTAATGCTTATCTGGGGACTAAAAATATTAATACTCTTTCTCCCACCTCTTAAGTCCTTGTGGCTGGGTTAATCATCAAATTAAAAGAAGCAAATTAACAGTAGAAAATCAAAGTTTTAATACATGCATGTGGGGAATTCCCATAAGCATGAAAATTCCAAAGACAATGAGGTAACATTGGGTATATAAGACATTTCCAGATAAAGGAGAAAGGGGTAGATGGGCTATTAGATTTCAGAAGTGAAAATGGGTGATTTAGAGGTAGCTAAGGAAGAGCAGAGCACACATAGCCAGCCAGTTCTTGCCAGGCCACTCAGAAACAATGGGACATGGGGTATCTAGCTTACAGGCTTGGAATCTTCTTAACCAATGCTGGGGTAAAGATGCGTGTGGTGTTTCAGCCAAGGCTCCCTTCCTAAACCAGGCCTCTCTCTCTCTGAATCTCTGTGACAGAAAAGGAGAGTTGGGTCAAAGGTTCCCCGTGAGTTCTGTTTCTTAACAATTATCTTAAAATCAATATCCCCAAAAGGCAGATTCAGATTGGCAAAACTTTGGTTCTCTTCAATTGTAAATATAATGAAAGTCTTAAGAAACAAAATTAAATCCATAGCCTTAAGGAGGAAAATATATACAAATGTTAGAAAACAATATATTCTAACAATGCTTTAAAAAAATAAGTAATTTATTAATAATGTGAATCACCACCCCACTGTACCCAACCCCACCCTGAAGCAATAAGGTCTACTGAACCTGAACCTTAACAGAGAATACCACACATGCAAGAACTGTTTAAGTCAACTCTGAAAATCAAAAATGATGGATTATGCCCTGGCCAGGTGGATCAGTTTGTTGGAGTGTCATCTGGTGCACCCAAAGGTTGCAGGTTTGGTTTTACGGGTCAGGGCACATACCTAGGTTGTGGGTTCAATCCCCAGTAGGTGCTTGTACAGGAGGCAACCAATCAATTTTTCTCTCTCACATTCTTTCAATGCTACTTCCTCTTCCTCTCTCTCTCTCTCAACAAATTCCTTGCTACTAAAATGTTTTGTACTGTTTTGCTTCTTTAAACATCAAGCTTCTCATGTGCAAGTTCTTTATAACGTACTAGAGGCCCGTTGCACAAAATTCATGCATGAGGAGGGGGGTGTCCCTCAGCCCAGCCTGCACCCTCTCCAATCTGGGACCCCTCGAGGGATGTCCGACTTCCTGTTTAGGCCCGAACCCGTAGGATCGGGCCTAAACGGGCAGTCGGACATCCCTCTCACAATCCAGGACTGCTGGCTCCCAACTGCTCACCTGCCTGACTTCCTGATTGCCCCTAACCGCTTCTGCCTGCCAGCCTGATCACCCCCTAACCATTCCCATGCCAGCCTGACTGATGCCTAACTGCTCCCCTGACAGCCTGTTTTCCCCTAACTGCCCTCCCTTGCAGGCCTGGTCCCTCCCAACTGTCCTCCCCTGCTGGCCATCTTGTGGTGGCCATCTTGTGACCACATGGGGGCAGCCATCTTGTATGTTGGAGTGATGATAAATTTGCATATCACTCTTTTATTAGATAGGATTCTGACTCTAAAGGATTCCAACATTATTTCTAACCAATCATAAAATAATAGACACTAAACATCTCCATCTATTTAATAAATCACTTTCCATTTAATCTCCCCTAAGCAATTAGAGTGCTTTTATATCAGCCAAGGCAGAGCTTAGGCACATTTAAATGACATTATCTTAAAATCAAAGACATTATTATTAGTTTTTAAGTAATAGAAAAGGAAAAACTGAATTAACTTTGGGGAAATAAAAACATAATCATTCTATCCTATGGGGTTAAACATATTTGAATTCTATGTTTTTAAGATTGTAATTAATTTAATAATCAATTGTGCCCAATGATAATTTAATTTTTATATTCATTCTTATATTTCATCATGTTTTAAATTATTTTATCACATTTAACATTGAAATGCCTCCTACAGCTCACAGAAGTAATATATGTGAATTTTTATGAAAATTAAACTTATTAATTGATCTCCTCTAGAGGCACATGCTGATTACCCTAATAGTTTATAATGAAATATGTTTGCTAAACAATTATTAAATTGCTTTTTTACTTAATAAATGAGATATCTTACATTACTTAAATATGATCACTATTAATTAAAAACATCTAATTGCCTGTAATTTTTATTGTGATTACTAACCACTAACAATATTTTAAAGACTTGACTATAAAAAAATCTCTACTATGCAATAGTTTGTCTTTTCTTCTGTAAAATATTAAATTGTAAACAGTTTTTATTTTTTGAAATTTCCAAAATCAATTCTGATTGGTTTTCCTTGATAAGATTTATTCGTATCATTCTGAGTTACATAATTTTTACTTTGTAGTCAGAAATCCTATCTAATAAAAGGGTAATATGCAAATTAACCATCACTCTGTCACAAAGATGGTGGTGCCCATAGCCACAAGATGGCGCCGCCCAGTCCTCTCAGCCCTGCCAGAGTCCCCCAGTCCCAGGGGGGTCGGGGGCAGCCGCTGAGAGCTGGCAGCCTGAACAGCCTGGCGGAATGCTTGCTTTGTCACCACAGCAACAAGGCAAGCGTTCCGCGTCCGGCCAAAGATGGGCCTCTGGGCCGCGGAGAGCCTCTGGGCAGCGGAGAGCCTCTGGGCAGCGGGCATGGAGTGGCCAGGCCCTGCAGAGAACTACTGGCGCACGGATTCTAGTATTCTAATAAAGTAATAGACTTATCCTTGAGAAATAAATATTTTTCTTTATTTCTGAAATTATAGATAGAAGACACTACTTAAACATTAAACTATATATTATTTCCTATTTCAAAAGTCCATTTTTGTTACTAAGCCACATGCTAGTACATTAATAGAGCCCAAAGTTTAAATCATGTCACTCTAATGCTCTCATTTTATCTACATGGTAAATACAAATATTGTATTCTAAAGTATCCTTTTTCTTGAATTTCCACTTAAGATACAGTCCTAGTTTATCTTTCCCTGAGTTGCTTTGCTTTCTGAAAGAGTACCTAATTGCTGTCTCAATTTTCACCTTAAATTTACTCCCAAGCTTATGTTATTCTGAATTATTTTATCACATCATTGGTAATGAAACTTCCAACTACTGAATTCCCAACCGTAATTTCCAATGAAGAATTTTAAGGCTTAGTTAGAATGTTTTTTCACATTTAACAGTGATCATATCCCTTCAAAGTATGCGTTATTAATTTTTATTTCACTATATATCATCCTAATACTACATTGTATAGTACATAGTAAAGACACATACATACTTTTAAAGTTTATTTGTTGGTGCTGGAATTTTTATACAAGTTACACATGTAGTTCATTGATAGCATTGTTTTAATAGCGTCACCAACCTTCTAGGCTCTAGTGCTTTGGAAAACTTAGCATAGAAAAATTAAGAACCTAAAATTGGCCTAGCAGCCGTGGGCAAACTATGGCCCGCGGGCCGGATCCGGCTGTTCTATCCAGTTCTCTTGCTCTCCCCTCTCTCCTTTACTTTGAATTTATATTAGTTCACACAAACACTCCATCCATGCTTTTGTTCCGGCCCTCCGGTCCAGTTTAAGAACCCGTTGTGGCCCTCGAGTCAAAAAGTTTGCCCACCCCTGGCCTAGAGTGACCTTTGGTCAAAACAATATCTAATAAATCTAATCTTTAAATGTTATATTTTTATAAAATTATTTTGGTACTTAAATCAGATTTTATTTTAGAATAATATTAAGTTCATTCTTTTATGAAAAGTTTTAGGGAAAAATTCACAAATTTTTGTTTTTTAAAATCAGGTTCATCTGTTTGGAAAAGGTATTAAAAAACCATTCACAATAATAGGTATAACAAATAAAGATGCAGAATTCATTGTATTGGTATTATTAGTTCTGCCAATAAAACTTTATCTGCAGTGTGCCCATGATATTTAAGGAAGAATAAACTTATCAAATATGAATGTGTACTTTTCTCATCACTTAATGTGAACTAATAAATTCATTTAATATCTGTGATTAAAATGCATGAGTTCCCTTTATGATTAAATCATTCTTGGTAATAGCTGAATTATTTTATCACATCATTCAAATTTTAATTATTTTAACAACCTGCTTAAAACACTAAGTTTCTGTTTTATACTCTGATTTTACTCCAGATTTCATGGGAAAGGGATAGTGGCACATTCAAGCTGTTAAAACAGTCAAACGGGCTTTGGCGCCATCGTGTGGTTAAATAAATTATGCTTCTGGTTTGTTTTGTTCTCCAGATTAACTACTATGCTCCTCCAAGAAAACTGCAATCAGTATCTTGAATTCTTAAATTCCATGGCAACCTTGTAAATTCTTAAATATATTTCAACTAACATTCAGGCTAGTCTTTCTTCATGCAATTAAGCCCTGGTAATTTTTGCTTTTTTTTTTTTTTTTTGCTTTTAATGCATTTAGTAGGCAGTTTCTGTTTCCTGAAATGTTCAACACTTTATCCCACATATGCAATCTTACCCACTCCTCAAGACCAAGGTAGAAATAACACCTCCCACACAAAGCCTTCATGACCTCCTCTGTGTCTCAATGGTTTATTTTTTGAAAATAGTTATTATACCTAAAGTCAGTGAGAAAAACACAATTTAGGATCTCAGTGTTCCAGTGGCATTATCTGCTCAACTGAATTAGAAATATTATTGTAAGCAGCTTTATAAAAATTTTAAAAATAGATAAAAGTTGGGTTTCTATGAACCTTCATGTACTCATTACCTATGTACACAATTACTAATTCATGGCCACTCATTTCATATATAACCTTACCACACAATGTGTGTTCTGGGGACATGTAGCATTGGTACCACCTAGCAGCTTGTGAGACATACGGACACTCAGGGTCTACTGCAGAAGTCCCTGATAAAATCTGAAGCTTAACCAGACGCTCAAATTATTCTTTTAAAAAGTAATTATTTTATTGAATTTATTGGGGTGACATTGGTAAGTAAAAGTACGTAGGCTTCAGGAGTACAATTGTATAATATGCCAACTGTATATTACATTATTACTAGAGGCCTGTTGCATAAAATTTGTGCAAGGGACTTGGCCCTCGCAACCCCTTGCAGCCCCTTGCAGTCTCAACTGGCTCTTGCAGCCCTGGCTTCGTCCAGAAGGTCGACCAGACGGTCGTCCGGAAGGATGTCCGGACAGTCGTTCTGTGGTTCGGTCTAATTAGCAATATTAGCTCTTTATTATATAGGATGCTAAGTGAAATAGCCAATGATTCTTATAAATGTAAAGTTTGAGAAGCAGTAGTCTCTAACACAACCGACACCTCTGCCATTATCACAATGGGTTACTTTGAAGCAAATTTCAAACATATATCTTCTTTAAATATTTCAATATTTTGTTCACAAAAATTAGGATGTTTTGTTAGAAGACATATTCATACCATTATTTTACTGTTAATATACAAAACCATTATCAGTAATTCCCAGTTTTAAAATCCCTCTGTTTAAGTCATGGATGCTTTCATTTATAATTCATTTATTAAAATTAGGATTCAAACATGGCCACATATTACACTTTATTGAAATATGTCTTAAATTTATAAAGTTGTGGGTTTCCCCTCACAATCATTTTCCTTTTTTCTTATAATTTATTTGTTAAATATACAGTAATTTTGAGTTTTTATATAGAGTATTATGCCGATTTCAGGTCTAGGGCAGGGATGTATACAATAAGCCTTAAAGTCTCTTGAGAGATGCAGTATAGTCATAGCAAGTGTTAATATGGTGTATTATAGTTATAATAGGATATAAGTAATCACCTTATAATGCCTTGGCTTCATACAACATGTCTCTGGTCAGTTGTAGGATAGCTAGGTTCTTACTGTCATAATCCATATAGGCTGCTATAACAAAAATACCACAACAGAAATTTAATTCTCAGAGTTATGGAGGGTAGGAAATTCCAGATCAGGCACTGGCAGATTCATTGTCATAGTTGTTCATCTTCTTTCTATAAGCTCACATGGCAGAAGGGGCAAGGAAGCTCTCTGGAGCCTTTCTTAATAAGAATCCCAATGCCATAAAGGATGCACCCTCAAGACCTAATTACCTCCAAAAGTTCCATCTCCTAATACCATCACTTTGGGGAGTAGGTTTTTAACATATGAATTGAGGTGGGGCATAACCATTCAGTTCATAGCACTTGCTGATATTGGTGGATCTCTCTCATGTTGGAGGTTCATTTTGGATAAGTAGGCTTACTTGATTTTGTTCCAAATGTCCTCTCACCCTTCAGAAAGTTATCCTAAGCTCTTTCTCATGGCACAGGGAGAGCGGAGCATGCAGTTCCTAAGGCATAGGCTCAGGATAGGCACACCATCACCTCTGCATGCTATAGGTCAACGCTATTAACAGATTCAAAGCAGAGGGGAAATCTACCTTAAATATCAGGCGTTTAAATAATATATCACAAGGATTGTGGATGAAGAGGGAGTGGAGAATTAGAATCATTTTTTTTTTTTTTATCAGTTGACCACATTTTTTAAGGAATATTTTACGGCAAAATTGAAAATAATGCTCAATGCCATGGCATTTTCATGGACACTTTTATTTAAATATTAATTACATATTATTACATGCTCTTCCAATGCTAATACTATAAGATTTTTAAATATGTATGTATGTTATAGGTAAAATGCTATACTTTTATTATATTCTATATTTTATTTTTAGTATCTTCCTATATATTTAAGAAGCATTTTCCAGTGAAGTTATGTTTTTTGTTTATTTTCTATAGCATTATTGGTCATTCTCTTATACATCAATCAAAGTTCCTATCTAAAGAAAAATGGGTATGTGTATATATATATATATATATATATATATATATATATATATATATATAATTTAAATATATATATACACACACACTAGTGTCCTGGTGCATGAAATTCATGCACATTGAAAGGGAATTAATTAGAGAAAATATTTTAATATTGCTATTTGCCCTTTTTCTATAATAGAAGTGTCAGAGATTAAAGAAAATTAGTAAAATGTATATGAAAATCTCCCTCCTGTCAGAGTCTGGGGTGTGCCACGGGACCCAGAGTCAAGTCCCCGCCCACCCGTCCCTCGAAATCGTGCGAGGCCCAGACCTGGCATTCCCCACCCCCGTCAAGCCCCACCGGGCAGGGGGCACTGCCTCAGGTCCCCTGGCCCAGCCTCAGGTCCCCAGGCCTCGGCGCAAGGGCATGAGGGCATGAGGGTGCGAGGGCGTGAGGGCATGATGACCATTTGCATATTAGCTCTTTATTATATAGGATGGTTTTGAAAAGTTAGGTGATACATGCATACATACATACATGCATGCATAAATGCAAAAAGAAAAAAGAAAGAAAGAAGAGAAAAAGTAGAAGTTTGAACTCTTTATACCATAGTGGCCATCATCATTGCTACTACTCCTTCTGCTACTCTTTGAGAGAGTCAATGTCAGGATCTTCAGCTCCTGGGCTTCTCTCTACCAATTATCAGCTCAGACAATACACACTCACTTCTTCTCTTAAGACCTTAGGAGATAGTGTCCAGATCCCACAGCTTCCCTTTCGGCCACTGTTTGCAGATGTTGGGCTGATGCAGCAGATCTTCATGTCAGAGCACCCGATCTAGCCCATCTTTGAGTGGCTAATGTGGGTTGGCAGGACTCATCAACAGACCACTAATTAATACCCTATAGACAATAAGAATTCCTAAATGTGCCATTATTTATTTAAATCATTAATAAATTATGTTATATTGAATAACGTGTTGATATGTAATTTTATAGTACTAATTAATTTAAATTTACCTAATACCACTAAGTGAAAATAACTTCTTATTTTAAAATGTAGAGAAATGCAGCAAAAAACTTTCATTCTGAAATAAAGAAGTCATTATGACCTGTCAATAAAATGTCAAAACAGACACACACATACACACAAATGTAGAAATCGCTCTTCCTTTGAGTTTTTAGATTTTTTAATTTGATTTTTTTCATACACAATTTGCTGCCGTCTTAAATAAAATGCCTAGACATTTTGATTGCTTTTCCTTTTTTAAAAGAAGTATTTCCTTTTACAAGCAGTATTCCTGCAGAGACTTTCAACTAGATTTTAAAGTAGACTTGAGTGTATTTTTTCACCTTAAATACAATGTATAGTACTAATCTGAAATCAGAGACCTAAATTTCAGACAGTAACCTTAATATATCTGTATTACCTAAGATAATGCTATGGATTTTAACAAGTAAGCCCATAAATATTAGTAGCTTAAGTAAATGAAGGTGCTTTGTTCTTTATGTGAGTTCTAAAAGTGATATTTCCGGAGTCCAAAAAGTCTATGGTCTCCCTGCTTCACAAAAGTATTCAGATTCTCAGGCTCACAGAGGCTGCTTCCTCTGCCTGCGGCTGCCAGGGTTCCCTATTATCAACAATTATCTGATTATCTTTCAGCCAAGGCAGTAAACAGCTTGAAAACCCATAGGGGAGGTTGTCCTGGGGCAGGCCTGGAAATGTTGTCATCACTCTACCCCTGGCCAGAACAGAGAATCTCAGACACACATGACTGAGAAGAGTGGATGAAAGTACTATAGCTCTGTACTTGAGATTAAGAGACTATGGATTTCCTGAAGAAAAAAAAAAAAAAAAATAGCTTGCCCTAACCGGTTTGGCTCAGTGGATAGAGCGTAGGCCTATGGACTGAATGGTCCCAGGTTCGATTCCGGTCAAGGGCATGTACCTTGGTTGCGGGCACATCCCCAGTAGGGGGTGTGCAGGAGGCAGCTGATCGATGTTTCTCTCTCATCGATCTTTCTAACTTTCCCTCTCCTTTCCTCTCTGTAAAAAATCAATAAAATATATTTTTAAAAAAATAGGCCTCCCTTCACCCAGCTGCCGGCTCCAGCTTCCCTCCAGCACCCAGGACCCAGGCTTCCTTCCGGCCACCAGCAGGCACTTGGGACCCGGGCTTCCCTCCAGCTGCCAGCAGGCACCCAAGACTGGGCTTCCCTCGCAGCCCTGGCTTCATCCAGAAGGTCTTCCAGTCTAATTAGCATATTACCCTTTTTTATTATAGATATCTCATGTGTGTTTGATTTCTGTTAACACATTTTATGATACGGTATCTGCAAACATTGATGTATATATTAATGTTTTTATTAATGTGTAGAAAAGGGAGGGGAAGTCCTAGCCAGTTTTGTTCAGTGGGTAGAGCGTCTGCCTGTGGACTGAAAGGTCTGGGGTTTGATTTGGGTCAAGGCCACATACCTCAGTTGCAGGCTCCTCCCCGGTCCAGGCCCTCATCCAGGCATGTGCAAGAGGCAACCAATCAGTGTGTTACTCTCACATCGATATTTCTCTCTGTCTTTCCCTCTCTCTTCCACTCTTTCTAAAAATCAATGAAAAAATATCCTTGGCTGAGGATTTAAAAAAAAAAGAAAGAAAGAAAAGAAAAGAAAAGGAATGTATCACTGGCTGGCCCTTAATAATAAGTCATTACAGTGGCAGTATTAGTTCATATGTATGTGAACTTGATATTTATAATTCCATGCCATATGAAGGCTTTTTTTGTTCTTTATGTGAATTCTAAAAGTTTCTGGAGTTGTGTGTGTGTGTATGTGTGTGTGTGTGTTTTCAAAATAGGATAGACAATGGGAAAACATAGATTGATCAGGTTCTTTAAAAATTAAATAGATTTTGGAAATTGGAAATGTTGCCTTGATGGGGGAAAAAAGAACACTTTTCATTTTTTGAGTTGAAATGGGAACAGAGAAAATATTTCTTTACTCTTACTTGCTTTTCCCGAGTTACTCATATATCATAGAACATAACATGGCATGAAAAAATTGATTCCACTGGGTATAAGTATTAACGATGAAAACAATTCCATTAATTTTATCCATTACTCTTTTTTTCTGCACTAACATTTGGACTAACTGGACAATGTCAGCTATTTTTGTGGTGATAAATAACAAGGCTATTATAGACCTAAGGTGTTTTTGGATCATTCAAACTTGAATTAGAGGATGAAAAATCTAAGTTAATCTTAAAGGCTTTTAAAATATCAGTTTTCACTAGAAATTATGGTTTAGGCATCGTTACTACTTGTATTTATGCCAATTTCATGAACGTTCTCCATTTTCTTAACAAGATGTTTATATAACTTTATACTGCACATTAAATAAGTTGTTAACACGCACAAACACAATTTCTGATTCCCCATCTCCCTCTTCGTGGGGTTGACTATTGTTTGTGAATTATGGAAAAGTGAGATCTTAGTGGACTTAATGAGTTGCCCATTACTATACTACTACAGCTTCTATAGTACTGTGGTATCTTTCTGTGGTAGTATAACAATTGAAGTTCACATGTGTGTGCTTATTTAAGTCAAATATAACTTTGTTTTACCTGGTTACCATTCAAGACCCCTCTCCAAACCCATAAAACATTTCAAATTAAATTTCAGCCACCATATTATCATGAGATCATATTCAAATTTTAAGTTCAGAGAATATTTGGAAACTAATGGTACAGACAATAGCTTTGAAAGATACATCTTTTAGCCTGGCCAGTGTTGCTCAGTGGTTGAGCAGCAACCTATGAACTAGGAAGTCATGGGTCTATTCCCAGTCAGAGCACATGCCTGGGTTGTGGGTTTGATCCCCAGTGTGAGGTGTTCAGGATGCAGCGATGATGAGTCTCTCTCATCATTGATGTTTCTATCTATCTCTCCCTCTCCTTCCCTCTCTGAAATCAATAAAAATATATTTTTAAAAGAAAAATACATATTTTAAAAAATTTATCTTCAGTGTTGAAAGTATTATACAGTTCCCCCTTTTTTCCCATTGACCCCCTCCACCTTACACCTGCCCCACCCCCAAGCCTTCAACACACTATTGTCTGTGTCCATGGGTTATTCATATATGTTATTTGGTTAATCTCTCCCTACCCACTCCCCACCCTCACTTTCCCTCTGAGATTCATCAGTCTATTCCATGCTTCTATGTCTCTGGATCTATTTTGCTCATCAGTTAATTTGTTCTTTAGATTCCACATATGTCTTTTTCTGACTGGCTTGTTTCACTTAGCAAAATACTCTCCAGGTCCCGCTACACTGTTTTAAAGAGTAAGAGATCCTTGTTTTTTACTGCTGCATAGTATTCCATGGTGTAGATGTACCACTGCTTTTTTATCTACTCATCTACTGATGGGCACTTGAGCTGTTTCCAGATCTTAGCTGTTGTAAATAACTCTGCTATGACCATAGGGGTGCATATATTCTTTCTGAATGTTGTTTCAGGATTCTTAGGATATATTCCTAGAAGTGGGATCACTGGGTCAAATGGCAGTTCCATATTTGATTTTCTGAGGAAACTTCATACTGTTTTTCACAGTGGCTGCACTAGTCTGCATTCCCACCAGCAGTGCATGAGGGTTCCCTTTTCTACACATCCTCAGCAGCACTTGTCATTTGTTGATTTGTTGATGGTAGCCATTCTGACAGACATGAGATGGTACCTCAGAGTCCTTTTAATTTGCATCTCTCCAATGATTAGTGACTTTGAGCATTTCTTCATATGTTTCTTGTCCATCTGTATATCCACTTTGGAGAAGTGTCTGTTTAGCTCGTTGGCCCATTGTTAATTGGATTGTTTATCTTCCTTTTGTGAAGTTGTATGAGTTCCTTATATATTATGGATATTAAACCTTTACAGACGTATCATTGGCAAATATGTGCTCCCATACAGTGGGCTCCCTTTTCATTTTGTTTATAGTTTCTTTTTTGAGATACGAGCACCATCCAACATCCTGATCCAAATAATTCATAGCCAGTCAGTTAGAATGAGGTTTTCCAAATTTGTCCAAACTCCATAGAGATTACACGATAATAGGAGGTTTTGAGAACAAAAACATAGAAGAATAGGCAAGGGGTTAGAGACTGGATAAAATTTAAAGGTGATCCTTTCAACGTTGGGAATTCCAAAGTTGGAGAGCAATGGGAGACAAAGGCTAGGAGCCTGAAAAAGCAGAATGGAAAATGCTGATTAACAGGGGCTAATCCATAAAAATGTAAGAATATCACAGCTTAGTTATAACTCTGGGGATAAACAGACATGAGAACATTCTGAAGTGACTTGTTTCAATATATGCTGAATTTACAAAGATTGCATCTTTTTACTTCAGATGTAATAGGCTCTGAAAAAAGATTAATTTAGATTTTGGAAAAATAAAGTTATGTTTTAATACATGTACATATCTTACCATTTATTCACTTGGTTTTGTTTGCACTATGTACTTTTCAAAATAGTTGTGTTTGTTTTCTATCTCAATGTTATTCATTAAACAGATAGACTGTATCCATAATAAATACGAGAAAACTGAAGGATATTGAAGCTTTGGCAGTCATATAACAGAGCCAGTAAGTGGAAGAGTTGGAACTCAGTTTCACATTTCCTGGCAATTTCTCTAGACCCTGACAAACATAAGTTAATGGTTACTAGTCCAAGCTTTGGTGAGTAAAACCAAACTGCCTTTCTTATACAAAGAATCTATAATAATAAAAGCATAATATGCTAATTAGACCAGACATTTCAGATGTCCTTCCGGATGAAGCCGTGGTGGTGGGGGCTGAGGCAGAGGCGGTTAGGAGTGATCAGGCAGGCAGGCAAAGTGGTTAGGGGTGATCAGGCAAGCAGGCAGGAGCCAGCATTCTTGGATTGCGAGAGGGATGTCCCAGATTGCGAGAGGGTGCAGGCTGGGCTGAGCGTCCCCCCCCACTCCATGCACGAATTTCATTCACCGGGCCTCTAGTATATTAATAATGGCAGACCAGTATGTAGTTTTCAAAGCACTGCTCTGGGTAGTTCTCTATAGTAATTTAATGATGATGAAAACCATTAACAAAGAGGAAAAATCATAAATATAATGGTTTTGATGTCCTACAGAGCCTCACCTGCTTTGGACTACTCATCTCCAGAAAATTTGATAATGTATACTAGTACACCACTGTTATTTGGAGTTTCCCTGTTTTGTAAAACCAAAATTAACCTTACTTTATACATCCTATAAAAGTTGAACTAAATAAAAATAACAAAAAATAATAATATTAATAAATAGTAATAAGTGATGAAAAATAAGATAATAATGTTTCCTATGAATAACAGAAATGGAGATTGACCTTCATGGCAGTGTCAGAGTTGACAATAATTAGATGTTTTTAATATAGCTGAAAAAAAAATGAATCAAATGGAAGTAGAAGAAAGACAGGAAGAGAAGGAGTCAGAAAGAGAATGATAAAACTGAGTAAGAGGAAAGCAAAACTGGAAGTTCCTCTCAGCACTGTGCAGGGAAAATAGAGTTCTAACATAAAGCTCAGCCCTTTAGTGCTCATGACACATGTCTTTCTATGATAGAAACCTATAAATGAAGTCAGAGCTTGATGCTATCCATATTTGAATCATGCAAAATCACTTTCCTTATCATAATTTGCATGCTCATGATAAAAACTTCTGACTGAATTGGTTTGCCAAAATGATTTTTTGCCCACAACAAACAAGTATGTTAGTTTGTGTGATAGGTATATTGCTCACTATAAATTAGTGCATTAATGTATTTCCTGGTATATATTTAAATTTGAGGGGGAATTTAGTTAGTATAAGTTAGCCTGATGGAATACAGTAAACTCTAGAAACAGTTAAGTATTTTTTCTGACCTGATAGTTTTAGTGGGCAGGCACTAGGCCATGGACATTGAACCCAAACGATATGATAATTAAGTCTCTTGGGAAAAAAAAAGTATGAAATCCTAAAATAGCCCTACGTTTCTTTCCACCTTTTGTGTCTTCATTATAGGATAGGAAAAGTCAAAAGAAGTAATGCTTATAAAAGAACCTGACACAGCCCTAGCCAGTTTCGCTCAGTAGATAGTGTCAGCCTGCGGACTAAAGGATCCAAGGTTCTATTCCAGCCAAGGGCACATGCTGGGTTGTGGGATTGATTCCCCGCCCCCCACAGTAGGGGACATGCAGGAGGCATCCAATCAGTGATTCTCTCTCATCATTGATGTTTCTATCCCTCTATCTCTCTTCCTTCCTCTCTGAAATCAATAAAAAATAAAAAAAAAAATAATTTAAAAAAGAATCTGACATAGGAACTGGTCTTGAAATATTCTCTCTGCTCCCCCCAGCACTTGTATCTGAGAGAGCATAGATGAATCACTCCAGATTGCTGATTTCCCATTTCTTCTTAGGTATCAAAAAGTTATAATATTCTTCAGTTTTGTGAGGAGAACACCTATGTGATGGTTGTGTATCATAAAATGTTATACCAGATGTTAATTATTTTTCAGCATGAATATGTAGTGTGTTCATTCCATTCACTTTATTTTTATAAAACAACAATAAAACAATGTGGAAATTTCTGAACTCAATGCTTATCTAATTGTTTTATCTGTTAGAATTTTTGGAGTGCTTAAAACCACATTGTTAATATTATCTACTACTCTTATACATTTTATAGTATGTCAGGATATAACAGGGCTTACAAAAGTCAACTTCAATTCAGTTTGGTCAAAATTAAGCCACTTACTATGGACCATCAATAAGTACAAACTATGGTTACAATAACTTCGCTTTTAAGTTTGGGGACAACTTTAGATTTTTTACCTTCTTATATCTAGTCTTAACTAGTGGCCTGGTGCATGAAATTGGTGCACAGGGGTGGTGTCCCTCAACCCGGCCTGCACCCTCTCCAATCTGGGACCCCTAAACCGGCAGTCGGACATTCCTCTCTAAATCTGGGACTACTGGCTCCTAACAGCTCACCTGCCTGCCTGCCTGATTGCCCCTAACCACTCTGCCTGCCAGCCTGCTTGCCCCCAACTCCCCCTCCCCTGCCAGCCTGATTGCCCCCAACTGACCCCCATGACAGCCTGCTCACCCCCAACTGCCCTCCCTGCCGGCCTGATCACCCCCAACGGCCCCCTCCACCGGCCTAATATCCACAACTGCCTTCCCATCCTGGCCTGATCACCCACAACTGCCCTCCCCTCTTGGCCCCTAACTGTCTCTACCTCAGCCCCGCCACCATGGCTTTGTCCAGAAGAAAATTTGGAAGGTCTCCTGGAAGGTGTCCCAATCTAATTAGCACATTACCCTTTCATTAGTATAGATAGAGGCCTAGTGCATGGGTGGGAGCCGGCTGGTTTGCCCTGAAGGGTGTCCCGGATCAGGGTGGCGGTTCCCTTGCAGGGGCAGGGAAGCCTGGACAAGGGGCCTGTGGTGGTTTACAGGCCGGCCATGCCCCCATTGAGGTGAGGGTCCCCACTGGGAATGATGCTGGCCTGGGCGAGGGGCTGGGGCAGTTTGCAGGCCAGCCACACCCCCATAGGGTGAGGGTCCCCGCTGGGGGGCCATGGCCATCCTGGGTGAGGGGCTGAGGGCTGTTTTCAGGCTGGCCACACCCCCCCAGCGAGGACCCTCACACTGATGGTGGCATGGACAGTCTGGGTGAGGGGCTGAGGGCCATTTGCAGGCCCCTCCCTAGGCGACCCAAGCCTCCCGCGCACTCAGGCCAACTCCATGGCCGCCGCCCACAGGCCCCTTCTTTGGCAGCTGGTCCAGGCGGGTGGGAAGCTTGGCTTCCTCTGTCGCCAGGGGCGACCCAAGCCTCCTGACTGCTCCAGCTGGCTCCTGGCTTTGTGGTCACCGCCATCTTTGTCCTGCTAATTTGCATATTCCCTCCTGATTGGCTGTGGGTGTCACGGAGTGATGGTGAATTACCATATTTCTCTCTTATTAATGTAGATATTCTGCCCTTAGGAAGTAAATTTTAATATCTGACTTCCTTAAACATTACTTGGTTCTTTTATAAGCTTTAATGAGAACCACTATTCTTAGAATCTTAAGTTCATTTAGCATGTAACAGATTTGGTAAGTCATGTGTATTTTCACGACATTAAGATTGTTATCAAGTATGCACATAATCAAGAAGAATGTTGTTCTCATAATTATAGCTTCTAATCTCTGATTCAATGAGCTGACATAATCATCTTTATTAAAGATCACTCATACATACATTGGGAATGTAGTCCAATTTGCTTAATCATTATGTTGAAAGATACATCTCAGAAGTAAAATTCTGAAATTCTCTCAATATAGTATAACCACTGTGTAAGTCACAATATACTTATTATATATACATGGATAACTTGTAAAATATCATTGGGTATGGCATTCAATATTGTATTGATAGTATCCTATTTTAAAAGACAACTGAAATTATTTGTCTTTTCATATTCCAATATGCTTCACTTCTTTTCCTGCTATAATCTCTTAAAAAAGCAAGATATATCATAGAGCTGTCCTGGCCTGGTGGCTCTTTTGCTTGGAGCATCATCCCATACACCAAAAGGTTGCAGGTTCAATCCCCAGTCAGGGCACATGTGAGAGGCGACCGATCCATATTTCTCTTTCACATTGATGTCTCTCTCTCTCTCCCTTCCTCTCTCTCTCTCTCTCTCTCTCCCCCCCTCTCTCTTACTTCCTCTCTCTCTCTCTCCCCCACCCCTTTTCTTTCTCTCTAAAAATCAATGAAAGCATATCCTCAGGTGAGGAGTAAAAAAGAAAAAGATATATCATATGGTCTAAATTGTTACAGGGTAAATTTGTCAGTCCTCTACAAAATATATTTTTAAAAAGCATTTTTCTATGCCCTGGCTGGTTTGGCTCAGTGGATAGAGCATCGGCCTGCGGACTCAGGGGTCCCGGGTTCGATTCCAGTCAAGGGCATGTACCTTGGTTGCGGGCACATCCGCAATGGGGGGTGTGCAGGAGGCAGCTGATTGATATTTCTCTCTCATCAATGTTTCTGGCTCTCTATCCCTCCCTCTCGCTTCCTCTCTGTAAAAATCCAATAAAATATATTTTAAAAAAAGCATTTTTCTAATGTTTATTCAATGTCAATATATTCATAAAAGATAATTTTAACTGTGAAAAAATATATTTCCTTAACCATCTTGATAATTATAGCCAACTAGACATTACATAAATATCTAAAGACAACTCTGCTTTTTTAAAAAAGAAAATCTTTAAATAATAACATATGAAAAGCAATACAAAGTTTTACTGATTAGATGCTAGATATACTCAAGTTAAACTCCATGAGTGCATAGGCTATGTCCAACTCACAAACATTATGTTCCTGGCATTCTCACAGTGAATGAGAGAACGCATGGATGGACAAATTTGTCACTAAAACTGTGCATTCCAACCAAATGAGCTTTAGAAAAAGGAAAGGGAAATTTTATTTCCTATTTTCTCAAATTATCATAAAACACATCATTTAAATATATTCTCTTTAAATTAATTGGTTTCAGTAATAATAGGAGTAGTAGTAATTTTTATCACTCATGGAGCAAGTGAATCAGACATTCTTTTAAGTACTTTCATATATGAAATCATTTAACATTCACATTATACATATCCCAGTTTTTTGAATGAGGACAGTCTGGTATTAGAAGGTAAGTTATTGTATCTGAAGCCATTATAGGGAATCCATGTTCTTAATCTTAATGTTATATTACCTCTCAAAAAACAAGTGGGGCAGTGGTTAAAATACCAATTCCTGGATACCAGCACAGCCACCAAGTCAGAATATGTATATTTTGCACTTTTACTTGTTATTGTCTGAAGATTTTGGTAAATACTGATTTAGAATAACTTTTTGTTTTTTGTTGTTTTTTTAAATATATTTTTATTAATTTCAGAGAGGAAGGGAGAGGGAGAGAGAACTAGAAACATCAATGATGAGAAAGAATCATTGATCGGATGCCTCCTGCATGCCCCACATCAAGCCTGCAGCCCAGGCATGTGCCCTGACTGGGAATCGAACCGTGACTTCCTGGATCATAGGTGGATGCTCAACCACTGACCCACGCCAACCAGGCTAGAAAACTCTTTAATATAACGAAAAGATAATCCTAATTTATATATTTATGAGACAGATTTTTAAATATTTCTATTAATACTATAGCTACACAATATACCTATCTTAGCTAACTAGCACACTTGCTAGATAATGTGTCTTTTCATTTATACTATAGTACCGCTTTAAAGTTTAAACTTGGCAATAAGTGATACTGAAGTGTGTATTTCGGAATGACCCATATTTTATTATTTCAGTAAAAATTTTTGTTTTAAACAAAATATCAAATGAAATGCATTACATGTAAATGTGTGGTTTTGCCTATATATTTCATATTTGAATTTCTTCAGAAAAGTATCTGAAATGCATAGCACACTCAGATTCCAATATTTTACAAATTTTACTACTTTATATTCATTCCTTTACATTAAGGCAGTGTTTGAAAGACATGATCACCAATTCAGTATCAATTGCTCTGCAGGTCATTTGTTTGTCCCAGAAAAAGAAATGGAACAATTATCCTCACATGTGTTTTACAGATTTGAAATGTACGATTAAAGTAATTGTTTTTAAAAAGCTTCTAAGACACCTATAATGTTAGTAGCACTTAAAATATTTCAGGGGAAAAGTGAGGTTCTGGAAAAATAACTACCAAATTACATGCTTAACTATTCAAAACATTGACATAAATATGCAAGAGCAATTACTATAAAGAGTTTGGGCTGTCTGATATTTTAACTTACAATGGAGCAAATGCTAACATTGAGAGGATATTTCACTTCTTGGCAAATGTGTTTTGATATAGGGAAAAAAGTGCCTTATTACTTTTGTTACATTCATATTGAAAATGTGCACTATAGGGACAAAGATATTCTCTTTAATTCCTACTAATTTTGATCAGGGTTGACAGAACCATTATCTGTGCAGCTAAAATCTTAATGTAGATATAAAAGACTTTACATCTTAATGCCAACCCCAAAATGGCAGTATTCAAAAAATAATTATCAGACAAAACTATGATTTGGAGTCAATGTTAAAGAAAATAGTGAAAATCAATAGTTAAAATATGACCACTTATCTTTTAAGATACATGTTTGAATAAATGAATGTGTCAAAACTACTTTTTCAAATCTTTAAATGCTCTTTAATGGGACATATGTTACTAATATACTAATTAGACTGGACATTTTCTGGACATCCTTCTGGACAAAGCCATGGTGGTGGGGCTGAGGCAGAGGTGGTTAGGAGTGTTCAGACCAGCAGGGGAGAGCAGTTAGGGGGATCAGGCCAGCAGGAGAGAGAAGTTAGGGGGATCAGGCCAGCAGGTGAGAGAAGTTAGGGGGATCAGGCCAGCAGGTGAGAGAAGTTAGGGGGATCAGGCCAGCAGGAGAGAGAAGTTAGGGGGATCAGGCCAGCAGGTGAGAGAAGTTAGGGGAATCAGGCCAGCAGGGGAGAGCAGTTAGGGGATCAGGATGGCAGGGGAGAGTAATTAGGGCAATCAGGCCATCAGGGGGGCAGTAAGGGGCATCAGGCAGGCATGCAGAGTGGTTAGGGGTGATCAGGCAGGCTGGCAGGTGAGCAGTTAGAAGCCAGCGGTCCTGGAATTCAAGAGGGATGTGCAACTGCCAATTTAGGCCCTATATCTGCAGGGTCCTGGATTGGAGAGGGTGCAGGCCACGGTGAGGGACCCCCCACCCCCATCATGAATTTCATGCACTGGGCCTCTGGTTATAAATATTTCTTCATGATATTGATAGTGTGGAAGGGAAAGTATAATACTTCAACATAGCTTCCTATAGCTGGTATTTACTAGCATATGTTCTGTATCTTGAGTAGACTAGGAATCACAGCTAAAATGTAACAACTTTTAAAAAAGAATTCAGAGACTTTAGAATCATTTAAGATTAACAAAAGTCCATCCAATGTTTGTCTCTGGATTTAACTCCTCTCTTTCAACTGGTGGTTTTCTTCACATAATGAAAATGTTGCAATATTTACTATTAATATTGCAAATCATTTAAAAATATTTAAAATCAATTGAATGCACACTAATTTTTGGCATAGCAGTTTGATCTAATACATAGAAACTATGTTTTTAAATTTTTATCTTTTTTATTACAGTATAGTTGACATATAATATTTTATTTATTTCAGGTATACAGCATAGTGATTTGACATTTATATACCTTACAATGTGATCACCATGATATGTCTGATGGCTATCTATCACTATACCAAGTTATTACTATACTAGAGGCCCGGTGCATGAAAATTCATGCACTGGAGGCGGGGGTCCCTCAGCCCGGCCTCCCCCATGTCATAGTCCGGGAGCCCTCAGGGGTGGGAGGTGACCGGCGATCAGGGGAAGGTGACACCCCTGCCATACCTCTGCTGCTGTCACTGCTGGCAGCACAAGCCTCAGACAGCCCTGGTTACTTGAACCTTAGATGGCCCTGGGCGGCTGGGCAGCTGCCATCCGAGGCTTGCCTGTGCCTCAGCCAGCCCTGGTTACCTGAGCCTCAGCCAGCCCTGGTTACCTGAGCCTCGGGCGGCTCTGGGTGGCTAGGGGCTGAGGAGACTGGAGGACTCTAGAGGCATCCACGCACCTGCCGCTCCGGCGGGGCTGAGTGTCGCCATCTTGTGGCTGTGGGCACCGCCATATTTGAGGGCATGGCAGTCAATTAGCCTATTCCCTCCTTATTGGCTGTGGATGCCACCATCTTTGAAGGCGGGGCAGTCAATTAGCATATTCTCTCCTTACTGGTGTAAGTGCTGCCATCTTTGCAATGGTGTGAGAGTCAATTAGCATATTCCCTCTTTATTAGATAGGATTATAGACTACATTAAAAAATCTGCATACAAGCACACCCACATGCTTCAAACCTGCATTGTCCAAGGGTTAATGTTACTTTCCATCCATGGTTGGGAATCCATATACGTGGAGGACTCACTTAAGATATACACTGATTTTCCACTGATCAGTGCCCCTAAATCCCAGGTTATTCAAGAGTGTATTCACTATGCTGTACATTACATCCCTGTGAGTTATTGATTTTATAACTGAATATTTGTACCTCACATCCCCTTCACCTTTTTTGCCCATCCTGCACCACTACCACCATCCCCACCCCTCTGGCAACCATTAGTTTGTTCTCTTTATCTGTGACTCTCTGTCTCATTCTGTGTGTGTGTGTGTGTGTGTGTGTGTGTGTGTGTGTGTGTGTGTGTGTGTGTTTAGATTCTAGCTGAGATGACCCAGGACTCACAATGTCAGTGCCACCCTGGAAGGTAGGCTGGCTGGAGCTGGGACAAGCACAGAGCAAAGGGGCCCATGGTGTGCATTTCTGGGGCCACACAGGTGGGACAGCTGGCTGAAGCTGGTGTGATCCAAGGGCCCGGGCATGCTGAGGCAGCCTAGTAGGCCAGCTAAAGCACTGGGGCTGAACCCTTCCCAGCACCGTTTACATGGAGGGGAATGTAAACAAAGGCGCTCACCTGTGCTTTCATTTCTGAACAATTCCAGCTGCTCCTCACCCATTTGGCAGATACTTCAAGGTTAGTAAATAGATTTCAATCACATACCATCTAGTTGCCCTTTAAACCCTGTTTTGTTTTTTATTTATTTTGTTTTTTCTGTGACCAGGGCAGGTGAGTCTGTGCACAGGGCCCTCGATATATTTTCGTGCTACAGGGGTGGGCTTCTCCTAGTTACCACGTCTCCATCTTTCCTCCCCTTCTCTATGTGACACCTCTATCGTTTGCTGTTCAGAAGCTATTCAATCAGCTCTCAGTTCTTTGGGAGAAACTGCTGTATATGTAGATGTATATCTGGTGTGTCCCTGGGAGGAGGTAAATTCAGGGCCTTTATATTCCACCATAGTGACCTGCCTCCTGAAGCCACACTAGTTTTTGACTGTTATTGAAATGTTAAAATTGTAAGAAACAATGCGGGTATCTAATCAAGAAAGTTCTTTGAAATGTAAATATTACAGTCTATCCTAGTAACTCACTAGAAATTAAAAAAAGTTAGTTGCTTTAAAGTAAATTAAAATAGTTTAGCATCTTTTATTGTCTTTTTAAGATACTGACTGAACCTTAAATCAGAAACCTATTATTTTGAGGAAAAATAATCCATAAAAATAAGTTTACATGCTAAGGTAGGGAATATCATGAACAAACTTTACTTACCACATTTGAGTCTAAGATTAGTCTTAATATTGTATATACAGAACAAAATTTCATTCAGAATCACTAAAATAATGGCTTTTATTGTGGTGTGAATATGTGTTACAATTCATAAGATATGGAGAGTGGTATTTAGTACTCACTGATCTTAGACCTTTCTCTGAACATTGCCCTGGGCCCACAATTTATGGAGCCATGCTCTTGCCTTCTTTTAATCATGTCCTAACTGATACAATGAGGCACTTACAGGTCAAAGGAAACTGCAGGTTCAAGGCCTGCCCCCTGTTCCTATAGGCCCCATAGCAAGTAGAGCTAATTGGAACCTGAAATTTCCTAGCTAAACAATCTTGATCCTATTTCAAGGCCTGCACACTCCTCATCCTTTCTCATGTTCTCCGTAAGGCTTATTACATTGACAATTGCTGGCTAAATGACATCTCTTTTCCAGGGATAAGGATGGATCTTGGATGTGTGTGAGGCCATTTTGATTGCAGCACACACTACAATTGGGAAGAGAAAAGGGAAGACACAGGACTTACAGCGAAGGCCTGTGAACCCCATATCACCCAACTTCAGTAGAAAAATCCAAGAATTCTGAGAATTTGAAAATTCACAATTGGCCTTCCAGGTCATGAATAAGTTTTATTTCTGCATTATGGGCTATAGATATATATTTCAAATAACTTTTTGTCTTGAATAATACATTTAGATATCATGAACAAACTTTACTTACCACATATTACAAATGTAATATGTTAGACTTAATTTATTCTCATTTACACCTCATGGCCACAAAAATGAAAATCTCATTGTAATTCAGACTGCATACATAGTGAGTTGTTTCCTTCAGAATACAAAACTAAAAGATGCCCAACTTCTGTAAGGCTTAGTCTGGGAACTGACATAGCATAACTTCTGCCATATCCTATTGGTCCAGGCAGGTTACAGGGCCAGCACTGGTTAGAAGAGGGGGTTACACTTATCCATGAGTCATGGTTCACTGGGGGACACCAAAACCTCATAGGACATACTTAGTAAATTAACTAGAAGGTAAGAAAATTAACATAGTAAAAACTTAAGGTGTAATAGTTAGGAGCCTAATGCAACTTTTCAATTATGAAGTAAAAAGTGTCATAAACTAGGAGGGAGATTTTTCACTGCCTTTCAGGTCCAAAATCAAGGTCTCAGCAAGACTATTTACCTCTGATGGTCTGGATAGAACCCTTTCTTGCCTCTTCTCAGATTCTGGTGGTGGCTGTTAATCCTTGATGTTCCTTGGTTTGCAACTACATTACTTCAATCTCACCTCGGCCATCACGTGGTGTCCTGCCTGTATGTCTGTATTCAGTGGCATTTTCCCCTTCCAATAAGAATACCAGTCACATTGGATTATGGGTCCAACCTCCTGCAATATGCCCTCATAGTTACGTAACAAATTATTCCTGTGACGACTGTATATCAAAAAAAAGTCAGTTTCTGAGCTACTAGAGAAAGGACTTCAACATACTTTTGGAGGGGCCATAAACAACCCATAACTAATAATTCTTATCCTAATAATTCTAATCTAGAAGGTGGAAAGAATGAAGTAGAGTTAAAGCTGTAATATGTCACTCACGTTGGCCAGGATTTGGGAAATGGGGCAGAAGCATTTGGTCATTTTTGTAGTTTAAACAACTTTCCTTCCTTTGATATAGACATGATTATTGAGTGATCTTGCTTTTGTTTGGATTCATCACAGTCACAGAGTGGCCTTGTTCTATACAATGATTGTGCTCAACAGGGGAGCACTGTAGCCCAGCTGAAAGAGATAAGCTTGTTCCTAGCAACACGAAGGCCTAGGCCAGTGGTGGGCAAACTCATTAGTCAACAGAGCCAAATCTCAACAGTACAACGATTGAAATTTCTTTTGAGAGCCAAATTTTTTAAACTTAAACTTCTTCTAACGCCACTTTTTCCAAATAGACTCGCCCAGGCCGCGGTATTTTGTGGAAGAGCCACACTCAAGGGGCCAAAGAGCCGCATGTGGCTCGCAAGCTGCAGTTTGCCGACCCTGGGCATAGTTGATAGCACCAGGCCAGCTCCCAGTTTTCAGGGATTACTTTGCTCTTTCTTGCTGTTACGACTAACAACAATAGAACAGAGAATTAACGACATTTGCAAGCTAATTAAAGAGTGAAAGTAAGGGAAAAGGAAAATTAAAACTGAATATTCCTTCAATAAATAGAAGTTAAAGGGTTAGGTTTGGAGTTGGGGCAAAGCCTGTTAATGATGAGTTGTATTTTTCAATATTGTGAGTTGCTGGGCTGGTGGAATATTCAAATGAGAATGTAATTAAAAAGTTAGAAATGTGCCCTGACAGGTTTGGCTCAGTGGATAGAGCATCGGCCTGTGGACTCAAGGGTCCCAGGTTCGATTCTGGTCAAGGGCATGTACCTTGGTTGCGGGCACATACCCAGTAGGGGGTGTGCAGGAGGCAGCTGATCGATGTTTCTCTTTCATCAATGTTTCTAACTCTCTATCCCCCTCCCTTCTTCTCTGTAAAAAAATCAATAAAACATATTTTTTAGAAAGTTAGAAATGTTATATGAAGCTCTGAAGAAATATTAGAATATTTTGAAGATTGGATGAATTCACTACAGAGGATTATTTAGGAAGAAAGGAAATATGAACATGAAAATTTGAAAAATATCTATATAGTAATGTGCCACTTAATGACAGAGATACGTCCTGAAAAATGTGTCATTAGGCAATTTTGTCATGTGCGAAGATCATAGAGTGTACTTACACAAACCCAGATGGTTTAGCCTACTACTCTAATTGTACACACTATACTTTTATGTGACTAACAGTGCGGTAGATTATTTTACACGAGCATCACCACAAACATGAGGGTATGTGTTGTGCTACAGCATTATGATGGTAATGGCATCACTAGCAGACATAAATTTTTTAGCTTCAATATAATCTTATGGGACCACCATCGCATATGGGTTTGTTGTTGACAGAAATGTCATTATGTGACACATGACTGTAGTAAGGGCTTAGAAGAAAAAATGTAAGACAACTAAGAATACTTTTAGTTACTCCGCACTGCCATAGAACGTCACCAATGGAAAGATATTAAACTAGAGGCCCAGTGCATGAAATTCTGCCCAGGGGAGGGTGGTGTCCCTCAGCCCAACCTGCATCCTCTTGCAACCTGGGACCCCTCGGGTAGGGTCCCTAGGCATGGCTGGTGATCAGGCCTATGGGGCTTTCCTTCCCCTCACTGCTGGCAGCTGGCCCCGCCCCTGCCATTGCCACTGCTTGCCATCTGTGTGTCACTGCCCCCCCTCCCTCGCCATTGGCCACCTCCCTCTGCACACAACAGGCCTGGGGTGCAATCTCTTGGCTGGCCTGGACCTCCCTCTGTGAGGTGATCACTGGCCAGCCCCACACACCTGCCACCCATAACCCCTCTGCCTGGGCCTCCCTCTTTGGGGCAATTGATCGCGGGGCTCTGCGATCGATCAGCCAGCAGAGGGAGGCCCAGGTTACCCATCTAGGGCTTCGCGATCAATTGCTGTGCAGAGGGTAGCCTGGACCTCCCTCTTTGGGGTGATTGATTGTGGGGTGATGGCAGGTCCCCCACCTAATCGCATTGCACCCTCCTTGGCTGGCCTGGCACCAATGCATGTCATAGCGTGGTCGTCTGGACGGTTCTGCTATTCAGTCATTCGGTCGATTTGCATATTACGGTTTTACAGGCAGTCCTTGGGTTATGTCGGACTCGACGTACATTGTTTTGTGGTTATGTCGCCATCTCCCATTTATTTATAAAAAAAAGTTCCGTCATTTTGACGTATGTACATATGTGCTTTGTTTTTTATTTTTTATTTACCACAAGTAAAGGTCAGGAATTGTTATCTTTCTTTTAATTTTTTTTTTTACTGTTTCACTTCATTACTGCTGTGTATGTGCTCCATGTGAGTGACATAGGTGCTTATGTAAGTGGGTTCCGACTTACAGCCAAAATCGCGTTACATTGCATAGTAGGAACGGGTCTCTGATGTAACCCAAGGACCTACTCTATTATTATAGACTAGAGGCCCGGTACATGAAAATTTGTGCACTGGGGGGGGTCCCTCAGTCTGGCCTGCACCGTCTCACAATCTGGGACCCCTTGGGTAGGGTCCCTATGCCTGGCCTGAGATCAGGGCTTATTGGGGCTTTCCTTCCCTGGGCTGCAGGCAGCTGGCCCCACCTCCGCCGCTGCCACCGCTTTCCATCTGTGCAGTGCTGCCGCCCTCCCCTGCCACCGGTGGCCTCCCTCTGCAGGTGACAGGCTGGGTGCAATGGCTTGGCTGGCCTGGGCCTCCCTCTTTCTTTGCTGGGGGGCGGGGCCAGCCCTGCAAGGGGCTGTTTGCCTACCTGATCTCCCCTAAACGCTGGTCTGCCTACCTGATCACCCCTAACCACTCTGCCTGCCTACCTGATCACCCCTAACCACTCTGCCCTTACTGCTTGCTTGGGATCAGGGCCAACACTGACTTCCAGTTGGTCAGCCTCCGGTCATTACTGGTCATTATGACCCAGTGTTTTTATATATTAGGATAAGATGAGGTATAAGATGCTTATAGTAAACGTGGACCAGTACTTAGGTATATATTCAAAGAAAATGAGGTACTTTATTAGAAATTTTGTTCTCTAACAGAAATGTTTAAAGAACAACAAATTTTCTGCCTTTTGGTAAAGTCTCCAGGCATCAAGCTAAGCCCTTTCTGGTCCTGAGAGACCATGATTCTATGAGAGGTGGTGAAATTGGTAGTAAGGCAGAAGATATAATATGGTCACTGATGGAGAGGTGGCTTATTGAAACAAAATACAAATCTTCTTTGTTCTTACATGCATAAATATTTTTAAAGAATAGAAGGACAATCAACAAAGAGTGATGACATAAGAAATTAGAAAGATAATTGGGCAACATATTTGGGTTAAGGTAAAAAAATAGAATAAAAAGCACAGGCATACAAGTTAAATTTGGCTCAATGAGGGGCATCTCTTTAATATAAAAGTTCAGGGGGAAAAATGTAGGACTTTTTTTTCATAGATGATTTTTGTTTTGTTTGTGACAAAGCCAAAGGGAATAAGAACCATAAGTTCTTATTCATTAAATAAAGACATCTGTTGAAAGTGAAGGAACTGAAGTGTTGAGGTGTCTGAGGCTTGGAGAATAAAATAACAGCAATACTGAAAATGTGGTGGGATGAAAAAGAATACCAAATAGATTTTAAATAATAGACATATCTATCCTGTTCAATCACAGTAATGCTTTTCTCTAACTTTAACATGCAGAAGCTGACAAGGTGAATTTAGAGGTGATACAGATTTTTCATTGGCATGAACAAACTACATAAATCAGTAACACAGGGAGAAAATTACTGGAAAGTGTTTCTCACATGGGTCTTAGAAAGGAGGAGTCCACGCAGCTTTAAAGCAATTGGGAATGTTAAGAGCACAGTTAGAGAAGTGGTTCAGCAGGAATGAGGTAATTGGCATATTTTAGAAAATTGTAATCTGCTTGGTAGCAATATTCTTTTTTAAATTATTATTTTGTTTAATTAAGAGGGTGAAATTGATATTTATTGAAATTAGCATTTGTACTTAATAACATACTAAAAAACCTCAGGTAATCAATTGCCTTACATATGACAATAAGTTATGCTTGAAACAATATTTTAAGTATCTTGTATAACTTATTAATTTGTTTTTAATCAGGAATAATGCCAATTCAACTAGTAAAATAAAATATTATTTTTTGCAACAGGTCAAAAGTTAACTTTAGAAACAAAGAATACCAGCAACAATACCTCTATTTGCTTAAAAAAAACTGAACAAATTCATTAATCTTCATTTATATTCTAGTTTAATAAAATGTCAACTATATACACTGTAAATAAACTTGTTTAGTTTTATCCTCTGGGAATTATGCATGGAAGTGGAGAAAATACATAGAAATTGTGCAAAATTTTAAAGCATTTTTCAGGAGAAAATTACCTCAATATATTTAAGGAAAATATGATACAATAGCTCCACAGTCAATTATATTTGATACAAATATATTGGTCAGCTTCATGTGTTGGGAACCACGGGGTTTGTAATTAATCACACTCAGATTCTGTTTCTTTTACTAACTAGCTGTGTAACCTTGGGTGTTTAACCTTTTGGACATTCAATGACTCTCTATAAAGTAGTATCAATATTTATCTCTTAAAGTTATCGAGAAGATTAAATGGTTGCATACATAAATATGTGAAGTATAGTAGCTTTCACAAAGCAGATGGTAAAAAATTGATGTTGCCAAATTCCACTTTTCCTCCAATTTCTCCAAAGTACTTAATTTTCCCCCTTTCTGCAGGTCTTCGGTTCTACAGAAGACTCTGAGTGTGTAGAGCTATACAGCTTCCTCATGTTATTACTCACATTGCTTTCTTTGTATATAAAACCCCCTTGGGGACAGCTTGTAAAGATGCTTTATTTCCACTCTCTTTGCTTAAAAAAAAAAAAAGAACACAAAAAACTGAACCAATTCATTCATCTTCATTTATATTCTAGTTTAATAAAATGGCAACTATATGCACAGTAAATAAACTTGTTTACTTTTATCCTCTGGGAATTATGCTTGGAAGTGGAGAAAATACATAGAAATTGTGCAAAATCCCAAAGCATTTTTCAGGAGAAAACATATTAAATATATTAAATATATTATTATTGATTTCAGAGAGGAAGGGAGAGGGAGAGAGAGAGATAGAAACATCAATGATGAGAGAGAATCATTGACCGGCCGCCTCCTGCATGCCCCACACTGGGGATTGAGCCCACAACCCAGACATGTGCCCTTGACCGGAATCAAACCAGGGACCTTTCAGTACGCAGGCTGATGCTCTATCCACTGAACCAAACCAGCTAGGGCTCAAACTTCTTGTCACTCAAAAATAAAGTAAGTTATCTGCTGTTCAATTTCATTTAATGTTCCAAAGTATAAGATTTTTATCAGAGATCTGCAAATTGAACAGTGGTAACCAATTACTTGAATTAAGGGAGAGGTGAGAATGCATTATTTACTTTGAGACTTCCATATGGTCTTTGCCTTCTGTTTCTAATAGAGTGGGAAGGTTGTCCAAACATGCTGAAGATGAGGGATAAAGAAGTCAAACACTAACTAATATTATCATAGAAACAGCTTACTAACTGGGAATAAAAAGCAGTGATCTCTCTCTCTCTCTGTCTCTCTCTCTCTGTCATCACTATACACTGAGTGGCCAGTTTATTATGATCTCTGAACACATAATAATCTGGCCTCTCAGTGTATATCCTATATAATAAAAGGCTAATATTCAAATTGTCCCCTCAACCAGGAGTTTGACCAGCAGGCAGGCCGGCCAACTGCCCATGTCCCCTCCCCCTGGCCAGGCTGGCCGGACCCCACCCATGCACAAATTCATGCACCGGGGCTCTAATTATAGATATATATATATATATATATATATATATACACACACACACACACACACACACACACACACACACACACACACACTAGAGGCCTGGTGCATGAAATTTGTGCACTCAGGGGGTGTGTTTGGGGTCCCTCAGCCTGGCCTGTGCCCTCTCACAGTCTGGGAGCCCTCAGGGAATGTCCAGTTGACTGCTTAGTCCCACTCCCCTCGGGGTGTGGGCCTAAGCCAGCAGTCGGACATCCTTAGCACTGCTGCGGAGGTGGGAGAGGCTCCCGCCACTGCCGCCATGCTCACCAGCCATGAGCCCAGCTTCTAGCTGAGCGGCACTCCCCCGTGGGAGTGCACTGACCACCAGGGGGCAGCTCCTGCATTGAGTGTCTGCCCCCTGGTGGTCAGTGTGCATCATAGTGACCGGTTGTCCTGTCGTTAATGATTTGCATATTAACCTTTTATTATATAAGATATACACTGAGTGGCCAGATTATTATGCGTTCAGAGATCATAATAATCTGGCCACTCAGTGTTTGCAGTATATACCATTTACATTCTTCCAGATTAGATTTAAACTCCTGTTAGATATGACAGAAATCGCTATTGTTGTAGTGGAAAGAGAAGTAGCATAAGAAGAATTTTATAGCTTTGAAGGCAAGAAGTTGAAATGTAGGAGACCCATAGCTGCATTTTCTGGAGGCTTCAGGGGAGAGTATGTTTCCTTGCCCTTTATAGTAGAGACTGTCTGCATTGGCTTGTGGCCCCTTCCTCACATTATGTCAAATACTCCTGTTTCTCTCTTATAAGAAACTGTGTAATTGCATTGGGCCACCTGGACAATCTCAGAAAACCTCTCCATCTCAATGCCCTTTATCACATCTGCAAGGCCCTAGTTACCAGTTAAGGTAACATATTTACCGATTCTGAGATTTAGAATATGGACATCTTTAAGGGACCAATATTGAGATTACTGCATTATGCTCTTGGATATTACACAAAAGGCATAATAGAAAATGAATTATTTGATTCTGTTAGTATATGCATACATATTTTTATATTATAGGATCACTCAATAAATTATACCATATAAATTATGTATTTAAATGAAACACTTAACAATATACTATCCACTTTAATTCCCTTGTTGAATGATTCCACATGTTATGCTTAAGTGATTCTATTAATAAATTTGTAATGAGCTAAGACACGCCTGTGGGAGGTTATATTCATCATAAGACATGGTATAGAAACAGTTGCATTTTAGTCCTAATTTATTAAATCAGTGATGTAAGTTACTTTTATAAGCCTTCTACCATTACTTTTAATGTATAGATAATTATAAATAAATTGTAATCTAAAAAAATATTGTAAACATTTTTAACATTAAATTATGTTTGTATACTAATAAATGTCCCCTTAATGGGATTTATAGATCATTTTAAATATATGTTAGTTATTATTATTAGTATAATTCTCATGCTCAATTCCTCTTATAAGAACAGGGTTAAGTCCTCCCTATAGGCACTAGCAAATGTAGGTGAGAAAGCATTTCTCTCCTTCAATTCCTTTATTTTTGCTAACAAAATTATATTAATTTGTGCAGATAAATTAAGAGTTCTGTAGTAAAATGATAATTTTCTAAAGAATTGCAATGGATGTAAAAATTTAATGTTCCAGTAACCAAAAATTTCACCTAAGAAAATTAGAGAAATAGGAGCAATTGAAGCCTAAAACTGGTAGAACAAAAGAATTAATAAAAATTAGAGCAAAATCAATGATCTTGGAAAGAGAAAAAGTTAGAGGGAAAAGTCACTATATTATTCTTTGAAAAGATCAATTGGGGGTTCCAGTCAAGATAGGGGTATGGGCAAATGTGGTACTTGAATCCTCCCACAACCACATCAAAATTATAACTACACCACAGAAGAACCATCATTCAGAACTGCCTGAAATCTAGCTGAACAGAAGTCCTACAATTAAGGATTTAGAAAAGAAGCCACATCAAGACTGGTAGAAGAGGTGGATGTGTGGAATGGGCTGGTCCCACACCCATATGTGGCAGATAAAGATAGGGAGGGTTATCTTGGCTGTGGAGGTTCCTCTTGAGGAGTGAGCAGTCCCAGCCCCATATCAGGCCCCCTAGCCCAAAGTTCCAGGGTCAGGAACAGAAGTCTCCCAAACTTCTGACTGTAAAAACCATCAGAGACTGTGGCTGAGTAAGACAGAGGGTTTCTGAAGTCCCAGACATTCCTCTTAAAGGGTCCACACAGGGACTTACTCAGACTCATATACTCTGAGCTCCAGTGCTGGAGAAATAGGCACTAAGGACATATGGGAGGAACTGGAATATCTGGCATCAAGCATGAGCTGGAGGGGCAGCTTTTTCATATGGAAATGCTGGCAGAGGGCATTGTTTTTTTCTGAGCCCCCCCCCCCCCCCCAGAGCTGGTAGGCAGGCACGTATCTGAGCCTCCATCAACCTGGCTAACACTGTATACCAGGCCCTGTTGATTCCCTGAGACACCACCCCAACCAATGTGCATGCCCACCCAAGCAGTTTCCAGTTCCTTTTCCATTCAACTGACCTATTTTGTTTCATGCTTTGGACTTTCCTAAAATGTCTCAAACAAATAGCATCTGGTCTCAGAGTGCTGTGTATCTCTTGCTTAGTAACCACAGATCCAGCACTAGTGGCAGCCATCTGCAGATCACTCTGTAGCTCATGCCAGGTGGCCCACGGCAGGGCACAGGTGGATGACCTTGGTTTGTACCTCCTAGAAGGCCCCCAAGCCAGCATATCTGGTGAACAGCTTCAGACCATGTGGAAGCACCATTTAACCTTGTCCACAAGGGACACACTCAAGAAATGGACTCAGCAGCTACCAGAGCCACATTGATGTAAGTCCTGCTTCATAGAGTTGGCCCCTGCTCATCTGATTCTCCACAGCGGTCACAGCCCATCCTCGCAGCCTAGGGATCAGGGAGTAAATTCCTCCCATTGAGGTGCCAATAGCAATCAAGGCTCAACTACCACAGAAAGGTGCACAGAGCCACACAGGAGGTACACATGCAGCCTTCAGTTCTGGTGATCTAAGAGACTGTGCCACTGGACCCTACAGGTCACCTACTACATACTATAAGACCACTCTACCAAGCCCAGGAGACATAATCGCTCTACCTAATACATAGAAACAAGCACAGGGTGTCTGTCAAAATGAAGAGATAAAGAAACATCTCAAATGAAAGAAGAGAACTCCCAGAAAATAATTAAACAAAATGAAGATAAGCAATCCATTAGATGCAGAGTTCAGAATACTGGTTGTAAGCATATTCAATGAGCTTAGGGAAAGAGTAGGATCACTTACTGAGAACTTAAATAGAGATAGGAAACATAAAACAGTACCGCAGAAATAAATACCTTAACTGAAATAAAGAATGCATAACAGGGAATCAAGAGTGAAGTAGATGAAGCAGAGGATCAAATCAGAGATTTGGAAAATTATAAAGCAGAAAACATCAAATCAGAACAACAACAAAAATAATTTTTTAAAAATGAGAATAGTTTAAGTGCCTTCTGGGACAACGTCACATCATGGGGATGCCAGAAGGAGAATAGAGGGAGTGTCATCCCCAAAAGCCAAGGTTGTGGGTTTGATCTTCAGTTAAGGAACATACAAGAATCAACCAATAAATAAAATTATCATTTCTATACATAACTTGGAGCCTGGATTTGGTATCCTACCCCTAAACATTTCCAAAATTCTGAGGAATTTTAATTGATTGGGTAATTCTTCAGAACAGCAGGGTATGATGATAGGGAAGGAAACCAAAGCACTGTAGCCCAAGATGGACATAGATTCTTTTAGTCAAGTGTTCTGTCAGCCTGTCTATTTCTTTAACTATTTCATTTCTTAGATTAAGAAAACATATAAGCACATCTCACAAAGAAAATCAACACTGTGATGGTTAAAATATATCTTGAAGGTAAAAATAACATTTCAATATCCTTATAATTAGCAATTGAATTTCTTCCTTACTCTGGAATCAGTAGGAACAATTATGATGTACAATAATGATTGGGCACCTTACCAATCTTCAGAGACTACAGTGTGAGTATCCAAAACATAGTTTATTCTTGTATTATTATTTATTATTTTATTATTTTATAGATGCACAACTATAAACCTTCTTTTGCCCAGCCCCTCTGTTTTCCACTGTAGCCAGGAAACTACATTTTGACATTGTTTGAATATTAATAACCAACTTTAAAGCTTTTGAGTTGTTACATCAGGCTTCTTTCTGATGGTAACAAGTTATATTTTAGACCAGGGGTGGGCAAACTTTTTGACTCGAGGGCCACAGTGGGTTCTTAAACTGGACCGGAGGGCCGGAACAAAAGCATGGATGGAGTGTTTGTGTGAACTAATATAAATTCAAAGTAAAGGAGCGGAGGGGAGAGCAAGAGAACCCTCCGCTCTTTCGGCTCTGCAGGCCGGATAGAACAGCCGAATGGGCCGGATCCGGCCCGCGGGCCGTAGTTTGCCCACAGCTGTTTTAGACACTTTTTTAACCACTTGAGTTTACCATGATGTTCAGAATTATATACTTAATCAAATCTGTATCTCCTTTATTTTGAAAAGCATTAAAATTTGTGGAAGAAATGGAAAATAACTAGACCAATAAAAAAGTTATTAGTCAATATGCAACACTTAGTTATGTTGTGTACTCTGTTCCTTTTATTTTTGGTGTCATTTTGAAAATCTCTTCAGTTCTAAAATAAGTATATCTGTATCTTTCTTAAACACTGCTTGAGGTTTCCATTCTGGTTCTTAACATTTTTTCTTACATTGTTAGTTATAAGAGCAATTGTTATAATAAAAAAGTTATAATAAAAAGCAAATATAGTAATTAGTAAATATTGAAATACATTATTCATAAAATCAAGCATTGATTTTTGTGATTTTTAAAAGCTGACTTAGTATGCTATTTTAAAATTCTGCTAAACTTTTGTTGTATTATTTAGAAATGAAAAAATTTCTGGATTAGCACCTATATATATAAAAGCCTAAGCAACCGAACGACTGAATGAACGAACAAACGAACAACCGGTCAACCAGTCACTATGATGCACACTGACCACCAGGGGGCAGATGCTTAATGCAGGAGCTGCCCCCTGGTGATCTGGTCAGTGCGCTCCCACAGCTAACCTCCCGTGGCCCCAACTGGCCCTGATCGGCCCCCATCGCTGGCCAGGCTGAGGGACCCCACCCATGCACGAATTCATGCACTGGGCCTCTAGTTATATAATAAAATAACAAAGGAAATATTGGTTCATATTTTTATAAATATATAAATAATTTCAATTACAAATGGGGGCTTTATAAGTAAAAATACCATATTCTATAACATTTGTTTTTATGTCAGAAAAAATATATATCTTAAATCTACTGTAATGGGATTTTAAAATATTTTTATCTGGCTATACATATATTTATATAGAATAATACATTATACTATGTTAAAATAGATGTTAACATTTTTATCCCACTCTCAATAATATGGAAACTTCACATTTATGCAATGTTTGAAAAGTTTACATTTTTTAACATAAAATTTCAATGATACAACTATTTTTGAGAAGACAAAGAGAGGGAACAAACACATTTTCGCCCATTTATATAAGTTCTCTCATTTAACCGAAAAGTAGTCTTCTCAAATGTGTAATTATTCTCACATGAAAAAAAAAAATACATCTTGGAAGCTCAGAAGATTTAGGTAGCTAATTTAGGAGTCATCAAGTCCTTCTAAACTCCAGTTTGTCTGATTTCCAAGTTCATGCTATTTGTACCACAACAAAATGCCCCCAAATTATCTAGGTTGCCACCAAATGTACTAATATATTTTTTCTTCCCCAGATTATTATTTGTTTACCTTTATAGAATGTAGAATTTCAAATTTTACATGATAAAATTTCACTTAATAGTCTTGAAGCCTTTGCAGAAACTTAGCATATAATTAGTAACAAATTGTTGTTTAATATATTTAAGAATATATATGTAACAAGATTCCTTTGCTTTTCAAACCTTTCTATAATTTGAATGTAGAGGGAAGTTTCTGCTTTGACAACAGATTAAACAAAGACATCAGCATTAGTGAAATGGATGTAGTGTCATTAAAAATATCTAAACTGAATTAAATATTTCTTTAAATGAGCGGAAAAGCAAGAAATGCTATCAAACCTCCATGTCTATTGTAATCATAACAACAGAACAACAAAAAATAAAAGTTTAAAATGTCTAAAAAATAAATTAAAACTATCATTTTCTGAATATGATATCATTGATATAGAAAACACCGAAGAATCCACAATACGTGGCAATAGTATTTTCAGTATTACTTACAAAATTTTGATTGATTATAATTATCAAAAGCTCTACATGAGATAGGACACACTGCTAAATATGTGTTAGATCAACAAGGCAGGGTAAAGCTAAAGAAATACCTGTGTATGAAGCGGCACTGCACAGAGAGTTTTCTAGGAAGGTGCCCTGACATACTGATGTGAAATCGCCCAGAGCCCCTGGGGAGGGGACCTCACTGATGTCTCAGAAAATTTAATTTAGGACCAGAGAAGGGAAAAGTTCTGATTCCTGGGTGCCTGTTGCTGGGCAACCTTATTATTTTAGGTCACTTAGTAACAATTCTGCTTGTTCTTTTCCAAAGGATATTTTGATATTAAATATCTGCATTTATTTAAAACCTTCTAAAATTGTACCCTAACACTGAAACTCATAAAAATTTAAATAACACTGTGCCTTTCAAAATAGAATCTAAATAAGACTCTAGGCACATTCACAGAGACCTATATTTGGCTGTATTTTTCCTTTTAATTTTATTATTTAGTATGACATAATATTATTTTTTAAAATTTCATGTTTAATATTCTAATATATCCCCTGAAAGGATATACGTTATTTATTTTCTGTTTTAAGGAAAATATTACTCTGCATGTTAACAGATACTAGCAGCTCTATTTGGGGGTGGGGAGGGGAGAAAAATCTTAATTTTAAGGTACTTGAACTAAAACATGCATAATATTATAGAGAAGTCTTCCTCTGTGTTTTTCACCTCTGACAATATTCAAATTGTTATTTTAAAAAAATATCTTAAAGAATGTTCTTCTTGCCTGGTTGGTGTAGTTGAGCATCGACCTATGAACCAAGAGGTCACTGGTTCAATTCCTGGTTGGGGCACATGCCTGGGTGGCCTCAATCTCCTGACCAATGATGTTTCTCTCTCATTGATGTTTCTATCTCTCTATCCCTCTCCTTTCCTCTCTCTCTAAAAATCAGTAAAACATTTATAAAAAAAAAAACACAATAATGTTCTTTTGGAATATGGTAATTTAACATCAGTTTCTAGTGTCAGACAATATTATGAGGGAAAGGAGCTTTATTTCAAATCTAGATAATCTGTCATGGATAGCCCTTCAAGGTTAGTATTTCTCATCTTGCTTAGCATGGTCTTGCAGAGTAGAATGCCCAAGTCAAGAAAGAATTCAATTGCCCCAAATTTTATTCATGATATTCAAGTCAGTTATATCATGTTCCTTTTCCATTAAACTACAATGTAGAGGAATGTTAATACAAATAGTTACTGCAAAAAAGACGGCCCAACCTTTCAGATGTTTTCTTCAATACACTAATGATTTTCACTTAGATTCTGAGATTAATGGAATTTTGTCTAGTAGGTTTATAAGGGTATCTTTAGAGAGAGAGTCTTATTCAATCATGGTTGCATATAAACTATTGAATTATTAATTATTTATACCAGCTTTAGATAGTTTGTCCATTTACAGTGATGGAGAATGTAATCTTAGCATTCATGTAGCGAAACAGTTAAGGAAATGTCAACATAAAACAACCCCAGTATATTCACTCTCCCATACAGGAGCACTGTTTTTATATGTGACAGCACAAATTTCATATTTTGAACTTATAAAATGAGATCATCCAATATGTGAATTTTTATGTCTGGCTTCTTTCACTTAATCTTATCAAGATTTGTTTATATTACAGCACATATCATTGCTTCCTTCTTTTTTATGATCTACTAGAGGCCTAATGCATGAAATTCAGGCAAGAGTAGGCCTTCCTTCCCCAGGCTGCTGGCACTGGCTTCCCTCTAGCACCTGGGAGCCGGTGTTCCCTCTGGCACCCAGGACCCGGGCTTTCCTCCGGCTGCCAGCAGGCACCCAGAACATGGGCTTCCCTTTCAGCCCTAGCTTCATCTGGAAGGTCGTCTGGAAGGATGCTCAATCTAATTAGCATATTATGCTTTTATTATTATAGACTAGAGGCCCGGTGCACAAAATTCATGCACGGTGTGTGTGTGTGTGTGTGTGTGTGTGTGTGTGTGTGTGTGTCCCTCAGCCCAGCCTGCACCCTCTCCAATCTGGGACCCCTCAAGGGATGTCCGACTGCCCGTTTAGGCCCGATCCTGGTAGCATCGGGCCTAAACGGGCAGTCAGACATCCCTCTCACAATCCAGGAGTGCTGGCTCCCAACTGCTCACCTGCCTGCCTTATGATTCCCTCTAACCGCTTCTGCCTGCCAGCCTGTTCACCCCCTAACCACTCCCCTGCGAGCCTGATTGATGTCTAACTGCTCCCCTGCCAGCCCGATTGCCCCTAACTGCTCCCCTGCCAGCCTGATTTCCCCTAACTGCCCTCCCCTGCAGGCCTGGTCCCCCCCAATTGCCCTCCCCTGCAGGCCTGGGTCCCACCCAACTGCCCTTCCCTGCAGGCCTGGTCGCCCCCAATTTCTCTCCTCTGCCAGCCTGGTCACCCCTAACTGCCCTCCCTTGCAGGCTTGATTGCCCCCAACTTCCCACCCTTGCAGGTCTGGTCCCTCCTAACTGCCCTCCCCTGCTGGCTTGATCGCCCACAACTGCCCTCCTTTGCAGACCTGGTCCCTCCCCTGCTGGCCATCTTGTGGTGGCCATCTTGTGTCCACATGGGGGCAGCCATCTTGTGTGTTGGAGTGATGGTCAATTTGTATATTACTCTTTTATTAGATAGGATAGAGGCCTGGTCCATGAGTGGGGGTTGGCTTGTTTGCCCTGAAGGTTATCCCGCATTAGGGTGGGGGTTCCCTTGGGGCATGGGGTAGCCTGGGCGAGGGGCCTGTGGTGGTTTGCAGGCCAGCCACGCCCCCCTGGCGACCCAAGCAGAGGCCCTGGGATCTGGGATTTATTTATCTTCTATAATTAAAACTTTGTAGCCTTGAGCGGAGGCTAGGGCAGGCCAGGGCAGGCGGAAAGCTTGGCTTCCTCCATCGCTGGGGAAACCCAAGCCTCCTGCTCACTCCATGTCCACAGCCATTTTTGTTGGGATTTATTTATTTTCTATAATTGAAACTTTGTAGCCTTGAGCAAAAGCCAAGGCAGGCCAGGAAGCTTGGCTTTCTCCATCGCTGGGGAAACCCAATCCTCCCACTCTTTCCAGATCCATGGCTACCGCCATTTTTGGGGGATTTATTTATCTTCTATAATTGAAACTTTGTAGCCTTGAGTGGAGTCCATGGCCGGCCAGGGTGTGTGGGAAGCTTGGCTTCTTCCATTGCCGAGGAAACCCAAGCCTCCTGCTCGCTCCGTGGCTGCAGCCATCTTGGTTGGCTTAATTTGCATACTTGCTCCTGATTGGCTGGTGGGCATGGCTTGTGGGTATAGCGGAGGTATGGTCAATTTGAATATTACTCTTTTATTAGATAGTACTTGAGGCTCAGCACACGAAATCATGTATGTGTAGGGTCTCTAGGCCTAGCCTGCAATCAGACACAGGTCTGCCGTTCCACAACACTGCTCGTCGCTGCCCTGGGATGCTCCATGAAGCTGCTTGCCAATGCCCCGGTATGCTCCACAATGCTACTGCTGCTCTGGGACACTCTGTGACACTGTCGCCGCCCCGCAATGCTTTGTGATGCTGCCACCACCCTGCAACACTCCACGACATGGCTCGTCACCACCCTGCAACCCTCTGTGATGCTGATTCTGCCCCGCAAGTCCAGTCCCCAGTCCTGCTCCCCAGTCCTGCTCCCCAGTCCTGCTCCACTGCCACCTAGCCCAGTTCCCATGGTTCCCCATTGGCCATCCAGTAAGTGGAGCCTGCGGGCTGTAGGGAAGGACTGAGAGGTGGTCAATGCACCTCATAGCGACTGGTTCATTGGTAGTTCTGGTCGTGATGCCTTGCCTTTTATTATTATAGGCTAGAGGCCCAGTCATGCAATTCGTGCATGGGGGGGTCCCCTCATCCCAGCCTGGACCCTCTCCAATCCAGGACCCCTTGAGGGATGTCCGACTGCCGGTTTCGGCCCCATCTCAGGGATCAGGCTGAAACCAGCAGTCGAACATCCCTCTCACAATCCGGGACTGCTGACTCCTAACTGGCCACCTGCCTGCCTGACTGATTGCCCCTAACTGCCCCCCCTGTCAGCCTGGTCACCACCAACTGCCCCCCTCTGCTGTCCTGGTCACCCCTAACTTACCCCCCCTGCTGGCCTGGTTGCCTCTTAGTGTGCCCCCCTTGCTGGCCTGGTCACCCCACACAGTCTGCTGGTCAGTTGTTTGGTCGTCCCTTGCTAACCCTCCTGCCAGCCTGGTCAACACATGCAGCCTATTGTTTGATTGTTACTGTGAGGGCGTCATGAACAATTTGCATATTACCCTTTTATTAGTATAGATATTATTACATTGTATAGCTATACTATATTTTGTTTACCCATTCATCATTTGATGGACATTTGATTTTTTCTGAATTTTGGATATTATGAAAAATACTGCTATGAACATTTGCATATAGGTTTGGGAGAATGTTTTTATTTCATATATATATATATATATATATATATATATATATATATATAATTGCTTCATTGTATGTCATCTTTGCATAATATTTGCGAAACTACCAAAATATTTTCCAACATGGGTGGATTATTTTACAATTCCACCAGGGATGGATGAGTTTCAACTTCTCTTACACCTTACCAACATTTGGTATTATTCATCACTTTGATACTAACCATCACAGGGATGAATGATTCCTATGCTCTTCACATACTGATGTAAAGCGATATTTCATTGTGTCTTGGAATCGCATTTTCCCAATAGCTAATGATGTTGAATATGTTTTATGTGAATATTGGCTATTTGTGTATTACTTTTAGAGAAATATTCATTGGAATCTTTTATTCATCTACTGATTCCATTTCAGTACCCATTACTGGAATTGTTTTCATCCTTGTTGCTGTGTTTTAAGAGCTCTTTATATATTCAGATAGCAGGCACCTGGGGCCCAGGCTTCCCACACAGTCCTGGCTTCGTCTGGAAGGACATCCGGTCTAATTAGCACATTCCGCTTTTATTATTATAGATCCTTAGTGCTGCCACAGAGACAGGAGAGGCTCCTGCCACTGCCGCTGTGCTCCCCAGCTGTGAGCCTGGCTTTGGGCTGAGCAGGGCTCCCCCTGTGGAAGTGCACTGACCACCAGGGGGTAGCTCCTGCATTAAGCATCTGCCCCCTAGTGGTCAGTGTATGTCATAGCGACCAGTCGTTCCACCGTTCGGTCGATTTGCCTATTAGCCTTTTATTATATAGGATTATATAGGACTAGTGGCCTGGTGCATAAAATTCGTGCATGGGGGAAGAGATGTCCCTCAGCCCGGCCTGCACCCTCTCCAATCTGGGACTCCTCGGGGGATGTTCAACTGCCACTGGGATCGGGCCTAAACCAGCAGTTGGACATTCCTCTCGCAATCCTGGACTGCTGGCTCCTAACCGCTCACCTGCCTGCCTGCCTGATCACCCCTAGCCACTTTGCCTGTGAGCCTGCTCACCCCTGCCAGCCTTCTTGCCCCCAACTGGTCCCCCTTGCCGTCCTGATTGCCCCCAACTGCCCCCCACAACCAGCCTGAGTGCCCCCTACTGCCCCCCCTACCAGCCTAATCACCCCCAACTTCCCTCCCCTCCTGGTCTGATCGCCCCTAACCACCTCTGCCTCAGCCCCACCACCATGGCTTTGTCTGGAAGGACGTCCAGAAGGTCTCCCATCTAATTAGCATATTACCCTTTTATTAGTATATATGATATTTTCCCTCATTCTGTGAGTTTTCTATTACTATGGCTTCTTTCAAGACTTTTAAAAATTTAATTTATTGGGTTGATGTTGGTTAATAAAATTATACAGGTTTCAGGGATACAATTCTATAATATATCATCTGTACATTAGTCTATGTGCTCACCATCTCAAGCTAAGTTTCCTTCCAGGAGCATCACCATTTATCCACCCTTTACCCTCTCCTACCTCCCCCCACAACTGTTTCCCTCTGATAATCACCATACTGATGTCTCTATGAAGGGGTTTTGTTTGTTTGTTTTGCTTAATTCCTTCACCTTTTTCATCCAGGCCCTCTACCATCTCCTCATTGATAGCTGTCAGTCTTTTATGAGTCTGTTTCTATTTTTGTTGTCAGTTTGTTATTTCCATACTAGGAACTGTGGGCCATGAGGCTGTGGTGGCACAGGGGCCAGGCTCGGCCCATCCTCCATGCCCCTGCCTGGCCCCTCCCACCACGGCTCCCAGTCCCATACCTGCCAGCAGCCCCACTCCTGCCACTGCAGCTCCCACACTCTGACGGCTCCGGCCCCGCTCACACCTGCTGACAATGCGGAGTGATTAGGGCCGGTGCCAGCAGTGGGTGTGAGTGGGGTCTGTGTCATCAGTGGGTGCGAGCAGCAGCTGCTGCCCTGATCCCCCTCAGGAGCAGGGGGAAGTGGAAAAGCTCTCAGGAGCTATCAGGGCCGGCATCTGAAGCTCGCACCTGATGATGGCACCCAGTGATCAGGCAGGTGCCAGGTGCCAGCAGCAGGTGCGAACACTGGGCAGGACTGCAGCATACGAGAGCAAAGAATTTTCAGTAACCATCAGAGACTCGCCCCGATGACAGCGACCGGTGCCCCACCTTGGTCTGGCGCCCCCGCTCACCTGCTCCAACATCCCGCCACAGCAGACACCCTCCACCCCTGGTGGTGAGTGCATGTCATAGTGACTGGTTGTTCAATTGGTTGTTCGGTTGTCCCGCCGTTCTGTCTATTTGCATATGAGGATTTTATATATATACTAGAGGCCCGGTGCATGAAATTCGTGCATGGGGGGGTGTCCCTCAGCCCAGCATGCACCCTCTCCAATCTGGGACACCTCGAGGGATGTCTGACTGCCCAGACATCTCTCTCACGATCCAGGACTGCTGGCTCCCAACTGCTTGCCTGCCTGCCTTCCTGATTGCCCCTAACCACTTCTGCCTGCCAGCCTGACCACCCCCTAAACACTCCCCTGTGAGCCTAATTGATGCCTAACTGCTCCCCTGCCAGCCTGATTTCCCTTAACTGCCCTCCCCTGCAGGCCTGGTCACCCCTAACTGCCCTCCTCTGCAGGCCTGGGTCCCCCTCACCTGCTCTCCCCTGCAGGCCTGGGTCCTCCCCAACTGCCCTTCACTGCAAGCCCGGTCAACCCCAACTTCCCTCCTCTGCTGGCCTGGTCACCCCTAACTGCCCTCCCCTGCAGGCTTGATCTCCCCCAACTGCCCGCCCTTGCAGGCCTGGTCCCTCCAAACTTCCCTCCCCTGCTGGCCATCTTGTGGTGGCCATCTTGTGTCTACATGGGGGCAGGATCTTTGACCACATGGGGGCAGCCATCTTGTGTGTTGGAGTGATGGTCAATCTGCATATTACTCTTTTATTAGATAGGATAGAGGTCTGGTGCACGGGTTGGGACCAGCTGGTTTGTCCTGAAGGGTGTCCTGGATCAGGGTGGGGGTTCCCTTGGGGCATGGGGCGGCCTGGGCAGGGGTCCTGTGGTGGTTTGCAGGCCAGCCATGCCCCCTGGCGACCCAAGCGGAGGCCCTGGTATCTGGGGTTTATTTATCTTCTACAATTGAAACTCTGTAGCCTTGAGTGGAGCCAAGCCTTCTGCTTGCCCCGTGGCAGAGCCATTTCTGTTGGGATTTATTTATCTTCTATAATTGAAACTTTGTAGCCTTAAGTGGAGGCCAAAGCAGGCCAGGGCTGCAGAAGCTTGGCTTCCTCCATTGCCGGGGGCAACCCTAGCCTCCTACTCTCTTCAGCTCCATGGCTGCCATCATTTCTGTTTGGATTTATTTATCTTCTATAATTGAAACTTCGTAGCCTGGAGTGGAGGCCTGGGCCAGCAAGGGCAGGCGGAAAGCTTGTCATCCATTGCTGGGGAAACCCAAGCCTCCCTCCTGCTCTCTGTGGCCGCAGCCATCTTGGTTGGGTTTATTTGCATATTCACTCCTGGTTGGCTGGTGGGCATGGCTTGTGGGCATGGCTAGTTGGTGTAGCGGAGGTATGGTCAATCTGCATATTACTCTTTTATTAGATAGGGTAGATATAAGTGAGATCATATGGTATTTGTCTTTCTCTGACTGGATTATTTCACTTAACATATAAGTGAGATCATATGGTATTTGTCTTTGACTGGATTATTTCACTTAATATAATAATCTCCAGGTCCATTCATGCTGTCACAAAAGGTAATATTTCCTTCTTTTTTATAGCCTAGTAGTACTTCATTATATAAATGTACCACAGCTCTTTTATCTACTCATCTACTGATGGACACTTGGGATGCTTTCAAATCTTGGCCATTGTAAATAATGCTGCAATGAGCATAGGGTTGCCAATATTCTTTCAAATTAGTGTTTCGGGTTTCTTTGGATATATTCCCAGAAGTATAATTGCTGGACCATTAAGCAGTTCAACTTTTTAACATTTTTAGGTAACTCCGAACTGCTTTCCGGGGCAGCCAACAATTTGCATTTCCATCAGCAGTACAAGAGGGATCCTTTTTCTCTACATTATCACCAGCACTTGTTGTTTGCTGATTTGTTGATGATAGCCATTCTGACAGGTGTGAGGTGATATCTCATTGTAATTTTAATTTGCATTACTCTGATGACTAATGACATTGAGCATCTTTCAATATGTATATTTGCCATCTGTATCCTCTTTGGAGAAGTGTCTGTTCAAGTCATTTGCCCCTTTATTATTTGGATGTTTGGGTTTTTTTATGTTGAATTTTATACATTTTTATAAATTTTAGATATTAACCCCTTATCAGATGTATCAACAATCTGTTCTCCCATTTAGTGATTTGTCTTTGTATTTGGTTGATTGATTCCCTTACTGTGCAAGTATTTTTTTAGTCTTATGTAGTCCCATTTATTCTTTTCTTTTGCTTCCCTTGCATGAGAAGACATATAAGAAAATATATTTCTATGAGAAATTTCAAGATTTCCCTGCCTTTGTTTTCTTCTAGAATTTTTATGATTTTGAGTCTAGCATTTAACTCTTTAATCCATTTTGAGGTTGTCTAGTTTAATTTCTCTTTTTTTTTTTTTTTTTTTTTTGGAGCATGAAATATTTTTTCCATCCCTTTACTTTTAGTCTGTGTGTATCTTCTGTTCAGAGATGGTCTCTTATAGGTAGCAAATATATGGTTCTTGTTTTTGTATTTATTTAGCTACCCTATGTCTTTTGAATGGATCATTTAATCCATTTACATTTAAAGTGATTATTGATATATACATATTTATTGCCATTTGATTCTTTTAACTATGTTTCCTGGTTCTTTTTCCTCTCCTTTTACACCTTCAACATTTCTTGTAATTTTGTGTGTGTGTGTTTAGTTTTTTCTTGTCTGGGAAGTTCTTTATTTTTTTCTTCAATTTTAAATGACAGCCTTGCTGGGTAAAGTAGTCTTCTTTGTAGACTACTTTAGGTCCTTGCTTTTCATCACTTTGAATATTTCATGCCAATCCATTCTGGCCTGAAATGTTTTTGTTAAGAAATCGACTGATAGTCTTATGGGAGCTCCCTTATAGTTAACTGTCTTTCTCTTGCTGCTTTTAAGATTATCTTTTTGCTTTTAACCTTTAGCATCTTAATTATATGTCTTAGTGTGGGCTTCTTTGGCTTCATCTTGTTTGGAGCTTTCTGTGATTCCTGGATTTGTGTGTCATTTTCCTTCTCCAGGTTAAGAAAGTTTTCAGTCATTGTCTTTTCATTTGTTTGTTTTTGTGTTTGTTTTTTTTCAAGTAGGTTCTTTATCCCTTGCTCTCTCTGTTCTCATTCTGGTACCTCTGTGAAGTGGATGTTAGTTTGCTTCATGTTGTTCCAAAGACCTTTAAACTATCATCATATTTTTTAATTATTTTTTTTTTCTTTTGCTGCTCTGATGGGGTATGTCCTGCTACTTTGTCTTCCAAATCACTGATTTGATCCTCTGTCTCATCCAACCTATATTTTATTCCTTCTAGTGTATTTTTTCATTTCAGATATTGTATTTTTTATTTCTCACTGGTTCTTTTTTTTTTTTTTTTTTAAATATATTTTATTGATTTTTTACAGAGAGGAAGGAAGAGGGATAGATAGTCAGAAACATCGATGAGAGAGAAACATCGATCAGCTGCCCCCTGCACACCTCCTACTGGGGATGTGCCCGCAACCAAGTTACATGCCCTTGACCGGAATCAAACCTGGGACCTTTCAGTCCGCAGGCTGACGCTCTATCCACTGAGCCAAACCGGTTTTGGCATCACTGGTTCTTTTTTATGGCTTTTATGGCCTTTTCATGTTGTTGTAATTCTCATTAAGTTCTTTGTAGTTCTGTCTAAGTTTCTTGAGCACTTCTATAACCTTTTATTTGAACTCTATATCTGGTAAATTGTTTACCTCTAATTCATTTAGCTCTTCTTTTAGAGATTTCTCTTGTTCTTTCATTTGAGGCTTTTTTGTTTGTTTGTTTGTTTCCCCATTTTGGCTGACTCTTTGTGTTTGCTTCTATGAATTAGGTAGATGTTCTATGACTCCCAGACTTGGTAGGATGGCCTTATATTATAGGTGTCCTGTGGGATCTTGTGGCACAGTCTCCTTGATCACCTGGACTGGCTGATTCAGGAATGTGCCTTGTGTGGGTTATGTGGGCCTTCCTGTTGTAATTGAGTGCTATTGGTCAGTTCATGTGTTGGGTTAACCTTCAGGCTGGCTGTCTGTGAGGATCTATCCTGGCCACAATGTACAAGCTTCTGTACAGGTGCTGATCACATGAAGCTAAATTTGCCTCAGGTTTGGTGACTGCCAAGGTCTCCCTTTGGACATGGTGCCTATGAAGCTCATTGGATCCTGTTCTGTTTATGTCTGATGCTGGCCACTGGGTGTGTTGGTTCTTGCACCACTTAGGAGGGATTCTGGTAAAAGCCAATATCAGAGGCTGCCTATGACTGGCCTTGGGTAACCTGCTTGGAGCTACAAAGTCATCCACAGTTTGTGGCTCCTTCTGCTGGACCTGGGTGTGTGCAAGAAGGATCAAGCTGCTCACCAAGGCTGGCTTTTACCAGCACCAGGTTCTGGGGAAGGTCAGCAAAAGTCCCAAAAAACCCTGAGATCCAGTGTCTGCCTGCTAGCTATCTGTCTGTTAAGTAGAGTCACTAAAAGTTCATCTGGCAATACTAGGATTACATATAATAGGTTCTCAGTGAGTCACCAGATAGGGGTGAGAGATGTTCACCAGATCTGTACAGGTTCAAACTTGGAGCTATTGCTGAGCCTGAGGCCACTCAGCAAATATCTCAGGGTCTACCCAGTCTAGATGACATTTGTGGTGGGGAAGGGACTCAAGGAATCATAAGGTTAATGCCAGCAGTGTTTATCAGGCATAAACTGACCAAGATTTGGCCTTGTATAGGGAAGGTTCTAGACTGGTTGAGTATGTGATGAAAAAATTTCCCTTGTCCTAGAGCTATATAACTAACTGAGTATGTCCCAGGAGCCTGATCTCAGCAGGGTGGGGCCACTGGGAGTTGGAATAGGCAGAGGTGCCAATCAGGCTTGGGTAAAGTTGGAGGGTGTGGTCCCTGCCCCAAAGTGCATAACTCTGTCACTGATGCCCCTTTGAGTTCTGCTCATACATTTACACCCCAGCCCAGGCAGCTGACTCCTCAGCAGGGCAGGAGCTCTGTAGGATGGCCTGACAGGGAATCTGGATGATGGGGCTATTGCTTTCCCCTAGACTGGTGCCTTGTAGAGGGGCATGCTCCACCCAAGAATGATGGCATCAATACTTTTTATTGTTTTGTCTTTGGTCTTTTTGTAGTTTGTATATGTGATTTGGATATGCCATTAATTAATTTTGGAAAATATTTAGATAGTACTTAAATATTTATTTTATTCCCTTTTCTCTTTCTTATTCTTTTGGTAATACATATACATTAACTTTTTAAAACTGTCCCATAGTTCTTGAATATTGTGTTCCATGCTTTCTTTGTTTCTCAGTTTGGGAAGTTTCTATGGACATATCTTTAAGCTCACTAATTCCTTTCTCAGCCGTGTCCATTCTACTGATAACCTCATTAAAGGCATTTAAGAAAAAGTTCTATTATAGGGTTGTTGTTGTTGTTTTTATTTCTAGCATTTCCTTTTGTTCCTTTCTTAGTGTTTCAAACTTTCTGCTTATATAACACGTTTTCTTTCTTGCTGTCTGTTTTTTTCTATTAGATTCCTTAACATATTAGTCATAGTTAATTTTAATTTCTCATCTAATAATTCCAAACTCTCTGACAGATCTAAGAGGAATGTGGATTTTCCTGTTGTCAATGTAATCTTTATATTTCTTTTGGTTCTCATCGACTTATAGTGTTGTTGAACTTTAATTTTCTTGTCTTCTTTCTAGTTTTTCTACCCACTATTGAAAGTAAGGATTCACAGTCTTCAACTATTATTGTTGATTTGTTTTTCACTCCCTTCAATTCTATCTTTTATTTCATGTATTTGTGGATGCTGTCATTAGATGGATACATCTAACATTTATTTACTTTATAAATGTGATGTATTTGTGATGAATTGTCCCTTTTGTCATTATAATATATCAATTTCAATTTGTGTTTTTATTAGCAAATTTGCCTGATATTAATATATTTCCTCCAGTTTATACTTTGATTACTGTTTAAATGGTATATATTTATTTATCTTTTTTATTTCCAACCTTTTGTTTCTTTCAATATAATGTGTGTCTCTTATAAACAAAATATAGTTGGGTATACTTTTTAAAAATCTAACCTGCTATATCTACCTTTTGATTGTAGTGTTTATCCATTTGAATTTAATAATAACTGATACAGTAGAAATTTTCTTTTATTTTAATATTGTTTTCTACATGCCTTAAGTTCTGCTGTTTCTGCATTCCTCTATTACTCTATTACCACCTACTTTGGGTTATTTCATGTGCACAAATTTAATCCCTTCATCATTTCTTTACAATAGTTCACTATAGTGGCCTCTAGAGTACTATTTTTTATTGCCTTTGAAAATGGTTGGTTTTCAGATTGCTGTGGAGCTGAGGCAGGGCAGATGGGCATAGAGCAAGTTGAAACTCCACAAAAATCAATGTTTTTACTGAGATGAGATTCAGATGATTTTCTTGAGGAAAACTCATCCCCAGTTGTTGCAGGACTTCGGTTAATTTCCAGACTTCTGAAATTACCTCTTCAGAGGCTGTCCCCAATTCATTATACTAGTAATAAGTCTAGGTACCATTCATCACCATACATATTTACAAATCTACTTTGTTATTTACAACACTATTTATCTCTCTGGTTGTCTTCATTTATTTTGTTTGAAAGTCTTTAAGCAAATATGTATAGGGAAGAGAAAAAAAATCATGGTGATAAGATCAAAAGGTCTGATCAAATTAAACACTTTATAGGATAAACTTTGCCTTGATTCACCTATCAAAGCCTTATGAGAATTTTCTTGAACCTGTCTTATAATATATATATATATAAGTATGTCAATGGAAAAATTCTCCTCTGCAAAATTTCCTTTTGTAAAAAATAGCATATTTATTGTATTACTATAGGAACTGATCTATCACTAGTTTCCATTCCCCCAAAACATGAGATGCACAAGTGATATATCTGAACAATGTTGCCAAATTCTCATGTGTTTAACTAGGTCTAAGTGTACCCACTCTTAAACAGACCCCTATTATCCTATTCTCTTCCCTTCTGGCCATTTAGAGGTCAGTGCAAATGCATTATGGTTTATGTTAAGCACTTGTCTTTCCAGTGTATAGAAATACTGTCAAAGACTTCTTAATGGTTAGAATATATATATATATATATATATATATATATATATATATCTTAGAGATTACATAGAACAGTTACGTTAATATATAGTCTAAGGATATATAATATTTAGCAATTTATTCATATGTTAGTTGGACCCTAAGATTTTTTTTTTAAAGCCTTGAACAGTATATTCAAAATGGGTAAACCATGATAATGCTTTTAGAAAAAGCCATGATTTTCAGAGACAAGATCTTCAGAGGCCATTCCCAATTCTTTCTAGTATAAACAGGTAGGACTCTAATTCACTTTTTAAAGTAATGAAAAGATAAATCCACTGGAGAGTTCAATGATACATTTACTTTTTAATGTCTTTATATAGCTTTGAATTAGATCCTTAAGAAAATGTTACCCTGGCTATTTCTTGATTTTTTAAAAATAGACTAAAACCAGAAATATAAGGTTTATCTTGCAAACAGAAACTAATAAAACATTATCCCATTGTCAAGTCTCCAAATCCTTGTGAACATTTTTAAAAAGCCTTAGGACAACAGCAGAATAATACTCAGAATAAAATGATGACCCAGATAAAACAATTAGATTTTCCTACTCAAGTTACCAAACACCAAAGGAAGGATACATTTGATAAAGACCCCTGTAAATATTATAAGCAAAAAAGTATATTGAAAAAACAATTGGTTTGTAATAACTTACGAATCTGAGAGGAAAGAATTAGTAGTTGATGAATGAATGTTCTCTAAGGAGAATCAAGTACCTAGTTTTCCATTTTACTATTAAAATTAGAAAAAGAACTTTTTAAAAATATTAAAGGACAACTGTGATTGTTAATTTTATGTCAATTTGGGCTACAGGATGACCAAATAATTTGGTATGTTTATTAGGATATTTCTAGATGAGGTTAACATTGAATTGATAGATTGTGCAAAGCCATTTGGCCACTCCAATATGAATGGGCCTTATCTAATCCTCTGAAGGCCTAAATAGAATAAAAGGCTAGTAGAAAAAATTCTCTCTCTCTGCCCAACTGTTTTTGAGGTGGGATATCTGTCTCATCCTGTCTTTGGATTTGAACTCAGACTAAAACTTAGGATCCTTGGCCAGCAGTCGCCAACTGGTGGTCCACGGACCATTGGTGGTCCATGATGTCTGAAAGGTTGGCAACCGCTGGAAGGTGGCCCACAGTGAGCAAATTAGTAATGCCAGACCTACCTTGGTTTAATGTAGAGGGACATATTTAAAGACTTAGGGAGATTGAAATGTTAGAGTGCATTTGTCATTTAAGACAGACGACACACCTTTCTCTATTACTATGAGAATTAAATTTGTGAGGAGAATTCCAGAATCCTTGAAGTCTGTGATGGAGTTTTCTAATAGGCCAGATCTTACAGTGGTGATGTCAGTCTCTGAATTGGGAAAGTTAAATGTAATGGAAGTAATTGGATCTCAGTGGAAGGAGCCAGTGGCTGCTCTCAGCCTCCAAAGGCAAGGTAAATGTTACTACAAGGGGCAGCAGAGTCAAAGCAGCAATCAGAGTAGTCTGACTCACCAGATCCTGTGGTGTTGGCTTGCTAATTATGGTGTTTCTAGAAGTAGATACAAAGCCTAATAAGTCCTTACATGACCTTGACTGGTGTGGCTCAGTTAGTTGGAGCATTGTCCTGTATACCAGAAGATGGTGTGTTCGGTTCCTAGTCAGGACACATACCCATGTTGTGGGTTTGATCCCCAGTTGAGGCGCATGAGGGAGGCAACCAATAGATCACATCAATGTTTCTCTCTCTTTCCCCCCCCCTCCTCTCTCTCTTTTCCTTCTCTGAGATCAATAACATATCTTATTAAAAATAAATAAATAAAATAAATTCTTACTTGATCTGCATAAGCTGAAAAGTTTGAGCTTAAAGAATAAAAATCTATCCTGAATCATAAAAACGGAAATAATGACTCTTCAATAATTCCCAGACTTAATCCAATTTACCATACAGTCCCAGAACCCTTTGAATAAAGGGGAGGCTATGCCTTTGAGGAAGGATCCTGGTACAATGCCCAAAATTTATACTGTTAATCTTTCTCCTGGCCTTCTCCAAAGGGACTTAGAGTGTTTTACCAGGATAACTGCATTTGGGGAAAAGGAAATAAGATCTTTGGGGGACCACTGGACATTGGTTTTGAACTGACAGTAATTCTGGGACCCAAAATGTTATTGTGGTTCACCAGGAAGAGCAGTGACTTATGGAGGTGATTGGTTGAATTTTAGCTCAGAGTCATCTCACAGAGTGCAAAGTGATCCTCAAACCCTTCTTGTCATTTCCCCATTGCAGGAATGCATAATTGCAATAGATATTCTCAGTGCAGGCAGAATCCCCACATTGGCTTCCTGAGCCATGGGAAAGGCTGAACCAAAACCACTTGGACCTTCTGGAGTATGTAATTTACCCTAACTTTTACCTTCTAACTGCCAGACAACATTTGACCCACAAAAACTTTACAGACAACTATACTATTCATTTTTAATATCATTTGTTTTCTTCTTTTTTTTAGTCTTTTTTTACTTTGTCTCTTTCTTTTTCTTTCTCTTTCCTTTGTTCCGTCTTTATTTCTCCCCCCCCCCAAAAAAAATTAGTGTATATGTTTATGCTGCATTTAATGCATCTTCGTAAGCCACTTTAAGTAATTTCTGGGAGAAGATCGGTTTGAAGTAAATAAATGAATAACTGTGTAAAATGTAATTTACATTAGAAACCATATGATTTCCTTTTTGTCTACTACAGTAAAATTTTACTTTAAAATTATGTAGTATTGAAAGAAAAATACCAGAAAGATATTTTATACTTGAGGACCATAATAAAGAAAATAGACTTACAGAGCTGTTGGTATATAAAGTCAACAGCCCATTGAACTGTTGGTCTAGATGCAAGCAGAAAGAACCACACTATATTTTAATTACTACAGAATAAGGATTTTCCCATATAATGAAGAAGACTACTTGCTTGTACACAAGAATAATATACTCCCCATACTCATGATAAAAGCCTAAAATATTCTGTTGCTGGTTGCCCCTTGGGGATACAACTTAAATTTAAATGAAGTTATCTAAGAGGAGATTTAAGTACAGTTGTATATAGTGGGAAATAATTATCCCTATGTGTTCATGTTTCTAGTCCCCAAACCAAGAATTGACACAGATCCTGCTGGCCTAGTGACAGGATCCAAGTTATTTTCACTATTACTGAGGGGCAAAACATCTGGGATCATTATATAAGCTTTGATTCTGAACTGGGGACTTCAGACAGCTGAGTAGGGACAACCATAAAACCAAAGATAAACCAGTTTCACTCAGAATGATGCTGCAAACCCAAGTTTAAAAATTCTAAATTAGATATCTAAGAAAAAACATCTAGCATTAGAAAGGCAGCCATCAAAACAAACAACTACATAATTAGTTCATGCTTTTAAGAATTTATATTGTAAAATAAATTAAAATGCTTTAAATAATAATTTATTGAAATTATCTCCAAAAGAAAATGATGAAATAATATGAGAAACAAAGGACAAAATCATGTAGAAATAAAAAAAAAACCTGAGGATATAAAAATAGAAATCTTATGGAAAGCATAGTAATTGAATTCATAATATAGTTAATCAAGGATGCTGGACATAAAAACAATCTTTAATGAAAAAATATTTTGATCCACTGCAAAAATAACCAATCTAGAAATGAAATAACAAGTAAAAATTATATTCTTCATAATGACAGAATTTGTAAGCTACAAAGAAATAAATTGTATAAACACTATTTAAACCTTTGAGGAATCAAATGATAAACCATATTAAAATAGATAAAAGAGAATAAATACATTGAGGCATAAAATCACAATGAAATAGAAAACTCAACTTCAAAAAGATGTCAGTTCTCCATGGAATTAATTGATAAATGAAACTCCATTCAAAAATTAAATAATTTTGTCTCCGCATTTTGCTGCTTCCCTGAGTGGCTTTGTGTGGTAGGTGACCTATAGGGGCCAGTAGCTCAGCCTCCCCAATCACCTGAGGTGGACACTCTTGGTACACCCCTTTGTGGGCTGAGTGCAAAGTCTTGGTGTAGTTAAGCCTTGATTACTGTTGGTACACTGGGAGGAATTGACCTCCAGGCCAATTGGCTGTGAGGACCCGCTGTGTCTATAATGGATGAACTGCTGCGCTGGAGACATTCTTATGGTGCAGGACTTGTTTCAGTGGGACTTTGGTGCTCTCTGTGTCTGCCTCTTGAATGTGTCATTTATGGATGTGAGGAGCTGAAATCTGGTGTCTCACACTGACCACTAGGTACACTGGCTTCTGGGTCTCCAATGGGGTGCAGGTCAGCTACTGTCTGAAGCCACCAGCAGGAGCTACAGTAAGAACTACAGTTTTCTCCTCTTTGCTTGGGGTTTGGAGGTTTGGGAGCTGTCTGACCCTGGCTGCAAGTTTGCTAGGTTAAGCTGCAATAGGGCAGGCCATTCATATGCTAAAGCCGCTGCTTGGAGCTTGGGTGGGTTTGTAGGTTGTGCAGGGCGGGGTCTCAGGGAGTCACTTGGCTAGGGTGTGGCAAACAGCAATGGCTGCCAGTAAGCCAGCTCTGCGTCTCCTACCACGTCCCTGCGTCCCATGCCCCAGCCCAGTAAACAATTATTCCTGTGCGCAGCCCTGCAAGCAAAACACCCTCAATTTCCGACCCGATGGCAGACAGTCCAACTTCTCCCCGTAGGAGTTTGGGTCCCCCATGTCTCCCCAGAAACTGGAGTTCGGAGTAATCAGGAGCTTGTCTCCCTTCGGGTTGAAAAAAGCAGCACTCCCAGTCGCCCGCCACCAGCCCGATTCTTGTGCCTCAGTACCTCAGCTTTTCAGCGCTTGTGCACGTCTCAATGCTCTTTTCTCTTTCCTTCTAGTTGTAGAACTTCCACTCAGCCAGCTTTCCTGTGGTTCTTGGTGATAGACGTTTTGTCTTTTAGTTGTAGTTTTGAAATTGTTGTGTGAGGCAGCAGTTTAGGTGATTACCTACGCTGCCAGCAAACTACTGGACGACACAGAGTTCAGAACCACATTTATAAGGTTACTCAAGAATCTTCTAAAAACTGCTGAGGAACTTAGTGAGTCCTTTAAGGATCTTAATGAGAATGCCAAAAAAATGGAAAAGGACCAGTCAGAAATTAAGCATACACTGTCTAAAATAAAGATTATACAGAAACTCAACTGTAGATCAACGTACCCCAAGAATCACACCAAAGATCTGAAATATGAGGAAACAAAAAACACCCAACCAGAAAAACAAAAAGAAAAAAGAATCCAAAAATATGAAGATAGTGTAAGGAGCCTCTGGGACAACTTTAAGCGTACCAACATCCGAATTTTTGGGGTGCCAGAAGAAGAGAGAGAGCAAAATATTGAAAACCTATTAGAAGAAATAATGACAGAAAACTTTCCCTACCTGGTGAAAGAAATAGACTTACAAGTTCAGGAAGCTCACAGAACCCCATACAAGAGGAATCCAAAGAGGACCACACCAAGACACATCATAATTAAAATGCCAAGGGCAAAAGACAAAGAGAGAATCTTGAAAGCAGCAAGAGAAAAATGTCTAGTTACCTACAAGGGAGTACCCATACGACTGTCAGCTGATTTCTCGGCAGAAACTATGCAGGCCAGACGGCTCAAGTGGCAAGAAATATTCAAAGTGATGAACAGCAAGAACCTACAACCAAGATTACTCTACCCAGCAAAGCTATCATTCAGAGTTGAAGGTCAGATAAAGAGCTTCACAGACAAGAAAAAGCTAAAGGAGTTCATCACCACCAAACCAGGATTACATGAAATGCTGAAGGGTATTCTTTAAGAAGAGGAAAAAGAAGAAAAAGGTAAAGATAAAAATTATGAACAACAAAATGACATCAAATACATACCTACCAACAAGTGAATCTAAAAATCAAGTGAATAAAAAATCTGAAGAACAGAATGGACTGGTGAATATAACAGAATCAGGGACATAGAAAGGGAGTGGACTGACAATTCTCAGGGGAAAGGGGGTATGAGGGGTGCGGGAAGAGATTGGGCAAAAATCTTACACCTATGGATGAAGACAGTGGCGGGGGGTAAGGGCATGGGGTGGGGTGGGGAATCAGGTGGAGGGGAGCTATAGGGGGAAAAAAAGAGGAACACCTGTAATAATCTGAACAATAAAGAGTTATTTAAATAATTAAATAATTTTGTTTGTTGGTTGGCTGGTAAAAGTTGTCCAGCTGATACTAAAGTCCATAATAATAATTAAAAGTGGCTAATTTTTTCACCTCAAATAGACTAACAAGGACTTGATTCATGCTCTTTCTGAAACAACGACAAAATAGCCAAAACATGTTAAACAACAGATTTCAAAACACTAGATAGCAGGTAACAAGGATAGTGATTGTGAGAAATAAGAGGCAAACAAAATTGCCCAACCTTTCTTCCTTGATAGAGTTTTCAGGCCATGGCACACATAGAAGCATGGAACAGACTGACAAATCTCAGAGGGAAGGCGGGGGTGGAGAGAGATTAACCAAGGAGCTTATATGCATATATGGGCACAGACAATAGTTTGGTGAAGGCCTGGAGTTGGGGGGGGGGGGGCGGTATGTGTGTGCAGGCTGGGGGGGGGGGGGAGGGGGACACCTGTAATACTTTCAACAATAAAGATAATTAAAAAAAAAAAAAGGAATGCAGCGAGAGCCCAATAGACTTTCTGATCTGAGGAGAGAGAGCTGAGAGTTCACAGAGACCAAGGTGTCAACAGTGGTACACAGATCAGAGTAATGGAGAGGAGATAGACATCCAGAAACCTGCACAGGCTACCTCTCAGGTAATTAGCTGAATATTGATAAGTGCATATGTGTAAGAAAAATACACGAGGCTGGAGAAAGAGCTAAAGTAAAGCATTGGTGGATAAAGATCTCTTAAATCCTAAGGTGCCTGTGACTGTGTTTCCAGGAAGGAAGTGTTTTAATAACTAACTTTAACACAAGAAATAAAATCTAGTGAGCCAGCCAGGGTGGCTCAGTTGGCTAAGCGTTGTCCAGTGCACAGGGCGATCTCCAGTTCATTTCCTGGTCAGGGCACATGTCTGGGTTGTAGGCTCAATCCCCAGTAGGGGGTGTACAGGAGGCAGCCAATGGATGGTTCTCTCTCATCATTGATGTTTCTGTCTCTCTCCATCTCCCTTCTCTCTCTCTCTCTCTAAAATCAATAAAAACATATCTTAAAAAAGTTTTATAGCCATTCATTTATTATTCTACTGAAATACAGGATGTAGTAAATGTAAGTTTACAGTTATCCACATGGAAGATATCAGTAAAACAGTAATTAATAAATAATAAATAATAATACAAGAATAAACTCTGTGTTTCACCTACTCAAAACTATACACTTAGTTTTGCTCCACCCTGTATTTAAACTCGTAGTTCACTATCTGCCACCAAATCAAACAATATATAGTCAAAAGTTTACATATGTTATGCTGTTAGAGTAAAATTGGTATTGGGGAAGAAAACAAAATAAATTACAATAGTACAAGAGCTCTTTGGGAAACAAATTATAGATAACGTAAAACAAGAAAAATAAGCATAATCAATCTATTTATTAGATTATCTAATTTATTTCTGAAATATAATATTTCTAGTAGCTCTTTGATAGGGCCCGGGAATTCTGAAATGCACTTTTTATTGGATGCATTTCAATGTTTCATTAGGACTAATATTATTCCAAGACTTCTTATTTTGTCTTCAAGTGATCCCTCTATCAGAGAAAGTAAAAATTTCACCACTTGGTGGTGCTGGTGGATAATATAAAAACAAATTATTCCTGTAGCATAATTTGAGAGAGCTGGTTATGGTGAGTTAAATAAAACTGAGGGAAGGACAGCTTCATTCACCTCTGTCATCCCCTATTTTTCATTTCTCCTTTTGAGATAAAGAGTATAAATTAGGCAGAATGGTTACTACTGATGGCTCGGGTCCTTGCTAACTAGCAAAAAGAACAGAGATCTTTAACACAAATTTCATGGCATTTGAGATTGATGATTAATGAGGCTATTATTTTCCTTTTTAAATTGTCCCTGAAGCAGTATGCAAGATTGGTTCAATTACACACTTTATTTTTATCCTCTCAAAAGGACACATTTTTGTATGACCGTTCATATTTTTACCTAGCATAATGACCGCTGGGTTTTACTATTCTGTTCTTGATAGGAAGGCAAGTATTTTAACATGTTATTAAATGTTTTTATACTGAAATTAATAATAAATACATGCACATACTTGAGTAGTGTTCAGTTATAATCAATGTCAGAATATTTTCAAATTGGCTCAATGCCGTTTACTATTTATAATGATTGTTTGAGCCTTGCCTTCAGAAATATATTGCTTTATCAAAAACAAGCTCTCCTAAAGTGGTGACAGCTTTTCATATTTATTTGGCAGTGTTTTTTACTTAGTTTAACTTCAGGTTTCACATTTTTAAAAATGCATGTATTATGTAATTTTTATAAAGTGTCGGATCATGTATTTGTTCAACCACATAAATACAAAGAAGAATTGTGGCACTGATACATATTTTTTCTACAATCTATTAACCAGGTGCAATTCCATGAATTTCTAATGTCCAGAGTTAACCTAGCCTATAGTGCTCCACAGCGGGTGTGAGATGGAAGAATTATATGGAAAGGATTTTCAATGACAAAATGAAAGTTTTCAGTTTTTACTTCACTTCAAAGAATAAAGCTCAGCAGATACACATTCTTTGTCACGTTGATAGGCAGATACATTATTAAGATCTTTGACTGGAAGGCAGAGCAGCTTGAGGATCCCCAGTTCTGGTTCTACATACATAAAAGACTAAGCAGTTAACCCTGCCACTGAACAACAACTGTTCTACACACAAGGCAAAGAATGAACCCAAAGCTTATCTGTAACTGTTTGTCTATTCAAACTTAGGGTTATATACTACATGCATGTTTTAAGTTTTCATGAATACTTTTTATTATTTCAAATGCAGTTGGTTACAATGAGGGTAGTTAGGGGGGGAAATGGCACACTACTAAATGCATGCACAAACTAATACAACAGCCTACAATTCTAAAAGCCCACAGATAGAGATGGAATCACTCATCCACCTTTTCTCATACAGCACATGACTTAAATGTGCCATGTATGTTCATTAGCAAGATCTACTCAGAATGGATTAAAACAAAGTTTTATTAGGCTGCCTACTATAAAAATCTGAAGTTTTGTCAAAATCTTGTTAATATAGAGAAACTTATTTTTAGCCTTATTGTGGAATAGCTTTATTTTCCAGTAATAAACTTTTATGTTGTTACTCTTTTACTCTGTAGATACAGCAAACAAAATAATTATCCTTATTTGATTAGTCTTAGCTTTCCTTCATGTCACACTTTTTCTGCAAGTCATTTCTTTTCATCCTTCTTCTTAATTATTTTAAGCATGATAAACAAATGACACAAATGAAACAATAAATAAACAAAAATTTACTCCCTCCTATGTAACTGGACATTATTTTCCCCACCTACCACAAGTAGGTTATATCCTTTGTGTGTTAGAGAATAGAAACACTGGGTTGTAAGTCAAATGAAATCAGTGTAGTCAGAGTTCTACTATTTCCAGTTGTGAAATTGTTGGTCCAACACTTCAACTTTCTGGGATGGAATTTTTTCATTTATAGAAATCAAGTTGTGGCTACTGAGAACTGAAAGTTGGCTAATCTGAACTGAGATGTAAGAAAGTTTGAAATACAAAACAGATTTCAAAGACTTAATGTGAAAAACAAAAATTTGAAATATGTTATTAATAATTATATGTTGATTCCATACAAAAATGATAATATTTTGGACATGATGGGTTAAAAAAAACAACATTAAAATCATTTAAATCTGTTCCTTTTGATATTTTAATATGTTGATTAGAAGATTTAAAATTACATGCTTGGCTCACAATTTTGGCATACATTGTCATTCTATAGGACAGTGCTGGTCTAGGAACTAAAATTTTAAGGATGTTTTTGCTCATAACAGAAAAACAGATCCCAATGAACCTATATCAGTTACTTTAAAGATGATATATTTGTTATTTCAGAATATTTACTTTGCTATTTTAATGGAATATTGTTTTTTTTCTGATGAAATGTTTCTTTCAAGATTTCAAACTTGTATTGCTCTTTGCATTCTTTAGATTAAGAATCAAATCACTGGCACTTCCTTAGTGAAAACTATTCATGTCTATGAAGTTGATCCTCTTTTGCTAATGATACAATTTTGAAGGAAATACTGATAGCTGTGAGCAAGGAAGGGCACCTATTTTTTTTTTAAATATATTTTATTGATTTTTTACAGAGAAGAAGGGAGAGGGATAGAGAATTAGAAACATCGATGAGAGAGAAGCATCGATCAGCTGCCTCCTGCACACCTCCCACTGGGGATGTGCCCGAAACCAAGGTACATGCCCTTGACCGGAATCGAACCTGGGACCTTTCAGTCCGCAGGCTGACGCTCTATCCACTGAGCCAAACCGGTTTCGGCAAGGGCACCTATTTAGTCAATCAAAGCAGCCATGTTAATTTATCCCTCAATTATAAAACATTCTCAGATGTACTCCTCCATTCAGAGTCCTGACTAGTAGATTTGGATGCTAATGGTACCAACAAGCAAAATTTTCCAACATTAAACAATAGCATGTAAAAATATTATAATAGGAGATTTTTTTCTTAATTTGGTGATGAGTTTCTATTAGCCTGCCATTGAGAATCTATAACACTGTGAGTTAACCCATGTGTCCTTTATCAAGACCATATAAAATAAATGTGTTGTGGTTTTCCCTGGCTTGCTCCTTTATACAAGCAAGAGATTATTTTAAAGGATACCTAATTCTCAAGTCAGAAAAAATCCTAATGTCCCTATTCTTTATCTAGAAATGTCTGGCTAAATGTTTGTAAAACATCTCTTTTTTAAGTCAGTGATTAAAGTGAGGTCCCTTTATAGCTAGTTACATATGTTTCATAGTTAAAAAGCATTTATTCTCAAAGAAACTTCTTTTGTTAGGTTGTATCACGTTCACTAACTTCATTTGTTCAAAGCATAGCAAAAGTTATTCTCAGAACAATATAGTTTCATTTGTTTATTTATGTGTATACACTTTGATTGATTAAAGGCAGTGTTTATTAAAATACATTTCATTTAAAAATGTAATAGAAATCAGCTGTTCAAGTGTGTATTCATTTTTTTTTGGGGGGGGGGGCATCCTGTATATGCATTCATTCTGAAAGTGCTGCCAATTTCTTTCTCTCTGTAAGGCACTGGACTATTTATAGGACCAGAAAATAAGCTAAAATCCACAAGATTGGAAATTATTTTCTTAATAGTAATTCAGAGGAAGACTTTGGATGCAATAGAATCCAATTAAATTTCTGTTTTTTATTGTGTAAAGAAAAACTACTGAATGTTTATATTGAAAAATGTCATTAAAAAATTCAGTAGTCTTCAAATTGAACTCTCTACTATTGAGTCATACTTGTTTATTTGTATATTCTAGGGTAACAATAGAGAATGACAACCAGAACAAATTGAATTATTTTAATAATGGGACAGAATTGAAAATGCCAGAACATTATAAATAGACTTCTATCATGTTTTTCAAAACTATAAGGGAAAATAATTCTATATAATAAAAAGCTAATATGCAAATTGTTCCCTCCACTGGGAGTTCGACTGGGAGTTTAACCAGGAGTTCAACCAGGGAGCAGGGCTGGCCCACCAACTGACCACGGCCCCTTCCCCTGGCCAGCCAACTGCCCATGGCTTCCCCCTGGCAGGCCCCACCCCTGATTGTCCCTCTACCCTGATCAGGGGCAGGGCCGGTCCGCCAACCACCCATGGCCCCTTTCCCTGGCCATGCACAAATTTGTGCACTGGGCCTCTAGTAAATAATAAATATTTAATACAGCATTTTAAAAAGATGCTAGGTAAACTTAATATTTAACAATTATTATTGGAAGTACTTAATTTTCCTCACTTAGCTTTATAACATTAATTACAGAGTTCAAGTAGAATATTTCCTAAACAATATTAAATAGACATTATAAATTTTAGATTAAATCCTTTCCTTTTGGTTTTACTTTTCAATTATACTAGTTTAGAATTGAAAAGTAAAACCAAAAGGAAAGGATTTAATCTAAAATTTATAATGTCTATTTAATATTAATTGTTTACAGAATAAACTGGAATACATATTTCCACTTAAATATCACAAATTTAGAGAAAATATATGATGTACTGTAATGTGTTTGTTATGAGAAGGTCTCAATGACATCTTAAGTATTACCCCATTAAGACCAATTTGTTATTATTAACGAGGTGGTGGTTTTTCATATTTTTTTATTAGTGTAAAACTAAAACAGAGAAGTTAAATCACTGTGCTATAGAAATGATGCATTTAACTGGTGGGCTTAATATTCAATTTATTAAAAGAAAATCTATAGTTGCACTGTTATATTAGACTAGAGGCCCGATGCACGAAACTTGTGCAAGAGTAGGCCTTCCTTTCCCCGGCTGCCGGCACTGACTGCCCTATGGCACCCGGGACCCGGGCTTCCCACACAGCCCCAGCTTCATCCAGAAGGTCATCTGGAAGGACACCCGGGAAGATATCCAGTCTAATTAGCATATTATGCTTTAATTATTATAGATATTCACATATTTTGTCACTTAAAATCTCTTGATTAATAAAGTCTTATCTTCTTTTGTTTCTGAAAAGCGTTCTGATAGTGCCGAGTTTTAGCTTGATGTGCAGCAGTAAATGAGGAGGTATTTGTGACTAGCACATGTTCATAGACATAATTTCCTTTTGCTTCTCACAGTAAGTGTTAAGTAATGAAATTATAGTTTTGCTAAAAAGTCTGACTAGTTCCCTTTTAGTGCTTAAAAGAAAATCTAATAGAAATCAGCAGATAATAGTGAATTTAAAATTCCCATTGAATTATTTGAAAACATTTTTACCCACACATAAAAATGCCCTTCCTTAGAATTATCCTAAAACACTTGAATACCCTGGAGCCAGAAGTAATGGAATCTGCAATCAATACAGTCACTTACAATATATGTGACCTTGAACTTCTCTTTATTTCTAATGTGCAATAGGTTTTCTAAAGCAATCAGATAATATAACTCTAAAAAGCATTTTTTTTTTTTTTGCTGAGAAAAGGACATAGTGGATTTAGAATTAAATGAACCTACATGAGTTGGCTGCTGATTTTCTATTGATATTATATAATTGGAATTTCTCATATAAACATACACAACTATCAGTTCCCCAGAAAATAGAAAAGTAAAAAATGATCCTTAGTCAAAACTAAAGGTTTTATGTGATACAGGCATGAGGGCTTTAGGAATTTGCAAGCACCAATATTCTATGGGAAAATTACTGCTGTGGAGAAGGACAATATGACCTTAAGTAACACAGATCGATACAATATTGCAGCATTGTGAATCAATACAACTGGATTAGTTAATGTTAAAGATACTACCAGCACATCGGATATCAGATTCACTGTAGAAGAAATGTGTACTTTGACCTGCAAAGTATTTCTTTTTAATTGGACTGCAATTTTGTTACCCATTGTTATGACCTTAATGAAAACTTTTTGATGAATTCTCCGTTTCAAATTATGTCCTTATTGTGGCCTACCACTGAGCTGGCTCTTAGCTCTCTCTACAAAATTTCCAATTATGTTCCCTTTTAGTTCCTCAACCAAGCTTAACAATTGAAAAGAATTGTAGAGATAAAATAGGCAGGTTTAGGGAGTCTTAGGAATAAATAGGGTCGATGGGGAAGGAATGCATAGGTAGGGCTTGGAGCCACCAGAGGGCATACATTCATAGAGAATAGGAAGGTGCCACAGGGGTTCATTAAGATGGCAGTTGACAGGATGGCAATGAGGGAGAGAGTGTGAGGGAGGGAGCAAAAGAGGAGTGTGTGGATGTGTGGTGTGTATGTGTGTGTGAGTGAGGAACAGTTAGATCCTGCAAGACTTTTGGGTGCTGACGGACTAGACTTTCTTAGAAGGGGAGGCCCTGCTACTGCTGCAAGCACTCCCAGGGCAGCTGGCTTTGAGACAGTACCCATGCCATCTTGAAGGGGAGAACTGCTGTGACTAGGAGACCACCCTCACCAACACCCAGACTGGCCTCAGACACCACCCAGGACACTCCAGCCAAAGACGTGCTACCTCAGCTGCAGACCCACAGGCAGCAGGACTCCAGACCCCCCAGATGCAGTCTTCTGTGAGTACTGGAGTGGATTACCCTCTCACCCGACCACACATGTGCCAGCGCCTGGGCATTCCAGTGACTCTTGGGGTGTGAAACCCTCCTGCCCACCCACCACTGTGACCGCAGGCCCCATGGGTCTGGGTGTGTGGGCCCTTCAGTGACTCTCAGGGTGTATGACCCTCCTGCCAAGCCCTCAGCTTCAGCCTCAGGGCCCATGCCACTCAGCACCTGGACCCTTCAGGGAGAGTAAAAATGGGGAGGCAAAGAAACAATCCACAAAGGAAGGAACAGGAGAAATCACCAGAAAAGGAACTAAATTAAACAGAAGCATGCAATATATCAGAAAAAGAATTCAGAGTAAGGGTCATACAGTTCATAAACCAGATGGATGAAAAAATAAACAACTTATGTAATAATCAAGAGTTAATAAAAAATAATATAGCTACAATAAAAAATACAATGAAGGTTTCAACAGTAGACTAGAAGAAGCAGAGGACCCAATTAGTGACTTAGAAGATAGGGCAGTGAAACCCACCCAATATGAACAGCAATTGGAGAAAACATTAGAAAACAGGAGGAGAGCCTAAGGGAGCTTTGAGACAATATGAAATGAAGTAACATATTTATAATAGGAGCACCAGAAAGACAAGACAAGAAGAGGAGCAAGGATTAGAAAACCTATTTGAAGAAATAATGACAGAAAATTTCCCTGATTTGGGGAAGAGAAAAGTCACACAAGCATAGAGAGTCCCTAACAAGATGAACCCAAAAAGACCCATACCAAGACACATTGTAATTACAATGGCAAGCATTAACGGCAGAGATAATCATAAAGGCTGAAAGAGAGAGACAGAGAGTTACCTACAAAGAATCTCTCATTAGATTATCAAATGATTTCTCAACAGAAACACATCAGGTCAGAAGGGAATGGAATAAAGTATACAAAATGATGCAAAGGACTGAATCCAAGAATATTCTATCCAGCAAGGTTATCATTCAAAATTGAAGGGGAAATCAGGAGCTTCACAGACAAATAAGGCTAAGGGATTTTATCACTACATAGCCAAGAATGTGAGAAATTATAAAGGAACTGCTCTAAAAAGAAGAAATATTAAGGGAAGGATTACAGTCATAAATAATAAAAATGACTACAATGAAGTACCTATCAATAATAACCTGAAACATAAATGGACTAAATGCTCCAATCAAAAGACATAGAGTGGCTGATTGGATAAGAAAACATGACCCATAAATATTCTGTCTACAAGGAACTCACACAGACTGAAAGTGAAGGGATAGAAAAATATTTTTCAGGCAAATGGAAATGAAAAAAGAAAATGTGACAACATAGATCTCAAAGTAAAGGTCATAACAAGAGATAAGGAAGGCCACTTCATAATACTAAAGGGATCCATACAACAAGAAGGTATAACTCTGGTAAACATATATGCACCCAATGCAGGAGCAGCCAAATACATACAAAAACTTCTAGAAGATATCAGGGGAGAGATTAACAACAATACAATCATAGTAGGATACTTTAATACCCAATTTATATCACTGAATAAATACTCTAGACAAAATATCAGCAAAGAAATAGCAATCCTAAATGATTCACCAGATGAGATGGACTTAATTGACATCTTCAGAACATTTCACTTCAAAGCTACAGAATATAAATTCTTCTCAAGTGCACATGGGACACTGTCAAAGATAGACCACATATTGGGACACAGGCAAAGTCTCTTCAAATTCAAGAAGATTGAAATGATATATCAAGTATCTACTCAGAAAACAATGGCATAATATTAGAAATAAACTACAATAAAAAAAATCAAACAATTGGTTGCTAAATAGCATGTTATTAAATAATGATTGGGTTACCAAAGAGATCAAAGAAGAAATAAAAAAAATCCTGGAAACAAATTACAATGAAAACACAACAATCCAAAATCTATGATACACAGTGAAAGCAGTCCTAAGAAGGAAGTTCTTAGTATCACAGGCCTACCTCAAAAAACAAGAAAAACTGATAATAAATTATCTAACTCTACAACTATAAGAATTAGAAAGAGAACAACAATAAAAGCCCAGAGTGAGCAGAAGGAAGGAAATAAAGAAGATCATAGCAGAAATAAATGATTTAGAGTCCAAAAAACAATACAAAATATCAATGAAACCAGGATCTGGTTCTTTGAAAGGGATAAACAATATTGATGAACCTCTAGCCAGGCTTACCAAGAAGCAAAGAGAGAGGACTCAAATAAACAAAATCAGAAATAGAAGAAGTGAAATAACAACAGACCCCACAGGAATATAAAGGGTTGTAAAAAAATACTATGAACAACTCTATTCCAACAAACTGGTCAAGAAGAAATGGATATGTTCCTAGAAAAATACAACCTTCCAAACTCAATATGGAAGAATAAAAAAAATCTGAATAGGCAGATAACTATGGAGGAAATTGAAGCAGTGTTCAAAAAACTCTCAGCAAACAAAAGTCCTAGTCCAGAGGACTTCACAGGGGAGTCTTACCAAACATTCAAAGAAAAACTAAAACCTATCCTCCTCAGACTATTCTAAAAAAATTCAAGAGAAAGAAACACTTCCAAGCTCTTTTTATGAAGCCAGCATTACCCTGAACCCAAAACCAGATAAAGACACTACAAAGAAAGAGAATTATAGGCCAATATCCCTGATGAGCACAGATGCTAAAATCCTCAACAACATTCTAGCAAACTGAATTCAGTATTACATTAGAAAGATCACATACCATGACCAAGTGGGATTTATTCCGGGGATGCAAGGCAGGTACAACATCCACAAATCAATAAACGTGATAGATCACATAAACAAATTGAGAGATAAAAATCACATAATCATATCAATTGATGCAGAAAAAGCATTTGACAAAATCCAAAGGCTTTCTTCATAAAAAAGTCTCAGCAAAGTGGGAATAGAGGGATCATACCTCAACATAATAAAAGCCATATATGACAAACCTACAGCCAACATCATACTCAATGGGCAAAAACTAAAATCATTTCCCTGAAGTATAGGAACAAAACAGGGATGTCCCCTCGCAGCACTCCTGTTCAACATAGTACTGGAAATGCTAGCCATAGAAATCAGACAAGTAGAAGAAATATAAGGCATCCAAATTGGAAAAGAAGATGTAAAACTGTCATTTGCAGATGACATGATATTGTACATAGAAAACCCCAAAGATTCCATTAAAAAAAAAACTACTAGAACTAATAAATGGATTCAGCAATGTAGCAGGATATAACTTTAACACCCAGAAATCTATGGCTCTTTTATACACCAATAATGAACTCACAAAAAGAGAAATTAAAAAAATGATCCCATTTTCCATTGCAACAATAAAATTAAGATACCTAGGAATAAATTTAACCAAGGAGGTTAAATTCAGAAAATTACAGGATGCTGAAAAAAGAGATAGAGGAAGACATAAACAAATGGAAGAATATATCTTGTTCATGTATTGGTAGAATTAACATAATTAAAATGTCCGTACTACCAAAGCAATTTGTAGACTGAATGCAATCCCCATTAAAATACCACACCATATTTCACAAATCTAGAACAAAGTCTCAAAAATTCATACAAAATAAAAAAGACACCAAATAGCCACAGCAATCCTGAGAAAAAGAAAAAAGTTGGAGGCATCACAATACCAGATATCAAGCTATATTACAAAGCCACTTTTCTCAAAACTGTCTGGTACTGGCACAAGAACAGAAATAAAAGCCAATGGAACAGAACAGAAAACCCAGAAATCAACCCAAGCCATTATGCTCAATTAATATTTGACAAAGGAGGCAAGAGCATACAATGGAGTCAAGACAGTCTCTTCAATAAATGGTGTTGGGAAAATTGGAAAGATACATGCAAAAAAATGAAACTAGACCACCAACCATACGTAGAAATAGACTAAAAATGGATAAAGGAGTTATATGTAAGATGAGAAACAATAAAAATCTTACAAGAATCCATAGGCAGCAAAATACCAGACATTTTGTAGCAATATCTTTACTGATACAGCTCCTAGGGCAATTGAAACTAAGGAGAAAATAGACAAATGGGACTCCATCAAAATAAAAAGCTTCTTCACAGTGAAAGAAAACATCAACAAAACAAGAAAGCCCTCTGTATGGGAGAACATATTTGCCAATGTTATATCTGATAAGGGCCTAATCTCCAAAATTTATAGGGAACTCATACATGTTAACAAAAGGAAGATAAACAATCCAATCAAAAAATGGGCAAAGGACTTAACTAGACACATTTCGAAAGAGGACATAAGGAAGGCCAAGAGACATATGAAAATATGCTCAAAGTCACTAATCATCTAAGAGATGCAAATCAAAACGACCATGAGATACCATCTCACAGCTGTCAGAATGGCTATCATCAACAAATCAACAAAAGACAAGTGCTGGTGAGGATGTGGAGAAAAAGGAACCCTCGTGCACTGCTGTTGGAATACAGACTGGTGCAGCCACTGTGGGAAACAGTATGGAGTTTACTCAAAAAATTAAAAATGGAACACCCATTTGACCCAGTAATCTCACTTCTAGGAATATATCCCAAGAAATCAAAAACACTTATCAGCAAAGACATATGCACCCCTATATTCATAACAGCACAATTTACCATAGCTAAGATTTGGAAAGAACCTAAGTGCCTATCAGCAGATGAGTGGATTAAAAACAGTGGTACATCTACACAATGGAATACTATGCTGCTGTAAAAAAGAAATAACTCTTACCATTCACAACAGCATGGATGGACCTGGAGAGCATTATGCTAAGCAAAATAAGCCAGTCGGAGAAAGATAAAGATCACATGATTTCACTATTTTGTGAAATATAATGAACAACATAAACTGATGAACAACAATAGATCCAGGGATATTAAAGCATGGAACAGACCATCAAACCTCAGAAGAAAGGCAGGGGCTGGTGCTGTGTATGTGTGTATGGGGGGGATAATAGATCAACCAAAGGACTTGTATGCATGCATATGAGCATAATTAATGGACACATATTCTAGGGGTGTGAGAGTATGTCCTGGGGGTGGGGATGGTCAGAGAGAGGTCAATGGAGGTCAAAGGAGACATGTAATGCTTTAAACAATACAGATTTTTTTAAAAAAATAGGTGCCACAGGATAAGGGGAGAGGAAGACATACATTCACAGAAATTAATGAAAAGTCAGAGTGTGTGGAAAAAGGAAACAAACTTTCACAGAGGATATAAAAAAGCCCACAAATGGCAGAAAGAGGAAAACAGATTTTCACAGGAGAAAGAGAAATGTTACAAGATAAGGGGGAGAAAGGGAGGGGACACCATGTGGGGTTTGGGCTTTGAAGCTGATGTTCTGTGAAAAAGGGTGACCAGTTAGAAGAGCATAGGATCATAAAGTGGGGAAGGGATCCAATTAGAAGGGAGCATGAAGAGACAAAGAACTGCAGCCTTTATAAACTTTAGAAAAAGTGGCTTAGTGGGTTATCCTCTTGGGGCCCCTTTCTATGTGGGAGTTTGTATTTGCTTTCAAACTTCCACCCTTTTCACCTACCACCTTGTCCATGGCTTCATTCTTCCAATCCATGTGGACAAGGACCCAGGAAAGAAATCACCCTTGCATCTTGCTCAGGAAAACAACCCGAATCAAAATTTGCTTCAGAGCATTTTTAGGTATTCCATACCTAGAGAATTGCCATTCCCCAAATATTCACATTGTTTCCTCCCTCACTTTATTCATCTCTATGTTCAACCTTCACCAAAACGAAAAGGCCCTTTTCTGATTTGATTATACACTTCTTTCCTCTATGTATATATATCACTACCTGTCAATAAGTTACACATGTGCACTAGTGAGTATAATTAACTCCATAGCTTCTCTAACAAACAATCAACAAAAACATACTGGTTTAATCCAGTAAAATTTGATTTCTTGTTCATTTGTACTTTTCATTCTTATCAGGCAGTTCTGCTCTGAGCAGTGACACTTGGATCATACATTCTTCCATGATGTGCCTCTACCATTTTCTAAGTCCTTGGCATTGTCAGTAAATTAGCATAGAGAGAGACAGAGAGTCTAGAGCAGTGGTCGGCAAACTGCGGCTAGCGAGCTGCGGTTTGCTGCTCTGTTGACTAATGAGTTTGCTGACCACTGACCTAGACTCTCGATTCCAATAATTACAGGCTGTTGTTGTTCCTTGTGATTAAGCCCCTATCCCAGTGGTCGGCAAACTCATTAGTTAACAGAGCAGCAAACCGCGGCTCGCGAGCCGCAGTTTGCCGACCGCTGGTCTAGAACAATATAGGCCTTGTCATCGTTAGGTTTAGGAGTGACATACATCAATTCTTCCCATTAGCCAACACCCAGTCAAATGTCATTATAACTAAAAGGGAAGCTAAAAAATGTCAGTCTCTGTGTGATGTGTACTGAGGACACAGACATGGTATCTGTGATACTTTAACAAGAGTGTACAAAATGCTAAGTGAAATAAGCAAGTCTGAGAACGATAAAGATCACATGATGTCACTATTGTACAAAAATATTTAGTCCAAATGTTTTTGTTCTGAGCTATACTGTATACCTCTGGGAGGCAGCAGCATTATTTAGTTTGTTTCCTCCTTTTCCCATTGCCTAGAACCTGACTTTATACTTGGTCACTGCTCAATAAATATTTTGTAAATAAAAAAGTAAGTGCAATCTTTTATTTATCTTTTGTTCTATGTTGGACAAAATTCTGAAGCATACACTAGAGGCAACAGAATCTGCTAGCATTCAATGTTCCTGAGCTGCCACTGACCTAAATGTAGTTGAAAGATAGCAGCTTTTGCTCACCATTACGGTGGTCAGTTGTGATTTTTTATTCATTTTGGTCTCACACTGATATCAAGGTGTTTCGTATATAAAGTAGACTAAGTTCTTCTAACTATTAAATAGGATTATAAAATGTTAAATTTTATTATAAAACTAGAGGCCCAGTGCACATGCACTTAGGGCAGGGGGCCGGTCCCTCAGCCTGGCCTGCACCTTCTCGCAGTCCAAGACCCTTCGGGGGATATACAATTGATGGCTTAGGCCTGCTCCCCGGGCAGCTGGGAGCCCTTGGGGGATGTTCACCTGCCTGCCTAGGCCCGCTCCGCAGGGGATTGGGTCTAAGCTGTCAGTCAGACATCCCTCTGGCAGCTTGGGAGCCCTCTAGGAAAGTCCAACTAACAGGGAGCGGGCCTAAGCTGTTAGTTGTACATCCTTAGTGCTGCCACGGAGGCGGGAGAGGATCCCTCCACTGCCGCTGCGCTGGCCAGCCATGAGCCAGCTTCTGGCTGAACAGTGCTGCCTCTGTGGCAGCGCACTGACCACCAGGTGGCAGCTCCTGCATTGAGCGTCTGCCCACTGGTGGTCAGTGCACGTCATAGTGACTGGTCATGCCCAGTTGTTCCGCAGTTATGGTCAATTTGCATATTACCCTTTTATTATATAGGATAGTATTACCAAACAGTTTAAAATTTTGATTACAATTTGGATTTACTAGTATTGACATATTTTTAATGGCAAAGTGTTTGGTCTGAATGTTACATTTAATTCATAAGGGCACTAGTTTATTTTTAGAACACTTGCAGAGACCTTAATAAAACACTTTAATCATGATCATTTTTTTTTTTATTCCTGCAATGATATACAAAAATGATTGTCCTAATTACCTCTATTTTACAGAAAAGGTACATGGGCCTCAGAACCTGTCACTTTCACAATTATCACCAACTAATTAGCAGCTAAGTTTTAACATGATGCTCACACCACTGCACTAAGAAGCACAGGGTTTATGAGCAAAGCAATTTGTTCAGCAAAATCACCACAATCGTTAATTTTCAAATGCATCTTTTAATCTACTGACCAGTTTCCTAATTTATTGGGTTTATAAAAGTATGAATTCAAAGCTCATCAGATAAGATGGTGTGGAAGGAGTTATACTCTACAGAGGAAGTTCTAGCTTTAAAATGTTCACAAAAGTTGGACTGCTATGCCTCATATAGTTCAGTAACCACCTACAATATAAGAGCAAGAATCTCAAAAGACAATAGTCTTTAAAGAGTGGTTTTGTAAGAATGTCCACTATGGTTAAATCAGAGCTCATGTTAGAGGAATGTATTCAATTGCCAAGTTTACCTTCCACGATGGAGACAGAAATTCACAAAATAGACTGCAGCTCAGAGTGGTTATAGCAACAGTGAAAAATTAAGACTTTGAGAATTATACAGCATCTATCTCTTAGAATTGTCCTGTACTAAGTTTGTAACTCCTCCATATCCTATATAATAAAACCTTAATATGCAAATCGACCGAACGGCAAAATGACTGGTTGCTATGATGCACACTGACCACCAGGGGGAAGATGCTCAACACAGGAGCTGCCCCCTGTGGTTAGTATGCTCCCACATGGGGAGCACCGCTCAGCCAGAAGCAGGGCTCATGGCTGGTGAGTGCAGCGGCGGTGGCAGGACCCTCTCCTGCCTCTGCAGCAGCATTAAGGGTCATCCCCCAAGGGGTCTCAGACTGCAAGAGGGCACAGGCAGGGCTGAGGGACCCCCTCCCCCCCAGCGCATGAATGTCGTGCACCAGGCCTCTAGTATATTTAGAAGAGAGAAGTAGCAACATGATATATTGAAAACCAAATTGTGTAAATCCATGAAAATGCATTTATTGTGGAGAGTATGTTTGTATGACAGCTATCAAATATTAACCAATAGAAAAGTCTTTTAATTAATAACTTTTTGTTTCTATTTCATAAATTTAGAATTTTAGTAATAAAATATTACTTTTTAAACAAATTCACGTGACAATAATTAAAAGTTGTTTTAATAAAAACTATAGTGCCTTCGCTGGTTTAGCTCAGTGGATAGAGTGTCGGCCTGTGGAATGAAGGGTCCCAGGTTCAATTCCAGTCAAAGGCACATGACCAGATTATGGGCTCGATCCCCAGTAGGGGTCTTGCAGGAGGCAACCAATCAATGTTTCTCTCGCATTATTGATGTTTCTCTCTCCCTCTCCCTTCCTCTCTGAAATCAATAAAAAAATATAAAAAACTATAGTAACATATTTATGTCAATAAGTGGCCATATTATAAAGCTACCAGAGACAGAACAAAATAAAAAAAAAATTGATAGGTCCCTACTCATCTTTTTTTTTATAATGCAAGGATAGCTTATAGTGTTTTCTGTTTCATTTTCTTTGTTTTGTTTACTGATCTGCCAGAGAAGTTTAGTCACTCTCTTAGCTTTTATTTGGAAACTACCTGGGTGACATTGGTTATAATGCTAAAATTTTTGTCTTATTACCTTCCAACTTTTTAATAATATTAAGCTAGGCTAATTTTTTTCTTATATAAGAAATTGAGTGATTAAAAGTGTGTGTGTTTTTCTTAAAATTTCTTAATTATTTGTTATTGTATAAAAAAACACATTTTAATGTATTCTAATTTATTAAATTTAGCTCCATTTTTTATTATCTATAAAACCACTACTGCCTTATATCTAGATTCTATATATGATTAGTTAATTTTAAGAAAATTTTTCTGTTGCATTGATTGGCTTCTTTACCCCTTACCAATACTACAATGTCTTAACTTTGGTAAATTTATAGAAAATCTCTGCTAAAATGAGTCATTATCTTTGTAGATTAATTTAGAAGAGAACTGAATGTATTACTTTATTGAGTCTTTCAGCTCATAAACAATTAGGCTTGCTTTTTGTCTTTTTTTCTATTATTTCTGTAACTATCTTCTAAGAAGCTTTGAACGTCCTTTTGCTAGCTTTATTCCTAACTATATTTTTATTTTGCTGTCAATTATGAATATCCAATTTGTCTCCAAAGAGTAATAATTATTTTCATACAATTATTTTTAGCTATTCAACTTACTTATCCTGTTAATTCAAATGCTTCATATATATGAATTCCATGTAGTCAATTAAGTCAATTAAAAACAAGTAAGTTTTTATTTCTTTTTCTTATTCTTGTGACTTCCATTGTTTCTCATTTAATTGCATTGGCCAGGGCCTCTAATACAAGGCTGAATAAACATGGTGGAAATGGCTATGTTCTTCCTATTTTAATTTCATTATTTCTCAATGCCAGGTTTACTCTATTGGTGATACATGCCATTTAAGTTAAGAACATTTTATTTCTAGTTTCCCACATTCTCTTACAATAACAAGTGAATGCTGGCATTTATTAACTATTTCTAAGCATCTACTAATGAGGATAATAATTTTCAATTTCCAACTAACTTCTCAATATTCCATACTTAATTGGTTTTTAAATATAACACTAAAATATTCCAAAACTAAAGTCTGCCCTAACCAGTTTGGCTCAGTGGATAGAGCATCAGCCTGAGGACTGAAAGATCCCAGGTTCAGTTCCGGTCAAGGGCATGTATCTTGATTGTGGGCACATCCCCAGTGGGAGGTGTGCAGGAGGTGGCTGATTAATGTTTCTCTCTCATCGATGTTTCTAACTCTCTATCCCTCTCCCTTCCTCTCTGTAAAAAATCAATAAAATATATTTTTTAAAAAACTAAAGTCTACTCAGAGTTAAATGATTTTAAGATAATCAATTTTAGTATTCTTAATTTAATTTGTGTGCTTTCTTCATAAAGATGTGTTTGAAAATCTGTACAAGTTGCCCTTTCACAATTGGCCTTTTGCATGTAACCCAAGAAAATTGTAATTTTAAGCCATCTATAATTTTTCTATGATGAATTGCCACTGGTTATAAAGTACACTGGGCCACAAAACAAAGGAAAGAAATTAAACATGTTTGTGTCTGCAAACACTCCTTTAGTCAAGGTTAACCTGAAGCCAAAAAGGGCACTATATCATTCTCCATTTTGTGCATGTTTTACTTAGTATGGTATAAGGAGGGGTTACTTTGACCTGTATTGAGGTATTCAGGATCCAGATATATTGTAATGAAGTGGGAGATGAGATAGCTTTCATTTAATAACCTCAGCTCATTGACTCCTCTATTACTGTACAAAAATACTTCACAATACTTGCTAAGGAAGAATCCAACAAGAGAAAATAAAGCATAGAGGGGATCAATGGTTATGAAAAAAATAAAATGAAATGAAATAAAATAAACTTTAAAAAGAGTATTAAAAAACGAAGGAACTTTTACCATTTGCAACAGCATAGATGGAACTGGAGAGCATTATGCTAAGCAAAATAAGCCAGTCGGAGAAAGATAAATATCATATGATCTCACTCATATGTGGGATATAATGATCAACATAATTTGATGAACAAGAATAGATCCAGAGACAAATGGCAGGGGAGGTGGGGGGTGGAGGTTAGAGAGCAACCAAAGAACTTGTATGCATGCATATTAGCATAACCAATGGACACAGACACTGGAGCGGTGGGGGATTGCCCGGGGTGGGAATGGCTGGAGGTGAGGGGTCAATTGGGGGAAAAGGAGACTTATATAAAACTTTAGACAGTAATAAAAATAAAATTAGTAATAATAATACAAAAAAAAGAGTATTAAAAAACAACGTAAAGTATCCTTAAATAGCAATGAATACTATTTAAGTGATATTTATTTATTTAATGTAAAAAATGTATGGCAACTTTTTCTATCTTTTCTGTCTATTATCAATTATATTACTGTTCCACACTTTTCACCTCCTCTCTGAAAATTGATTAAACATCCAATGCCTTTGTCATGTGATGTTGCTTTGGCTTCCATTAGAGTCAGCTGAGTATATATCTCTGATCCCTTCACATGGGGTTTGGCCTTTGTCCAATCCTAGCTAATAAAAGAGTAATATGCAAATTGACTTTCACTCCAACACACAAGATGGCTGCCCCCATGTGGTCAAAGATGGCTGTCCCCATGTGGACACAAGATGGCCACTACAAGATGGTCAGCAGGGGAGGGCAGTTGGGAAGGGCCAGGCCTGCAAGGAAGGGCAGTTGTGGGCAATCAGGCCAGCAGGGGAGGGCAGTTAGAGGTGACCAGGACGGCAGAGGAGGGAAGTTGGGGGTGACCGGGCCTGCAGGGAAGGGCAGTTGGGAGGGCCCAGGCTTGCAGGGGGTAGTTAGGGGCAGTTAGGGGTGACCAGGTCTACAGGGGAGGGCAGTTAGGGGCAATCAGGCTGGCAGGGGAGCAGTTAGGCATCAATCAGGTTGGCAGGGGAGCAGTTAGGGGCTGATCAGGCTGGCAGGCAGAAGCAGTTAGGGGCAATCAGGAAGGCAGGCAGGCAAGCGGTTGGGAGCCAGCAGTCCTGGATTGTGAGAGGGGTCCCAGATTGGAGAGGGTGCAGGCTGGGCTGAGGGACACCCATCCCCCCATGCACGAATTTTGTGCACCGGGCCTCTAGTAGGATATAAGAAAAAGAAGAGGGAGTGGCAGTGGAAATGTCCCAGGTTAGTGCTTTCTGAAACATTGAAAGCCTCCCCCAACCTTTTTGCATGTTCACTTTCCACCACACACACTCACAAAAAAACACACACACATTGCAAGTGATGTTGCTTCTTCAGCCTGGGCTCCAGCATGAAAACAGGTGGAGCAAAACTAAATTGGTCCAAAGCCTAGCCTGCGCTCAAATAAAAACCAAGAAGGCAGACTTGAAAACATATTTCTTTATGCTGAAAGTGTGAGGGCAGGGTTACAGATGAAAAATTGTTTTCTCTGGCTCATATAAGAAAGATATCAGAATAGTGAGAAAAACTAAAACATCTTTATTCGCATGTATGTTTGTGTAAAGTTTAATAGTTGTAGTGATTGCTCCCTTTTACATTCTGAATACTGAACACTGTTATGGGTAAAATTTGAAATTACTTTTTAGAACTTGCTATTTGCTCTGTGAGTCAAAACAAGGCATACAGCTCCAGATTTTCCCATCAACAGAGATATGAACATTTAAAAAGAATACAGCAGGGCCCCTCAAAGCAGATGCATGTTTCACATGTACTGGTATGTGTTTTGTGTTCCCCTCTTCTTTTAAAGGGTAGACTCATCATTAGTGTTATAAACTATGTCTAAGTGTAAAGCTCGGCTAAAGAATGAAGGCATAGTGTCATGTATTCCTAAAGGAAGAAGATTTATTCCCTGACAGGACAAATGGTCACACTGTGAGGAAGAACAAGATTTCTAAAAATAACATGTGAAAGCTAATATTTCTCTACAAAAAGAATTTGGCTAACATGGAACACTGAGGATTATATTTAGGTCTAGGTACTGATATTTTTGCACTAAGAGGATGCACAGAAAGATAAAGTAAAGGCTATTGGGACTGATCTATGTGCTGCTATAAATTCTACTTCCAGAATTATAAACATCCAAGGAACAACCTGGATTTATTTGGAAGGCAAAATTTAGGACTTTCTAATATTACTTCTAAGTTCTAATTAAAAAATAACATAAAATTAAGGATACTATAAAAACTATATGAGAACTCACAAAAGAAGGAGAGAGTGTCATCCCAATATATAATAAGTACATTAGTCAATATTTTCTTTAGAGAAATTATTATCAAAATACATATTTCTGAGGCTTACAGATATCCATTGAATAGATTTTATTATCATGTAGGTCAGGACAGAATCGACTTATTCTACAAAGAATAAAAAATAACAGAAGTTAATTTTTACAAAAAAGGTCCAAGAGCTATTAATTCATAGTTTTGAAACTAAATACATATTCAGAATTACATTGGTTGTTGCACTGGTAAAACAAAACAATGATTACTTATCCTATTTAAATAGCATTATAAGAAGGAAAAAAAATAAGGATAACAGAATTATAGGCCATAGCCCCAATTTTTCAGAGGTCTTTCTGGAAAGATAAAAAACCAAAGGGAATAATTATAAATGAAAGCAAGGTAGCACTTGATTATTTATGCTTCTACCTAAATCTGAATTCAGGAAATGGTGGCAAATTAGAGAGAAAGCTTGGTTTTGGCTCACATCTTCCTTAACTCTCTCTTCTCCTCAGCTCACACTCAGAACAAACAAGAAAGGCATGCGAAGAAAGTATCCGAGATTGTGGAACAGAGGACAGGAGTGTGGCTCTCTCTCAGAAGAGCATAAATCTATTTTCCATTTCTGAAGCATGTGTGCAAAAGAGAAATCATGGATAAATTATTTTATAGGCACCCAAATAATGAAAATAACATTATCTTTGTTCTGGAATCTGACCAATCAGATTAAACTGCCCATCCTTTAGGTGGAATTTGGGAAAGAATGAATGAATGAATGAATGAATGAATGAATGAATGAATGAATAAATAAATAAATAAATAAATAAATAAATAAAAATGTATATGGTCAAAATCGTGCTTACTAATAATTTTGATAAATACCAACTTAAAAAAACACACAAAAGAAGTATTATATTATTTTTCTGGGCAGTAATATAAATTCAACAGGAATGTTTCTAAATTCTTTGAGACTTATAAAGGAGGAAAAAAAAAACAGCTCGATGATAATAAGAAATTGCTAAGAAAGTGCATGGCTTCCTACCCATGAATAAATCAAATAAAGATGAAAAAATAACTATGTAAAATAAAACTGACATGGCTGCAGCAATGACTGATAGATCCGATTAGAAGGCCAGTGAGGAAAAGGAGGCTGTCTTTAAGGTGGAAACACTTAGCAAAGAAATGTACATGACTAAGTCAAGTGTACACAGAGGTTAAGACAAATATGACCTGAGCCTTACAGAAATTATAAGGGACAGTTAATTATTTTAATTATATTCAAAACATCTCTCTTAACGAGAATGATTTTTAAACTACAAAAAATGTAGAATAAAAATATTTAAAATACAAAGAATTCCTATTGGTAAAGACTTATACAAATGACATTTAATTTTTAAAAAATATTTTTTTATTTATTTCAGAGGAAGGGAGAGAGAGAAATATCAACAATGAAAGAGAATCATTGATTGGCTGTCTCCTGCACATCCCCCTCCCCCCCCCCCCCCCCAGAGATTGAATCTTCAACCCAGGCATGTGCCCTGATCACAAATCAAACTGTGACCTCCTAGTTCATAGGTCAATGTTCAACCATCGAGCCACACCCACACCAATCAGGTGAAATCTAATTTTTAATGTATGGCAAATATCTAAAGGCAGAATCTAAAAACAACAATAACAAACCCTAACCGGTTTGGCTCTGTGGATACAGCATCAGCCTGGGGACTGAAGGGTCCCAGGTTCGATTCTGGTCAAAGGCATGTACCTTGGTTGCGGGCACGTCCCCAGTGGGGAGTGTGCAGGAGGCAGCTGATCGATGTTTCTAACTCTCTATCCCTCTCCCTTCCTCTCTGTAAAAAATCAATAAAATATATTTTAAAAAAATAAAAACAACAAAAACAAAAAATTATAAAAAAGAACCCTTACTTCAAACACTATAACCAACAAAAATTAGGATCTCATAAAAAGTTATAAAAGGACCAGATAGAGAATATTCTTCCAAAAGAGTATCAGCTGTTGATATGGGAATTTGGAACCAAGGGCATTGATGTAAGTCACTTGTAAAATTCTAGAATCACTTAGAAAATGTGACTTTTTTTGCATTTAAAGGAAAAGAACCTTGACTAATACAATTCAACTAAGAAAAATTATGCCAAGCAATTTCTTTTGAGTATACTTCTGATCAGTTCTAGATTATGAAATCTATGAGAACATAGATGCTCATTAGTTAAGATTTTAATAAAACAAAGTCACTCATAAGACACTCAAGGTCAAAATCTACACTCTTAAGGTGGACTGAGAAGTCTTATTTATCTTCTGCAAATCTGTTCTTGGCTTTTTCCTGTTCACTATTGTCAGAAACAATAAAAATATGCTAATAAAATTTGAAGCAGAGCAGCATTCATAAAATCTTCAGATATTGGATATGGCATGGTTAGGCAATAACCCAGTACTCCAAATAGAAAGGAGATGGCTTTAAAATGCTATGCATGAAGTTGCTTATTTCAGAATTTTACCTCACAGAGATAAAGGAATATGTTTGCAACACACAGTTTACTAAGCAAGTGACTTTTACTTTAAAAACCTTTAGTATGTACAAGGTGGGATAAAAGTAGGTTTACAGTTCTTATTGAAAATCATAAAATAATTAATGAAAAATAATACAAGAATAAACTCTGCTTCATACTGCAGACTGACTTTTGCCCCACCTTGTTTGATATACATAGACATTTAACAAGGTAACAAATAACCTTCCACATAGTGTGAATTTGTCATGCTTTCTAAATGATGATAAGAATCAGTCGGACATTAGGAGCGAGGCAATGAAAATGTAAAGCAAGGAGCACAAGATGTAGAGATATTATGGAAGTATAATTATCAAAATATATTTCCTGCATCAGTGTCATAGCAGGAAAAACTAAGAATTCAAAGTGGTTCTTAAGTTGCAAGCATTGGTAAGGAGAAGCAGGATAATATGTACTTTTTAAACATTGCTTCATTTCTAAATTCTAGGCTTTTGTCCTGGCACTCATAGAGTTAGTTTAGCTTTTCTCTGCACTGCTGCGTCTTCTGAGCCTTCAAAGCTCAGGGTGGAATTGGTTTCAGTTAGATGTGGGTTTGAAACCAGACTCCCATTAAATAGGTGTATGACCTTGAGTCACTGCCTTAACTTCCCTGAGGTTGAACAAAGCTCTTAATGAGCTCACAACACAGATCACAGAGAATAGTCCTTACAAAGTGCAATTAGGGCAGGCCAATTAGTAATCAGAAGCAGGAATTGATTCAAATAGGCATCAGAAATGCACACTGCTGTGCTATATCAATCAACCCATCTATCATTCAACCCGGAATCAATGTGAGTTAAAAAAAGAGAAAGAATTCTGAAAGATCACTTGGAGATATATATATACTTATTCTAACTTCTATTGTATCTTAACTCCATGTCACCTGTTTTTAAGAATCAGTGAGGAATTTGAAAAACTAGAGCACTAACTTAAGAATAAACTAGTATGTTTTAAAATATTTTTTGCTCATTGTCAATATTATGATTTAGAATTATAGAAATAGCAATGGGTTAGAGCTAAGGATATTTTCTTTCCATATTGTCTGTTGACCTTACTGCCAGTCCTTGAATATCTCTAAACCTAGTTATCTACTCAGTGAAATGTAATGAGAATTTTGAGTGAATAATTTCCAAAGAACCATTTGACATAAAATGTATATGGTTCTATTACTGAAATTCTAACAAAAACAACAGAGATAGAAAAGAAAGCTTCAAACAACTAATTATATTCAAATATTAAATATAAGCTTAGTTGGAAAATAGTACCAAATTAAGAAAATAGTTTGTTTACGTTTTTATACTTATTTATTTTTAAATTTATCTTTATCATTGAAAGAATTACAGATGTCCTCTTTTAAACCCTCATTGACCCTCCCACCCTGGGCCCACCCCCTCCCCAGGCCTTCACCACACTATTGCCTGTCCATGGGTTATGTATATTCTATCTAATAAAGAGGGAATATGCAAATTGACCATCATGCCATCACAAAGATGGCAGTGCCCACAGCAGAGGCCAAGTTCCCATAACGAGCCTTAAGAGCAATCAGCAGGGACCTGAGGCTGTGTGGTGCTGGGCTGAGACAGGGGCCCTTAGGCTGCGCCCCCTGCCCTGTTGCCAGGCTGGGGGACCTCAGGCCATGTCCCCCGCCCTGCAGGGCTTAATTGGGGACCTCCGGCCATGCCCCCCACCCCAGCACTGGGCAGGGGACCTGAGGCCATGCCCCCCACTCTGGCACCAGACCAGAGGACCTGAGGCCGTGCCCCCCTGCCTGGCAGGGCTTGATTGGGGACCTCAGGCTGCACCCCAGCCCTGGCGCTGGGCCGAGGACCTGAGGCCACGTCCCCCACCCAGTGGGGCTTGACGGGGGACCTCAAGGCATGCGCCCTGCCCCAGTGCCAGGCCGGGGGACCTCAGGCCATGCCCCCCCACCTGGCGGGACTTGACAAGGATGGGGCCAGCCAGGTCTGAATCTTGCCCAATGGGGGTGGGACTAGCTGGGTCTGGGTCTCATGCAACTTTGAGGCACTGCAGGTGGGCGGGGACTTGATTCTGTGTCCCATGGCATGCCCCAGACTCTGACAGGAGGAAGATTTTCATATACATTTTACTAATTTTCTTTAATCTCTGACACTTCTATTATAGAGAAAGGGCAAATAGCAATATTAAAATATTTCCTCTAATTAATCCCCTTTTAATGTGCATGAATTTTGTGCACTGGGCCACTAGTATGCATATAAATTCTTTGGTTAATCTCCCCCACCCAACTTCCCTCTGAAATCCATCAGTCTGTTGCAAGCTTCAATGGGCAAAGGACCTAAATAGACACTGCTCCAAAGAGGACAGACAGATGGGTGAAGGACACATGAAAAAATGCTCAAAGTCAATAATCATCAGAGAGATGCAAATTAAAAGCACCCTGAGGTATTACCTCACACCTGCCAGAATGGCCAGCATCAACAAATCAACAAATGACAAGTGCTGGCAAGGATGTGGAGAAAAGAGAACCCTAGTACACTGCTGGTGGGAATGCAGACTGTTTGAGCTACTATGGAAAACAGTATGGAGTTTCCTCAAAAAATTAAAAATGGAAGACTCATTTGACCCAGTGATCCCACTTCTAGAAATATATCCTATGAATCTTGTAAAACCAATCAGAAAGAATATGTGTACTCCTATGCTCATAGCAGCACTATTTACAATAGCTAAAATATAGAAACATCCTAAGTGCCCATCAGTAGATGAGTGGGTAAAAAAAAAAGCAGTGGTATATTTACACAGTGGACTACTATGCAGCTGCAAAAAGGAGTATCTCTTACCCTTTGAGACACCATTGAGGGACCTGGAGAATATTATGTTAAGTGAAATAAGCCAGTCAGAGAAAGACAAGTATCACATGATCTCACTCATATGTGAATTCAATGAACAACAAAAAAATTATAAACAAAATAGATCAAAAATATTTTTAAATTAATGCATCCCTTTATGAATTTACTACTGGAAATAGTATTTTTATTTATAACATATAAATAAGCATATAAATATACAGGCAAAAAGAAACCAAAAGTGGATAAATATTTGAAAATTTTAATTGGATAAATATAAGAATAATTGTATAAAATTTTGTAAATTTGTAGTAATAGTAGAAGAAATGAAAGCAGGTAGTAAATACTACCAAATTAAGAAATAAAAGAGGATTGCTGTGTTATAATTTAAACAAAAGGATCTAAATATTATTATCTATGAAGTAATGGTATGCTTATCACATTTAATTGAAAAAAGAAGAGCTTCTGATTATTAATATAAATAAAAAAGTAAAACAGAGTTGTAAAATTTTATATCAGCCTTTAGTGAAATTCCACTGGCATTTCATGGTATTAAAAATAGTAAGTTACCTAATTTTTATCATACAATTCTAAGAATTAAAAAAATTATGTGCACTGCATTTCAATCCATTTTTCCATCACTTCCTGAATCGCATAACGCCCAAACATAATAAAGACTTGTATTCTGAGGTTGTAAGATGTTGACAATGAATTACCACACTACCTGATACTGATTCCATTATTCAGTGCTTTTTTATTTGTTATACATGGTTTTTTTTTTTCTCTCATCCTTATTTAATTCAACTTGATAGGGCTGTTAAAAGTGATGCGCTTGTTTTTCTTGTATCCTATGAGCATGGTTGGCCATGAGACATGGTTTTAAATTGAATTCATTAATAGCTCAGTAGCCATTAGTATTCCCTCTATGAAGGCATGTTGGATTCACAGAGAACAAGCGGGGTCCTGTCTTAGTTTGATCTCACAGGCACCATCCCTTCTACCCTTCTAAAATAAGGTAAAATGCTTAATCAAACCACAGGCTTTGATGCATCCTCCTTTCTGAAGACCCAAACCCCAGGCATATGGGTTTGTCTCATTTTTAGATGCACTTAATAAAGCAGTCATTCTGAAAGTTCATTCATGTGTGTGTGATACAACTGCTGACACAGTAGGCTCGCATTCTTTAGAACATGGAGCACAGTGGGTGTTTGCAACAGGCTCTATTTGCCAGTCAGTTCTTACAATGGATCACAGTCTAAGTCCTTTCACCCCAGGTTTCAAAATTGAAACGCAGACCCTCTGAGAAATCTTTCATGTATTTCTTTTAAGCTAGGCTGCAAAAATAATGAGCAATTAGCTCTTGTAATGATGCACTGCTGTTTAGATGAACGACTTGTAGATATTTCAAGTAGCCCATTTGGATCCTGGAGAAAAGAAAAGAAGTCTACCTAGGATGAGCCTTCCTATTTAGTCTTCAAAGTCCTAGATTGCTCACCACCAACCTGAGCCTCTGAATAAAATGATTGCTTTTAGCCTTCATGAAATGTTGGCACCCCGTCAGAATCATGTTTTTCAAGTTTCATTTCCTAGTGCCAAATTATCACACTATTTAACTTTTTAGGTAGCCTCCAAGAAAAGTGAAAGCTTTGATATAGAAAACCATGTTCCTTTTCTTTTTTTGTCAAAATATATTTTTATTGATTTTTTACAGAGTGGAGGGATAGAGAGTTAGAAACATCGATCAGCTGCCTCCTGCACACCTCCTACTGGGGATGTGCCCACAACCAAGGTACATGCCCTTGACCAGAATCGAACCTGGGATCTTTCAGTCTGCAGGCCGATGCTCTATCCACTGCGCCAAACCAGTGAGGGCCCATGTTCCTTTTCTACAGATTTAATTCTATTTAACAAATACCTTTGCAGTTTTTACCACATGTAGGACTTTTACTAAAAAGAAAATTGAGATACTTGATCCTTGAAGCCTTTCTCTGAAAGCCAGTGAAGGGCACATCTGGCAGCTGATGTTTTTGTTTTTCTGCTAAACATATGTGTGTGTGTTTTAAAATCCATAGTAGATATAGTTTAGAGTTTACCTGTAGCTTTTTAATCCTAATTTATATAGTTTAGTAATTCGTGATTAATGAATCAATTTCACGTTTTTGTGTTCTGTTTTACAAAAGGTGCAAATACTTTCAGAAAGCTTAGCATTTAACAAGTTTAGCTTTGAAGAGTTTTACAAGGGAAAGTGGTGTGTTTTTTTTTTCTCAGTCTAATTCCTCATGGTGAATGATAGTCTATTTCCATTTATAATATAAAAAAAATGGTACTTCAAAATAGTCTTATAACAAAAGAGAAAATAATTAAATATGCTTTCTCTATGAACTATCACTACATTATATCATTATATTACTTACTTCTTTAGGTTACCGTATTTTTTTTTCAATTTGTCTTTATTGTTGAAAGTATTATAGATGTCCCCTTTGTTTTTGTGTGCCCCCCCCCACATTTTTCCACCTGGCACCAACCCTTCCCAGGCCTTCACCACACCACTATTGTCTGTATCCATGTGCTATGCATATATTCATATAAGTTCCCTGATTAATCATTCCCAACCCATCCCCCCACTCTCATCTTCCCTCTGAGATTCAACAGTCTGTCCCATGCTTCTATGTCTCTGGGTCTATTATGTTCATCAGTTTATTCTGTTCATTAGATTCCATATATGAGTGAGATCATGTGATACTTTTCTTTCCTTAGTTGGTTTATCTCATTTAGCATAATACTCTCCAGGTCCCTCTATGTTATATCAAAAGGTAAGAGAGTCTTCGTTTTTACTGCTGCATAGTATTCCAGGGTGTAAATGTACCACAGCTTTTTTCTCCACTCAACTGCTGATGGGCACTTGGGGTGTTTCCAGATCTTAGTTATTATAAATTGTGATGCTATGAACATAGGGGTGCATATATTCTTTCTGATTGATGTTTCTGTTTTTTTAGGCTATATTCCTAGAAATGGGATCACTGGGTCAAATGGAAGTTCAATTTTTAACTTTTGAGGAAACTCCATACTGTTTTTCACTGTAGCTACACCAGTTTGCATTCCCACCAGCAGTGTACTAGGGTTCCCTTTTCTCCACATCCTTGCCAACATTGTCATTTGTTGATTTGTTGATGGTAGCCATGTTGACAGGTGTGAGGTGATATCTTATTGTTGTTTTAATGTGCATCTCTCAGTTGATTAGTGACTTTGAACATTTTTATATGCCACTTGGCCTTCTCTATGTCCACTTTGGAGAAGTGAAGTGTCTATTTAGATCCTTGGCCCATTTTTAATTGGATTCTTTGTCTTCCTTTTGTTAAGTTGTATGAGTTCCTTATACATTTTGGAAATTAACCCTTATTAGATGTATCATTGGCAAATACTAGTATATTCTCCCATGCAGTGGGTTCTCTTTTCATTTTGTTGATGGTTTCTTTTCTTGTGCAGAAGCTTTTTATTTTGATGTAGTACCATTTATTTATTTTCTCCTTAGTTTCCTATGCCCTTGGAGATGTATTGTTAAACATATTGCTTGAGAAATGTCTGAAATTTTGCTGCCTATGGTTTCTTCTAAGATTTTTATGGTTTCCCGACTTACATTGAAGTCTTTTATCCATTTTGAGTTTATTTTGTTTATGGTATAAATTGGTGGTCTAGTTTCATTTTTTTTGCATGTATCTGTCTAATTTTCCCAACACCATTTATTGAAGAGACTGACTCATCTTGACTTTATTATATGTTCTTGCCTCCTTTGTCAAATATTGAGCATAATGGCTTGGATCAATTTCTAGGTTCTCTGTTCTGTTCCATTGATCGATATGTCTGTTCCTGTGCCAGTACCAGGCTGTTTTGAGAACAGTGGCTTTGTAATATAGCTTGATATCTGGTATTGTGATTCCTCCAACTCTGTTCTTCTTTCTCAAGATTGCTGCAACTATTTGGGGTGTTTTTATGGTTCCATATAAATTTTTGGAGTGTTTGTTCTAGCTCTGTGAAATATGCCATTGGGATTTTAATAGGGATTGCATGGAATCTATAGAATGCTTTAGGTAGTACAGACATTTTAATGATTTTGATTCTACCAGTCCATGAACATGGTATATTCTTCTATTTATTTATGTTTTCCTCTATCTCTTTTTTCAACATCCTGTAGTTTTTTAAGTATGGATCTTTTACCTCCTTGGATACGTTTATTCCTAAGTATCTTAACTTTTTTTTGTGGAATGTTAAGTGAAATTGTTATTTAGTTTCTCTTTCTGAGAGTTCATTATGGTGTATAAAAATGCCATCAACTTCTGTGTATTAATTTTGTATCCTGCTACATTCATGTATTAAATCTAGTAGTTTTTTGGTGGAGTCTTTAGAGTTTTCTATGTACAATTGTGACCTACGAGAGTTTTACTTCCTCCTTTCTAATTTGGATGCCTTTTATTTTTTTCTTCATGTCTGATCATTATGGCTAGGACTTCCAGTACCACATTGAATAGGAGTGGTGAAAGTGGACATCCCTGTCTTTTTTCTTTTTTTAGGGGAAATGGTTTTTGTTTTTGCCCATTGAGTATGATGTTGGCTGTAGGTTTGTCATATATGGCCTTTATCATATTGAGATATGCTCCCTCTATTCCCACTTTGCTGAGAGCTTTTATCAAAAAAAGAGAGTTGTTTTTTAAATGCTTTTTCTGCATCAGTTTATATGATCATATGACTTTTATCTTCTATTTTTTTGTGTCATGCATCACATTTATTGATTTGAAAATATTGTACTAGCCTTACATCCCTGGAATAAATCCCACTTGGTCATGGTGTGTGATCTTTTTAATATATTGCTGGATCTGATTTGCTAATACTTTATTGAGGATTTTAGCATCTATGTTCATCAGGAATATTGGCCTATAATTCTCTATCTTTGTAGTGTCTTTATCTGGTTTTGGAATTAGGGTAATGCTGACCTCATAGAAAGAGCTTGTAAGTGTTCCTTCCTCTTGGATTTTTTGGAATAGTTTGAGGACTAGAGGTGTTAGTTCTTCTTTGAATGTTTGGTAAAACTTCCCTGTGAAGCTGTCCAGACCAAAGCTTTTGTTTGCTTGAAGTTTTTTGGTTACTGCTTCAATTTCATCAGTAGTTACCAGCCTATTCTGGTTTTCTGATTCTTCCTGATTGTGTTTTGGAATATTGTATTTTTCTAGGAATTTGTCCATTTAGTCCAGGTTGTCCAGCTTTTTGGAATATAGTTGTTTATAGTATTTTTTAAGATCCTTTGTATTTCTGTGGGGTCAGTTGTTAGTTTACCTCTTTCATTTCTGATTTTGTTCATTTGGGTCCTCTCTCTTTGTTTCTTGATGAGTCTGGTTAACGGTACATCAATCTTGTTTATTTTTCAAAGAACCAGCTCTTGGTTGTATTGATCTTTTGTATATTTTGTTGTTGTTATTGTTGTTGTTGTCTCTATGTTGCTTATTTTCACTGTGGTCTTTACTATTTCCTTCCTTCTACTTACTCTGGGTTTTTCTTGTTCTCTTTCTAATTATTTACATTGTAGTGTTAGATAGTTTATTAGAAGATTTTTTTTTCTTTCCTTATTTTTTGAGGTAGGGCTGTAATGCTATGAACTTCCCTCTTAGGACTGCTTTCACTATATCCCATAGATTTTGGATTGTTGTTTATTCACTTTCATTTGTCCTGAGGAAGTTTTTTTTTAATCTCTTCCTTGATCTCTTTGATAAATTATTCATTGTTTAATATCATGATGTTTAGCCTTCATGTGTTTGAATGATTTTATTTTAATTTATTTCTAATTTCATGCCATTGTGATCTGAGATGATGCTTGATATGATTTCCGCCTTCTTGACCTTGTAGAGACTTAGTTTGTGTCCTAACATGGTCTATCTTTGAAAATGTCTCATGTACACTTGATAAGAATGTATATTCTGTAGCTTGGGTGAAATGTTCTGAAAATGTCAATTAACTCCATCTTATCTAGTGTGTCATTTAGGATCACTGTTTCCTTTGTGATTTTTATCTAGAAGATCTATCCAGTGATGTCAGTGAGGTATTAAAGTCCATTACTATGATTATATGGCTGTTGATCTTTCCCTTAATATCCTCCACAAGATTTTTTTATTATTATTATTAAATATATCTGTATGCTTTTGCACTAGGTGCATATCTGTTTACCAGAGTTATATCCACTTGTTGTAGTGATCCCTTTAGTATTATGAAGTGGCTTTCATGGCCTTTTGTTAGGGCCTTCACAGTCTATTGTGTCTCATATGAGTACTGCTACCCCAGCTTTTGTCTTTTATTTCTATTTGCCTGGGAAAATATTTTTTCATTCCTTCATTTCATTCTGTGTGAGTTCTTCGTTCTAAGGTGGGTCTCTTGTAGACAGTATATATATGGGTCATGTTTTCTTATCCATTCAGCTACTCTATGTCTTTTGATTGGAGCAGTTAAGCCATTTACATTTAAGATTATTATTAAGTACTTATTTGTTGCCATTCTTATTCTTTATGCCTGTGTTCTTCTCTTGCAGTGCTGGATTGGTGGTATTAAATTTTTTAAACTTTTTTTTTCCTTTTGTCTCTGAAGCTCTTTATTTCGCTTTCTATTTTGAATTACAGCCTTGCTGGATAGAGTAGTCTTTGGTTCCCTTTCTTGGTTTTCATTACTTTGTATACTTCATGCCACTCCCTTGTGGCCTGAAGTGTTTCTATTGAGAAATCAGCTGACAGTGTAATGGGAGAAACTGATAGTTATCTCCCTTGTAGGTTAGGTAACTTTCTGTCTCTCTCTTGGAGCCTTAGGAGTCTTTCTTTGTCTTTAATGTTTGCCACTTTAATTATTATATGCCTAGCTGTGGGTCTTTTGTGGTTCATCTTGATTGGGACTCCCTGTTTTCTGAATTTGAGTGACTTTTTCCTTCACCAGGTTAGGGAAATTTTCTGCCATTATTTCTTCAAACAGGTTCTCTTTTCCTCGATTAGATTATTCTCCTTCTGGTACCCTTATGATGCTAAAGTTGTTACATTTCATATTGTCCCAAATTTTCCTTAGACTCTCCTCCTGTTTTTTTGTTTTTGTTTTTGTTTTTTTTTTCCCATTTGCTGCTCTGAATGGGTGTGTTTTTTCCTACTTTGTCTTCTACTTTGCTGATTCTGTCTTCAGCTTCTTCTAGTCTACTATTGAATTCTTAAAGGGTGTTCTTTATTTCAGCTATGCCATTCCTCATTTCAAATTTATTCTTATTTGTGGTTTCAACCTCTCTTTTCATGTTGGTGCACCTCTCATTAAGTCCCTTATAATTATCATTAAGTTGCTTATAGCTCTCACTGAGTTGTTTGAACACCATCATTGCTATCACTTTGAATTCTTTATCTATGATTTCTCTATGCTTTATCTATGCTTCCTCTACCTACTTTCACTTCATTAAATTATCTAGTTCATTAACCTTAGTATTTTAAAAATTAGTACATTGAGTCAAATATTGGTACTATCTTTCTTGTCACCTTGGGTCAGATTATTTTACCAGATCTTTGATAGAAATATAGGATAGAAAGAGAGAGAAGAGAAATGCACTGATAGGAAATGTTTAAAGGTATACATACATATACCTTTAACACACACACACACACACACACACACACACACACACACACACACACACACACATATATATGTGTGTGTGTGTGTTTGTGTATTTAGAACATGGGGCAAAAGAGTCAACTCTGAATGGTCTACTGTACTAGATTATGGGTAATCAGAAAGCAGAGGTTTCCATAAGACAGCAAATAACCTCTTCACCAGAATCTTTGTTTGAATATTTACCTAACACAGGTACACTATCAAACCCCAGCACCTAGCACTTAGCAAGAACTCAAAGTTTGCTGAATAGAGAATGTGTGGTATTTGTTTAATGGAGTAGTCTTCTGACAAAAATAATGTGTGAAATTGGGGTACAGAAAGTGGAATGGAGTGCTATAATCAAAAGAAAATTTTCTATCATATTTTTTCATAGGTAGGTTCTTGTGTATGACTTCCTTTCTGTCACTGTAAGAAAAAAGGCCTCTCTTTTAAACATGCCAAATTCTTTGTAGAGTCTTGTGTTTAAACGGGAAACAATTTTAGTTCTTGCTCCCTGTGCACTGCTTATGACAGCAGAATGTTCAATGCAGGGTGTCCTGTTTGAAGCCAGCTAGCTACCACCCCAGAACAGTGGGGAAGACACAATCAGAGAAACTAATGACTTCAGTGCTACAGAGTAGGAGTTGGAGGAAAGAAGTTCCCTATATACCAGAGTCCATGTTTTCTATAAATCTACTTTATCCTCCCCAGGGAAATATTCAATATGAATGACATAATTTGGATGTCTCCAAAGCAGGAATACCTCTCCAGTGGAAGATTAGGGAGTTGGAAAATTAGAAACACTCCAGGAGCTAAAGAGGTTGGGAAGTTAATAAATGGTGAGTAATGGAGAGATCAGAACAAAGTGCCTGTGGGGATTATGGGTCTAAAGACCACTTCATCAGAATTTTGAAGTGAGAAAAACCTATCAAGTAGGAAAGCAATGGAACCATTTATCAGTTCAAAAAAGAGACTTTAGATAAGTCTTATAGAGACTTTCTAAGCAAAAAATGTGTAGTGTGGGCAGAGCAAAAACTGCACACATGAAAAATCAAACAGAATAGAAAATCCCCCATTTTTCTGCATGGCAGAGCTTTAATGTTAGAAAATTTCCTGACAAAGAGAATATGAGGCCCACAGGCTCCTTGTTCTGCCCCCAGTAATGATCTCTTGCATTCCAGAGCTACAGGCACTTAGAAGCACAGAATGCTTACACCTGAAAAATAAGTTTCTGGGTTCTCAAAGTTTGCGGCAGCATATATCTCTCTTATTTTAGATATGTTTTTCTGCCTCAAAATATTCTTTCTTAAAGCCAAGCTCCCTGAACAGAGTTTCAGTACCATTTGTATACAACTGCTTATAAAATAAGTAAATGCTTTTGTGTTTTTGTTTGAGGTTTCACAAGTTCAGCTGCTTGAACTTGTTATCTGTAAATAAAAACTTCCTGTTGGAGGGATTTGGTACTGATTAGGCAAAAATTGTATAAGTATGGTAGCCCCCATAGCTGTCACAAGCAAGCAGCCTATCTGTGTTGTTCTGTTTCTTCATTCTCTCTGTCACCCTGTCCTTCTATCCTTCTCACCTTCTCAAATTGAGTTTCAATTCAAATGGAAAATTACCATTGTAGAGCTATAGAAGTATTGTGGATCAAATCCTAAAGGCTGAAGCCTGTCATCTGAATCACAAAACCCTCTCTGGTTTTACAATATTTCTAAATGATCAAATGAGTAGAAATAATGGTTTTCCATCTTATCTCTTCCTTGAACACACATCTGGACAATATTTGGGAGGAATGAAAGTGTGAAACTTTTATATCATACCCTTTAACCTTGCTGTGGCAGGATCTGACTTCATGTTTCTTTGACCATATCTCTCCCAAGGCCCTGTTGTCAGATAGTACCTCACAGAAAAATGTGGATATTTGCAATTTCAAATGTGAATAACTTTGTCTGACATCCAAGAGGCAACAAGCTTTCTTTCTTCTATATATGTATATATAAAAGCCAAGTGACCAAAATGACCAGAATGACCAGAATGACAGGTCACTATGACACTCACCGTGGCCCACCAACTGGCCCAATTGGGGGCGGGGCTGGCCAGCCAACCTCCTTTGGCCACTCCCCCTGGCCTGTCTGGCTTGGATCGGCCCTGATCGGGGAGGGCTGGTGGGACCCCACCTGTGCACAAATTCATGCACTGGGCCTGTAGTCATATATAAAGAAGAAAAATAATAGTGATTTGACACAGGTGATATCATTGGGGATCTGAAGATTCAACTAAATTTAAATACACAGAGTGTACTTTTAAAAGAGGGTTGAAGCACTACTTTAAAAATGTTTCAGAAAGAAATCCCATTTTATTTTATTGAAGTTATCATGAACCTATCTTCATTTAATTAGAGTCAATCATAAAAGAGAAGCCATTTGAACCTGGAAAGGACTAGTTGGAAACAGAAATATTTCTCTAACTATCATTGGAAATGGATTCTCCATACTTAATTATTAGAATTTTTCTTTAAAAGAAAATTTAGAGCCTATATCAATCAGGATCATCTAATTACCTTGGGAACAATCTATCTCTAACAGCAACACATTAAAGAGAAAACAGATGAAGTGGACTGATTAAAACGGGAAATAACTATTTTGTGTTTTAATGTATGACTTCACCAATTTCATATTAAGTACTGCTTCACTTCAAGAAAAAAAATCAAGAATAATCAGAGAGAGAGAAAAATGGCAGCGGAATAGACAGATGTGTTCTGAGCCTTGTCCCAGAGCAGAAAGAAAGAACAGCTGAGGGTCGCACTAGGAGTGTTTGTTGGCTAGTTGGGGGACAGCTGAACTCCAGAAGAAGGTGGGAGACTGCTAGACGGGTTCCCCTGACCTGGCAGCTCCCACTGCGGCTGGGTCCCCTCCCGGAGCTGCGGGCTTGGACGCGGAGTCTGCGCCATCTGGAACCGGAAAGTGGAGCTTATCGGAAGCCTAAGAATCCACAACTGCGGCACCCACGGAACAGCTGCAAGCCCCAGAACAACACTCCCCAATTGGCGCAAACACACGGGTTCAGAGGAGCTCTACACTCCACCACGGAAAGGTCAGATTTCGCCTAGGATAAGGTGAGGTCTCTGGTCCCAGCGCGAGAGAGAAACGCGCATTTTGCGGGAGCTGGAGGACCAGGGAAGTCTGTGTCTAGAAAAATCCGTGGCTGTTGGGGCTGGCGTGGTCTGTGAATGTGGAAGGGGGGTCCTTTAGAGAAGGGCTCTCTAAAAAGCAACCCATTTTGATCAGACGTGCAGGGACACCCTAAGAATTTCAGGGGTGTGCTAGACTTACGTGCAGTCACGGAGTGCGCACACTTGGGCTTTTTCCTCTTGAAATTCTTGCTTCTGATTACTAAGCCCAATACATAGGATCACCCAGTTGGGGACACCCTGGGAGACTGCAGGGGAAAGTTGTTTTTCTGGAACCTGGGGATTGGAGCGGGGAGTGACCATCAGAGAGCCAGCTCTGAGGCAGCCCACTCCCACAAACCGGTAGTGAATGCCACAGGGAAAGAAGGCTCTAACACTCCCTAGAGAGGCCATAGATAAACCCAGAAGTCAATCCAGAAACACTGCCACCCAGGGGCTGAATCACAAATTGACTCTTGTGTAATCAAAAATAAAGGAATACGAATTAAGACACACCGCCTGCTTAAAATCAGGACTGGCTTACATCACTGAAGAGCAGTGGAACGCAGGGAACTGCAATACTGTCCGGACTGAGAAACAGGCATGCCAAACAGAGCAACAGAGGAAGTGAATGACCTTCACTACTCCACATTTTATTTTTATTTTTTATTTATTTTATTTTTTTATTTTCATTTTTTGCATCTTTTACTCAAGAAACTAATTTTTTTTCTTTTTTCCTCACTTGATTTTACCTTTTTAATTAATACATTTTTATTTTCAATCCGTATTATTACTACTGCTATTTTATCTTATTTTTTTGTGTAAGTGTCATTTTATTTTCTCTTCATTTTGTTTGGGATTAATGTTCTACATTCTATTTTTATCTTTCCTTTAGCATCATTTTACTCTATCTCAACTCTACCTTTATGCCATCACTCTCTTCCTCACTTTTCCCTTTTCAGTGTCCTGTTTATCTTACCCCTTTCCTGCTTTAGATATTCTTATTCTTCTTTTGTTTATTTTTTTGTTTGTTTAGTGCTTCTGTTTTCCCTTGCCTCACTCAATATTAGTTGGTGTTGTAGTTTGTATTAATCCCCAGGTACTTGTTGCTGGCATTTGCTGGGATAAGTTATTGTTCTATTGGAGTTTTATCCCCAATATATATAGTCTGTTTCCCTTTCTCTCTTAGTCTCTTTCTTGTCTCTCTTACTTTTTTTTTCTTCTTTTTTTCCCTTTTCCCAATTTCATTTTGACACTCCTTTTTTCTTCTTCTTCTTTCTTTCTTTTTCCTCTTCTTCTTTCTCTCCTACCCCCTAATTTGCCTTTCTCTGGTGGTCACCTTTATTGAAGGTTATTAATATCGTGAATACATTTCTGTTCAGTGCCTTGTGTGTTGTACCTGGTAGTGCTGTATTTTGTGCCTTTAAATCAACACAGGAGAGAGAGAACTACATAATCAGACACCCAGAGAAGAGAGACCATGGGGAGACAAAGACACAGCCCGCATATGAAAGAAAAGCAGGCATCACCAGAAAAGGAAGTAAACGAAATGGAGGCAAGCAACCTTCCAGAAAAAGAATTCAGAGAAATGGTCATAAGGTGGCTGAAAAGAATGGAAGACAAATTCGACAATATGAGCAAGAACCAAGAGGAAATGAAGAAGAACCAAGAAGAAATGAAAAATGACATCGCTGCTGTAAAGAACTCAATAGAAAGCATCAAGAGTAGACTAGAAGAAGCAGAGGACCGCATCAGTGAGCTAGAAGACAAGATGGGAAAAAATACCCAAGTAGAGCAACTTCTAGAAAAAAAAAATAAAAGGCAGGAGGAGAGCCTAAGGGAACTTTGGGACAACACGAAACAAAACAACATCCGCATAATAGGGGTTCCAGAAGGAAAGGAAGCTGAGCAAGGAATAGAAAACCTCTTTGAAGAAATAATGACAGAAAATTTCCCTGATATAGAGAAGAAAAAACCCACACAAATCCAAGAAGCTCACAGAGTCCCAAGCAAAATGAACCCCAAAAGACCGACGCCAAGGCGCATTATAATTAAATTGGCAAACACCAACGACAAAGTAAGAATCTTAAAAGCGGCAAGAGAGAGACAGAAAGTTACATACAAAGGAACCCCCATCAGACTAGCAACTGATTTCTCAACAGAAACTCATCAGGCCAGAAGGGAATGGAATGAAATATACAAAGTCATGCAAAGGAAGGGTCTGAATCCAAGAATACTGTACCCAGCAAGGCTATCAATCAAAATTGAAGGTGAAATCAGGAGCTTCACAGACAAACAAAAGGACTAAGGGAATTTATTACCACCAAACCAGCAATGCAAGAAATGCTAAAGGGTCTGCTGTAAAAAAAAAAAAAAAAAAAAAAAAAAAAAAAAAAAAAAGAAAGAAATAGGAAGCGAAGAAGGAACACAGGTGTAAAGAATAGGAATGGCGACAAATAAGTACCTATCAATAATAACTTTAAATGTAAACGGATTAAATGCCCCAATCAAAAGACATAGGGTAATGGATTGGATAAGAAAACATGACCCATATATCTGCTGTCTACAAGAAACCCACCTCAGAAAAAAAGACGCACACAGACTGAGGCTGAAGGGATGGAAAAAGGTTTTCCAGGCAAATGGAACTGAAAAAAAAGCTGGGGTAGCAATACTTATATCTGACAAATTAGATCTCAAACTGAAGGACATAACAAGAGATAAGGAAGGCCACTTCATAATACTAAAGGGAGCAATCCAACAAGAAGAAATAACTCTGGTAAACATATATGCACCCAATACAGGAGCACCCAAATACATAAAAAAACTCCTAGAGGATATCAAGGGAGAGATTGACAGCAATATAATCATAGTAGGAGACTTTAATACCCCACTATCACCATTGGACAAATCCTCTAAACAAAAAATCAGCAAAGAAACATCAATCCTAAATGACTCACTAGACCAGATGGAATTAATTGACATCTTCAGAACATTTCACCCCAAAGCCACAGAATATACATTCTTCTCAAGTGCACATGGGTCATTTTCAAAGATAGACCATATGTTGGGACATAGGCAAAGTCTCTTCAAATTCAAGAAGATAGAAATCATACAAGCATCTTCTCAGACCACAGTGGCATAAAACTGGAAATCAACTACAATAAAAACAACCCAAAGAAATCAAACACATGGAGGCTAAATAGCATGCTATTAAACCATGACTGGGTTACCAGAGAGATCAAAGAAGAAATAAAAAACATCATGGCAACAAATGACAATGAAAACACTACAATCCAAAATCTATGGGACACAGCGAAAGCAGTCTTGAGAGGGAAATTCATAGCTCTACAAGCTTATTGCAAAAAACAAGAAACAATGGTAATAAATTACCTAACCCAACAACTCAAAGAGTTAGAAAAAGAGCAACAAAAAAGCCCAGTGTAAGCAGAAGGAAGGAAATAATAAAGATCAGGGCAGAGATAAACGACATAGAGACCAAAGAAACAATACAAAAGATCAACAAGCCCTAACCGGTTTGGCTCAGTGGATAGAGCGTCGGCCTGCGGACTGAAGGGTCCCAGGTTCGATTCCGGTCAAGGGCATGTACCTGGGTTGCGGGCACATCCCCATTAGGGGGCGTGCAGGAGGCAGCTGATCGATGTCTCTCTCTCATCGATGTTTCTAACTCTCTATCCCTCTCTCTTCTTCTCTGTAAAAAATCAATAAAATATATTTAAAAAAAAAAAAAAGATCAACAAAACCAAGAGCTGGTTCTTTGAAAGGATAAACAAGATTGATGAACCTCTAGCCAGGCTCACCAAGAAGCAAAGAGAGAGGACCCAAATAAACAAAATCAGAAATGAAAGAGGTGAAATAACAACAAATCCTGCCGAAATACAAAGGATTGTTAAAAAATACTATGAACAACTCTATTCCAACAAACTGGACAACCTGGAGGAAATGGACATATTCCTAGAAAAATATAACCTTCCAAAACTCAATCAGGAAGAAGCTAAACAGCTCAATATGCCAGTAACTATGGAAGAAATTGAAGCAGTCATCAAAGAGCTTCCGGCAAACAAAAGCCCGGGGCCAGACGGCTTCACAGGAGAGTTTTACCAAACATTCAAGGAAGAACTAAAACCTATCCTCTTCAGACTATTCCAAAAAATTCAAGAGGAAGGAACACTTCCAAGCTCCTTCTATGAAGCCAGCATCACCCTAATACCAAAACCAGATAAAGAGAACACAATGAAGGAGAATTACAGGCCAATATCCCTCATGAATGTAGATGCCAAAATCCTCAACAAAATTCTAGCAATTCGGATCCAGCAGTACATCAGAAAGATCATACACCATGACCAAGTAGGGTTTATCCCAGGAATGCAAGGATGGTACAATATCCGAAAATCAATAAATGTGATACATCACATAAACAAATTGAAAGATAAAAATCACATAGTCATATCAATTGATGCAGAAAAAGCATTTGACAAAATCCAACACCCTTTCTTGATAAAAACTCTCAACAAGGTGGGAATAGAAGGATCATACCTCAACATAATAAAAGCTATATATGATAAACACACAGCTAACATCATACTCAATGGGCAAAAACTAAAACCATTTCCCCTAAGAACAGGAACAAGACAGGGATGCCCACTCTCACCACTCCTGTTTGACATAGTACTGGAAGTATTAGCCATTGCAATTAGACAAGAAGAAGAAATAAAAGGCATCCAAATTGGTAAAGAAGAAGTAAAGCTGTCCTTATTTGCAGATGACATGATATTGTACATAAAAAACCCGAAAGACTCCATCAAAAAACTAACAGACTTAATAAATGAATTTGGTAATGTAGCAGGATACAAAATTAATGCCCAGAAATCTATGGCATTTCTATACACCAACAGTGAACTTACAGAAAGAGAGACTAAAAAAGCAATCCCATTTTCCATTGCACCAAAAAAATTAATATACTTAGGAATAAACCTAACCAAGGAGGTAAAAGACCTGTATGCGGAAAACTACAGGACACTGAAAAAAGAGATAGAGGAAGATGTAAACAGATGGAAGAACATACCATGTTCATGGATTGGTAGAATCAACATCATCAAAATGTCCATACTACCCAAAGCAATCTATAGATTCAATGCACTCCCCATTAAAATACCAACAGCATATTTCACAGACCTAGAAAGAACTCTCCAAAAATTCATCTGGAATAAAAGAAGACCCCGAATAGCCACAGCAATCCTGAGAAAGAAGGATAAAGTAGGAGGGATCTCAAAACCAGATTTCAAGCTGTATTACAAAACCACTGTCCTCAAAACAGCCTGGTACTGGCACAAGAACAGACATATAGATCAATGGAATAGAATAGAGAATCCAGATATCGACCCAAACCAATATGCGCAATTAATATTTGACAAAGGAGGCATGAGCATACAATGGAATAAAGACAGTCTCTTCAATAAATGGTGTTGGGAAAATTGGACAGATACATGCAAAAAAATGAAACTAGATCACCAACTTACACCATACACAAAAATAAACTCAAAATGGATACAGGACTTAAATATAAGACGGGAAACCATAAAAATACTAGAGGAATCCACAGGCAGCAAAATCTCAGACATATGCCAAAAGAACTTTTTCAGTGATACTGCCCCTAGGGCAATGGAAGCCAAAGAGAAAATAAATAAATGGGACTACATCAAAATAAAAAGCTTTTGCACAGCAAAAGAAACCATCAACAAAACAACAAGAAACCCCACTGTATGGGAGAACATATTTGCAAATGGTATCACTGATAAAGGTTTAATTTCCAACATCTATAGGCAGCTTATACAACTTAATAAAAGGAAGATAAATGATCCAATAAAAAAATGGGCAACGGACCTAAATAGAATCTTTTCAAAAGAAGACAGAAGGAAGGCCAAGAGACACATGAAAACATGCTCAAAGTCACTAATTATCCGAGAGATGTAAATCAAAACGACAATGAGATACCATCTCACACCTGTCAGAATGGCTATCATCAACAAATCAACAAATGACAAGTGTTGGCGAGGATGCAGAGAAAAAGGAACCCTTGTGCACTGCTGGTGGGAATGCAGACTGGTGCAGCCACTGTGGAGAACAGTATGGAGTTTCCTCAAAAAACTGAAAATGGAACTCCCATTTGATCCAGTAATCCCACTCCTAGGAATATATCCTAAGAAACCAGAAACACCAATCAGAAAAGATATATGCACCCCTATGTTCATAGCAGCACAATTTACAATAGCTAAGATTTGGAAACAGCCTAGGTGCCCGTCAGCAGATGACTGGATCAGAAAACTATGGTACATCTACACAATGGAATACTATGCTGCCATAAAAAAGAAGGAATTACTACCATTTGTAGGCACCTGGATGGAATTAGAGAACCTTATGCTAAGTGAAATAAGCCAGTCAATGAAAGAAAAATACCACATGATCTCACTCATTTGGGGATAATAAAAAACATTATAAACTGATGAACAAAAAGATAGTTACAGAGGCAGTAAAGCATCAAACAGACTGTCTAATTACAGCGGTAAGGTTAGGGAGAGGTGGGGGAAATAAGAGATCAACTGAAGGACTTGTATGCATGCATATAAGAGTAACCAACGGATGCAAAACATTGGGGGGTGAGGGCATGTATGGGAGTGGGGTGGAGGGGGCAATGGTAAGATATGTACACATATAATACCTTAATAAAAATTTGAAAAAAAAAAAGAAAAAAATCAAAAATGGCAGGCTTGGAACTAAGAGCACCATCAGAGCCAACCAAGGACAAAGACTGTAGAGCATTGAATTATTTTCCTGATTTTCCTGCCTGTTTGGTCAGAGGGACCTTCTATCCCTCTGATTTGTAACCTTAAACTTTTCTATCTCATTAGAGAACTTTTCTAATTTTAATTTTTAAGCCTCTTTCTTAAAATTGATAGTTTTTACAGGAAAGGGATCTTGAATTCCAAAGGAGAATATCTCATACCTAAGGACAGAGAAGTGGAGTTCTATAATCAGATTAGAATCATCCTATCTATTGCAGTGTTCCCTTGATCTTTCCTACTGTTGTCCAGTCCTTAGCAGAAGGAGTTCTACCTATTAAAATTTTTCCAAAGATCATGGTAATAGCACTCTGATTAAAAATACAGGCTGAAATTTCCATTTCTTAAGAGCTACTTAGAGGTACTTTTACATTTCGGGGCTTTTAAAACTTTTTTCATTTTTTTTCCTTTCCTTTTTATCACTTGTATTCATGAGGCTCTTATTTATTTTCTGAATTGTGTTCTTTTTATACCTTAGGTAAATTCATCATTCATGTGCTCCTCTCCGATTGGATTCCTTTTCCTTCTCTGACCATCAGAGAGCTGTGTTTTGCCTTCCTTGAGACACCTCCACTCGAGAGAGGAGGGGGTTGGTTTGCAGGCTCAGGGGGTCCCTGGGGTGAACTTCTTCAGAGAGACTGAATAAGAAGCAGATCTCTCCAGACTGATTTAATAAGCATGGGAACATGCCTAAAAGGCTTCTCTTGGGTGACAATAAGATGAGTAGGTCTCTGCACATGCTCACCAGAATCTTAAATGTTTATATAGCAGCCTTAATGGGGTTCAGTTACATATTCAGTCCAGATGGCCTCAACAACACATCACCCCTCAAGGCTGCATCCTTAAAGTGTCTCTAGTGTGGGAACAATTGGTAGAATGTACATTCCAAGAAAAGAGGATGGGTTCAGTGGCCTCTAATAGCCCAGGTCCAGCTCACAGATCAATGGGTGGTCATGCCCTCTCAATGACTTTTTCCAGGAGAATGACAAAGAGCAGAATCTTTGGGACTCAACCCCTAGATTGTCCAATGTCAGGTTATCCTGTGTGACAGTGTGCAAGCCCTGAGCATCTCTCCTTTTGTTCTCCTATCACTTATTATTATTATTATTATTTTTATTTTTATTATTAAAGATTACCTCATAGAAAAGTTGTGAAAAACAGACTAAGATATTCTAAGTAAAGCACATAGACTAATGTGTGGCACCTAGGAAGCAGTCAATAATTGATTTTTCTAATAAGTCTGAATTGGGGGAAATGGTATTGATACCATCTTAGAGGGGTTAGAACAGGGGTGGGCAAACTTTTTGACTCGAGGGCCACAATGGGTTCTTTTTTTTTTTTTTAAGTGTCTTTTTTTTAAAATAAATCTTTATTCAGATTATTACAATTATTTCTCCTTTTTCCCCCCATAGCTCCCCTCCACCCATTTCCCACCGCACCTTCTGCCCTTACCTCCCCCCCACTGTCCTCATCCATAGGTGTATGATTTTTGTCCAGTCTCTTCATGAACCCCCCACACCCCTTTCCCCCTGAGAATTATCAGTCCTCTCCCTTTCTATGCCCCTGATTCTATTATATTCACCAGATTATTCTGTTCCTCAGGTTTTTAATTCACTTGATTTTTAGGTTCACTTGTTGATAGATATGTATTTGTTGTTCATAATTTTTCTCTTTACTTTTTTCTTCTTCCTCTTCTTTAAGAATACCTTTCAGCATTTCATATAATACTGGTTTGGTGGTGATGAAATCCTTCAGCTTTTTCTTATCTGTGAAGCTCTTTATCTGACCTTCAATTCTGAATGATAGCTTTGCTGGGTAGAGTAATCTTGGTTGTAGGTTCTTGCTATTCATCACATTGAAAATTTCTTGCCACTCCCGTCTGGCCTGCATAGTTTCTGTTGAGAAGTCAGCTGACAGTCGTATGGATGCTCCCTTATAGGTAACTAACTGTTTTTCTCTTGCTGCTTTTAATATTCTCTCTTTGTCTTTTGCTCTTGGCATTTTAATTATGATGTGTCTTGGTGTGGTCCTCTTTGGATTCCTTTTGTTTGGGGTTCTGTGGGCTTCCTGGACTTGAAAGTCTATTTCTTTCACCAGGTGGGGGAAGTTTTTGGTCATTATTTCTTCAAATAGGTTTTCAGTATCTTGCTCTCTCTTTTCTTCTGGCACCCCCATAATTCTGATGTTGGTACGCTTGAAGTTGTCCCAGAGTCTTCTTACATTATCTTCAACTTTTTGGATTTTTTTTTTGCTTTTTGCTTTTTCGGTTGAGTGTTTTTTGCTTCTTTGTATTTCAATTCTTTGACTTGATTTTTGTGTTCCTCTTGTCTGTTTTTGGGTCTCTGTATAATATTTTTTATTTCAGTCAGTGTATGTTTAATTTCTAGTTGGTCCCTTTTCATATCTTCGAGGGTCTCGTTATATTTATCGGCCTTTTCTAGGATATTCTTAAAAAGCCTTATAACCATGGTTTTGAATTCTATATCCAGTCGTTTGTTTTCCTCCATTTCTTTCGTTTGTGATCTGATTCTTTGACGCCGCATTTTCACTGCTTCCCTGAGTTGGTAAGGTAGATTTGTGTGCTAGGTTTCCAATATGGCCCAGTGGGTCTGCCTCCCAGTTAGCCTGAGGTGGACACTCTTGGTGCACTCCTTTGTGGGCTGTGTGTACAGCCTTGTTGTAATTAAGTTTTTATTGTTGTTGGTATCACTGGGAAGAATTGACCTCCAGGCCAGTTGGCTGTAAGGATCAGCTGTGTCTATGCTGGGAGAAGTTCGGTGCTGGAGACAGCCTTATAGGATTAGACTTGCCAAATTGCAATAGCCTCTGTGCTCAGCTTGGATGGGGTGGAGTCTCAGTCTTGGCTTCCTGTCAGCCTTGCCCTTGTGCGCACATGCGTGCCTTCAGACCTCTGCCTTCCTGGCTTCCGAGTCTCCGCCCGAGAGTCCCCCCACAAGAGCGTGGGTCCCCAGGGACTCGCCTGAAACTGGGGTTCACTGCAGAACTGGGGCTCAGTGCATTCAGGAGCCTCTGACTCCCTTCCACTAGGGAAAGCCTGTGGCAACCTCCGCAGCCTTTGTGCGCACTGGCACGTGCGCGCTTTCAGTCCTCCGCCTTCCCGGCTCCCGAGTCTCCGCCCGAGAGTCCAGACTCCCCCACAAGAGTGTGGGTCCCCAGGGGCTCGCCTGGAACTGGGGTTCAGTGCAGTCAGAACTGGGGCCCAGTGCAGTCAGGGGCCTCTGACTCCCTTCCACTAGGGAAAGCCTGTGGCAACCTCCGCAGCCTTTGTGCGCACTGGCACGCGCGCACCTTCAGACTTCTGCCTTTCCCAGCTCGAGTCTCCACCGGAGAGTCCAGATTCCCCCCGTGAGAGCGTGGGTCCCCAGGGGCTCGCCCGGAACTGGGGTTCAGTGCAGTCAGAACTGGGGTTGAGTGCGGTCGGGGGCTTCCTTCCCCCTTCCGCCAGAGAAAGTCAGCCAGGCTCTCAGCCGCCCTTCCTCTCTGCGCGCACAAAGACCCTTTGCCGTACCTCCAATTCTCTGTGAGCTTTTCTCTTTCCTTCTAGTTGTAGAATTTTCACTCAGCCAGCTTTCCTGTGGTTCTGGATGGTGTCCGTTCTGTCTTTTAGTTGTAGTTTTGAAATTGTTGTGCGAGGCAGCAGTTTAGGTGTTTACCTATGCCGCCATCTTGGTTTCTCCCACAATGGGTTCTTAAACTGGACCGGAGGGCTGGAACAAAAGCATGGATAGAGTGTTTGTGTGAACTAATATAAATTCAAAGTAAACTTCATTACATAAAAGGGTACGCTCTTTTTTTTTTATTTCAATAGTTTTATTCATTTCAAACATTTTAACAAGAAGAATGTAAACACTAATTATTATAATTTGAAACTTCAAAAAATGGAGGAATCATAGCACAATAATGTACCTTATTTTGAAGATGGCAAAGGCAAAATAAAATTGCCTAACAAAGGAAAGGTACAAAAGCCTTTCAAATTAAACTTAAATATAATAAAATAATTTAAAACTAAAACAAATAGAAAAGAACAAAATGTGTAGTGTGAAAGAGCCCATTATCAATGTCAGATTGCATCCACTGGACTCTATAAAAACAACCAAGTGCCACTTTTAAATGCCCATTGCAACAGTTTTTCTTATTAAAAGCTGGAAATGGCAGGATATTTATATATATACCCCTACTGTGACAGCCTGGCAGAGCATTACAGAGGAGAAAACCCAGCATCTGGTGATGTCCATAAGTACAAGACTTCAGGCTGTCATTACCAGGAAAGGGTTTCATCCAAGTATTAGACATGAACATTTGATTTTTAGTTTTTCATTTGTCCAATTACTTCTGAAACCCTGAAATTTTTGTTCAACCCACTGAATTAGGATTCGTTCACACTAGCCGTGCTGCCGTTGCAGTGTGGTGCAGTACTGCAATGCAGCGCAGCTAGGGTTAATGCAGGGTACACAGGTTTCCATCATGTTTGCGTTGATGCTAATGTGCAGTGGTGCATTTTAACACAAATGACCTGTAGCACGCATTTTTACAGATGCAAGGGGGAGAAGCAAACGCAGCACAAAATGCATTTGTTTTGCCGCTAACACATGCGGTTAGTGGCCACGGTAGCGTTACTGATACCGCATCCGTATCAGCAAAAAATTGCAGCCGCAGCATGGCTAGTGTGACATGTCCTCTGTGTGTCTTTTTCCCTGCTGTGCACGTCCGCAGTGGGGAAAAAACTGCAGTGGATACAAGCCCTAAAAGCTGAAAGTCTTTGTTGTTTTATTAACAAGTCATTGTGATGTACAGAATGTGGGAACAGGAAAAAATTGTGTTTGAGTAGAGCTCTTAATCTTACCTCAGAAAGGCTTTGATACTGTGCTCTCCAGGGGCGTGTCTCCCTACATCACCACGATAACGTGTCTACACATTCCCAGGGTGATGTCGGGAGATGCGTCCGCGGGCATTACAAGGAGCCTCTGGAAGATTGAGAGGTTGTTCCTTCTACTGAATGGGTGGATATAAATTCGCCCACTCAGAAGAAGGAGCTGCGGCCGTGTTTCCCAACGTTGCCATGTTAACACTACTGCTGGTGAAGGAGCTGAGGGAAGAGCAAGAGAACCCTCCGCTCTTTCGGCTCCGCGGGCCGGATAGAACAGCCAAACGGGCCAGATCCGGCCCATGGGCCATAGTTTGCCCATTGCTGGGCTAGAATGTAGTGTGTGCTTTCTAAATGTGTAATAAATTGGAACTAATGCATCACATCTAAACTAGAGCAAGCCTAGGGAAGGAGTGGTGCCCACAGCCTGTGTGTAAGAAGTTTGCATCCCATGGGTTGAGATAACAAATAGTTAAAAAAATAAATCTCATAAAATAAGTTTGGAAATAAAATTTACCAACTTCAGATTAGTTTGTTGTCGTTTTAATAGGTTATAATGTTATGTGTTATAGATAATGGATTAAACATATATTCATATGTAAATTATATTTATTGTATTTTTATTAGGTCCCAAATACTGTTACAAAAATAAACTATATTTTTAATGAAGTTATTTAAAAGTATAAAAAGGAGAGAAACAAAGATGGCGGCATAGGTAAACACCTGAACTGCTGCCTCGCACAACAATTTCAAAACTACAACTAAAAGATAAAACGGACATTATCCAGAACTACAGGAATGCTGGCTGAGTGGAAATTCTACAACTAGAAGGAAAGAGAAAAGCACACCGAGACTCACAGGAGCTGCGGAAGGCAGAGGTACAGAGGCACACAGGAGGAAAGGGCTGGCAACTGAGTACTCAGCTGGCTTTCTCAATCTGGAGGGAGACAAAAGCTTCCGACTGCTCTGAACTCCAGTTCCGGGCGAGACTCTGGGGACCCAGAATCATACGGGGAGAAATTGGACTGTCTGGAAGTGGGCGAAACTCAAGGGCGGCTTTCTCTCAGAGGTGCTTGCAGCTATTACTGCAGGACACTAAGACCCAGGGGCCTTTTAGGGCAGGGCTGACGGGAAGCCATTGCTGTTTACTCCACCCTGAGATCCCGCCCCATGAAGCCATTGCTGTTTGATATGCCCTGAGACTCTGCCATATTCAAGCTGAGTGTAGCGGCTTTTTGCATATGAATGGCCTGGTCCGTTGAATTCTAAACTTACCTAACAAACTGCAGCTGAGTCAGTGAGACCCAGAACATCCAAAAGAAGGCCCAAGGCCCCGCAGCAGCTTGCATTGCTCCACAGCTGGGCCTCATCTGGGCACCTCCAAAACCCAAACAAAGAAGAGGAATCTGCAGATCCCTTTGTAGCTCCTGCTGGGTGGCCTCAGGCAGAGGCTAAATTAGCACCTCCTTGGAGATCCAAGGGCCAGTGTACCCCGGGGTCAGAGTGGGACCATCCAGATTACAACTCCTAAGATACATAAGGGACACACTCAGGGGGCAGACTCAGGGAGCACCAAAGCCCCACTGAAGCAAGTCTTGTCTCATAAGGGCATCTCCAGCGCAGAAGTTCTCCTAGCGTAAACACAGCTGATCCTCACAGCCAATTGGCCTGGAGGTCAATTCCTCCCAGTGATACCAACAACAATCAAGGCTTAACTACAACAAGACTGTGCACACAGCCCACAAGAGGTGCACCAAAAGTGTCCACCTCAGGTAACTGGGAAGGCTGAGCCACTGGGCCCTACAGGACACCTAGCACACAAAGCCACTCTATCAACTCAGGGAAGCAGCCAAAATGCAGAGACAAAGAAACAGGTCACAAATGAAAGAAATGGAGGAAAGCAAATGACTGGATATAGAGTTCAAAACCATGGTTATAAGGTTTTTCAAGAATTTTCTACAAAAGGCCAATAAATTTAGCGAGACCCTCGAGGATATGAAAAAGGACCAACTAGAAATTACACATACACTGACTGAAATAAAAAAATAATACACAGAGATCCAACAGCAGACTAGAGGATTGCAAGAATCAAGTCAAAGATTTGAAATACAAAGAAGCAAAAAACACTCAACCAGAAAAGCAAAAAGAAAGAAGAATCAAAAAATATGAAGATAGTCTAAGGAGCCTCTGGGACAACTTCAAGCATACCAACATCAGAATTGTGGGGGTGCCAGAAGAAGAGAGAGAGCAAGATACTGAAAACCTATTTGAAGAAATAATGACCAAAAACTTCCCCCACCTGGTAAAAAAAAATAGACTTACAAGTCCAGGAAGCGCACGGAACCCCAAACAAAAGGAATCCAAAGAGGACCACACCAAGACACATCATAATTAAAATGCCAAGAGCAAAAGACAAAGAGAGAATATTAAAAGCAGCAAGAGAAAAACAGTTAGTTACCTACAAGGGAGCACCCATACAATTGTCAGCTGATTTATCAACAGAAACTATGCAGGCCAGATGGGAGTGGCAAGAAATTTTCAATGTGATGAATAGCAAGAACCTACAACCAAGATTACTCTACCCAGCAAAGCTATCATTCAGAATTGAAGGTCAGATAAAGAGCTTCACAGATAAGAAAAAGCTAAAGGAGTACATCACCACCAAACCAGTATTATATGAAATGCTGAAAGGTATTCTTTAAGAAGAGGAAGAAGAAGAAAAAGGTAAAGAGAAAAATTATGAACAACAAATACATATCTATCAACAAGTGAATCTAAAAATAAAGTGAATAAAAAATATGATGGACAGAATAAACTGGTGAATATAATGGAATCAGGGGCATAGTAAGAGAGTGGACTGACAATTCTCAGGGAGAAAAGGGTGTGGGGGGTGTGGGAAGAGCCTGGACAAAAATCATATACCTATGGATGAAGACATTGGGGGGGTAAGGGCAGAGGGTGGAGGGGAGCTATGGTGGGGAAAAGAGGAACAATTGTAATAATCTGAACAATAAAGATTTATTTAAAAAATAAATAAAAGTATAAAAAGTATTACTTTCTGCCTTTAGCTGAGAGGAAGATATCATTCTGATATACAGATAAAGAATTGATAACATAGAGTGTCTAAGTACCTACCAAGTCCAATGCCATACAACTAGTGGATGGTAGAACTTAAGTATGCATCAGGACAATTGCCTAGTTATGTCTGGGGTTCCATTAGTCAGCGATTTAATATTTCACATGCACAGTAATTTCTTCTAAATCTATACTGATTAATTCATTAAATATTTTTAAAAAGTCATAGAAATTTTGTAGGGACAATTCTATTATTTTTTTTCCCTTTATTGATGAGATAACTGAGGGTGAGAGTGAGAGCCATGGAATCTCAGCCAAAGTCACCAACCTGATATGAGGCAGAGCTGTGTCAAAATTCAGCCTGTGTGTCATAAACTACCTCTATATACAGGTAGGGGGGATTAAAGTATTGATGACTATGGTTACATTTAAAATGGGCAATAAGAAATTAATAAATGTTTCATAGAATTTCACAGACAAAAGGGCTTTTACTATCCTTTCCTTCCACCTCTTTATTTTACAGATGAGATAAAGGGAATTGTGAGAGGCAGAAATTGTAGAAGAATGAGACAAAAAGTTATATTTCATTCAAAGGAAGTGGCATCAAGTAGATCTTTTAGAGAAAGGTGGTATTTTGAAGTAAAGTTGAGTGGTTCAATTTGGCTATGCTATAGTCCAATAGACATACTATATGTAGAATAGAGTATAGTCTACATATATGATTAGTGGAATGCATGGAAATGCAGGTTGTGTTTAGAAATTGAACATCCTATCTAATAAAAGAGTAATATGCAAATTGACCATCACTCCAGCACACAAGATGGCTGCCCCCATGTGGTCAAAATGGCTGCCCCCATGTGGATACAAGATGGCCACCACAAGATGGCTTGCAAGGGAAGGCAGTTGGGGGTGATCAAGCCTGCAGGGGAGGGCAGTTAGGGGTGACCAGACCGGCAGAGGAGGGAAGTTGGGGGCGACCGGGCCTGCAGGGAAGGGCAGTTAGGCATCAATCAGGCTGGCAGGGGAGTGGTTAGGGGGTGATCAGGCTGGCAGGCAGAAGTGGTTAGGGGCAATCAGGAAGGCAGGCAGGTGAGCAGTTGGGAGCCAGCAGTCCTGGATTGTGAGGCCCAGTGGGATCGGGCCTAAACGGGCAGTCGGACATCCCTCGAGGGGTTCCAGATTGGAGAGGGTGCAGGCTGGGCTGAGGGACACACACCCCAGTGCACGAATTTCATGCACCAGGCCTCTAGTTACAAAATAATTGGCTGAGGCATTTACAACTGCTTCAGTAAGAGTTGTGGAGCCAACAAACAACTGATAACAGGAAATTTGTGATTTGCAAATTTTCATCTTGGAAGCACGCAGGATAGAAAAGGGGTGAGAGGCTATGTGTAATTCTCCATGAATAGTCCAGGAAAAAATAGATTATTGAAATGAATGCTTAATTTGGAAAATAAGATATGAGCAAACATAAGCAAGTTATTACTGATGCAAAATCAATAGAACTTATCAATTAATGAGATACACAGAGCAGGGAAAGAAAAGAGCCCATGAAAAACTCAAGTGTTCCATGACTAAAAGAAAGGGGAACCCACTAATAGAAATTAGAAAATCAGCCACTTTCAGTAATATTGAGTGTCATTTATTAAGAATGTTTCCGCTGTTAAAAGGAAGAAAATGTTACCCTTTGCAACAGCATGGCTGAACCTGGAAAACATTATGCTAAGTGAAACAAGCCAGTCAGAGAAAGACAGGTACCATAGGATTTTACTCATATGTGGAATTTAATGAATAAACTGAACTGCCAAACAAAATAGAGATAGACTCATAGATAAACAGCAGGTTTACACTGCTGGTGTTGGGGGAGGTTTTGGGGTGGGGGTGGAGAGCTTTAGCAAAAAAGAAAAAAAAATAAGAGAACTCATGGACATGGACAACAGTGGGAGTGTAGGGGGGATGAGGTGGAAGAGGGCATAGAGGGAATAAATAGTGATGGAAAAAATAAAATAAAATAATAAAAAGTAAACAAAAATTATTCTTGTATTATTTTAAGCTAAGATTTTTATAAACTTGGCTTCATTGAATCTTTAATATAGAATTAATAAGTAAATACACTGTACCCATTTTGTAGGTAATAAATACCAAGGCACAGAAAAGGTAAACAAGTTTTCTCAAACTGCCAAGCAAACAAATAGTAGAGTCAGGATTTGATTACAGAGCTACCTTTTCAGAGAACAGGATGAATAAAGTGTCAGTAGTTTGAGTTTGTGTTACCCGTTAGAAAGATTATTTTGTAGTCAGGGTTAAGTTTGGATTGGACGTAAATGATACCAGAAGCAGCAAGTCAAAGAAGTGGCCATAGGAGGGTGAGGGGGGTGGAAATGTAGGACTATAGTAATCATAGTGGGAATCTGAAAAATAAACAATTTTATATTTATAAAGAAATGGACTTCTGTCTAGGTTAATAAACTCGATAGTTTGCAGTTAGAATATGTAAAAATGTGTGCCTACATGCTCCATATATTTATATTGTCAGGGAAATGGTAGTCAGAAGTGAAGAATAAATCCTAATCTAGGGTGTCTATTTAAAATGTTTATCTGTAAAATTCTGAAAATTGCCCTTGGACGAAGTATATCTACTTACCCAGGCAATGATATAAAGTGTCTAGTATATGAATGACCTTGCAATTCACCCAACATGTCCAATGCATTATTGGACCTAATTGTTGATTATGGGACCTGAGCCTGTCTGTGCAGAATTTAGGGTGTCTCTGTGGTAAACCAACTGAACAGAAGAGTAAGTGGCATTATCAAACTGACTTTTTGCAAATAACATATAAGAAATACATTTTGAATGCAATGATTTTTCACTAAAGTTCACAGCTTCTTGAAGGTCACTTCTACATTATAAAGTCAGTGCATTTGATTCAATTTAGTAAACACTTATTGATCTCTTTCTATGTGCCAATCACTGCACTAATGCTTGGACTATTAAGGGGTCATGGAAGGGGAATAGACTCAGTAAATTACAACCAGGATATAAATCAATCCATTCAATTAAAACAGATTGGGGAGATAAGTAGTATACCTCTTTTACAGTGAAAAATATGCCAGGTATCAACTACAGCAATAATTTCATAATCTATTAATCATTAGGGTTAATAATCATGTTAATACCGTAATACCTCAGAATTTCTATGAAAAGAGGATTCTAATAATAGTAAATATTCACATTTGATTAAAATACAACTATAGGTTAATGGATATAGTAAGTGGGTATGAATATAAGTTAATATTTAAACTTGCTTTGGTAAATATTTTATGAGTGAATACTATCTTTTAACCATATTTGTATTCCATAAATTTTGGGTTCTTCTTTTTAACTAAAAATAAATTTAGTATTTTCAGCATTCAAAATGGAGATAAGTGTAATACACAGGCTTTAAAGTGCAATAATTGAAATAATCCACAGGTCTGTGAGTTCTAAAGTCCCCAGGAGTCCTGCTTAGCTTTTTTTTTTTTTTTTTTTTTTTTTTTTTTTTTTTTTTTTTTTGTCTAATTTTAAAGTGATCTAGAAATCCACACAACTATTATAGGTGAATGGATACAGAATTCACATCTGTGGCCTGTCAGGAAGATCAAATCCATTCAGTTAACCTGCCATTTCTCAATGTCAAGAGGGAAAAATGTACTTTTTAAAAATTCCATTCATTCTGGCACAGTGCAAAAACAAAGTCCACAAAGCTTTCTTAGCTCTTTGCAAACAGACAGTAAAATTACAGAAGTGTGGAGTGAAGCAGCATGCCCTAGTCACAGTTTAGTAGCAATTACGGAGGATGATTGTGTTTGCTCTCTCCAGGAGATGTCACTAAAGAGACTGGCAAGGCTTCACCTCTTTGTGGCAAAAAATATAACCAGCGGTGGTGGAGGTGGCAGGCGAGATGTAAAGCTTCAGTGGTACTGAAAATATATTGTCCATTTTAACCTCATTCTTCCTCCGAGTAAAGGGGGGGAAATGTGTAGCTTACTTTATGTGAATTTTTATTTTTTGTATCTGTTCAATAAGGAAGGGCACTTTTATCTACATTTACAGAAGCATTGATGCTAAAAATACCTGAAAAGGGAAGAACTTGGTTGTTCTTCACTGAAATGAAAGCATTTCCTTTTTTTCCCAAAGAGAAGTGATATATACTTTATTAGAACCTCAGGGTAAGAGTTTGCTCATAAGATTTCCAATATATGCTTTTTATGCATTTACTTCCTTGAATATGAAGGAATAGAAAATATATTTACTTGGTAAAGCTGAAAGTTTCTCTAGGTATTCAATTCAAAGGATCAAAAATTTAAAAGCATGTTTGACTCAGTTCTATAAAAGAGATTGCAGCTTTAATCTGTAAGATTTCACCAATATTTTAATGTGGATATTGCCTTAGGAGAAGCATATATGTTCTTTATTTTCAATAAAATGTCAGAATTAAATATTATACCTAGGCTTTAAATTATCACATGACTAATTTTACCGGCTCTATTTAATTTACTTAAAAATGTAAAAATAGTTGCACTGCTTTTTTCTTTTTGTAGTTGTTAAAAAAGTATTGTGAATTATTGAGACTTAATTTGGATGTATGTAAAGACAACTGAATTTTATAAAATAAAAAAATTATATAATGTCATATAATATGTTTTTCAGTACTGTCCATTAGCACATATCCTGTTACTTAATGCAGGGAGGCACTCAGTAAATATTTGTTTATCAAATAAATGAATTAATGGAGGTATATATTCACATTCATAGAAATTTAATTTAAAGTCACTCATCCTCATTTCGTAATTCTTATATGGGCTGAACAACAAATGAGTAGCAAGAAAAAAAATTATTTAATTGATTGAAAAGCAGTGATATTTTCTAGGTAAATATGTCACCTGATCTGACTGTCAGCCATTATTATTTTCATCAATTCCTCCTCCAAATTGAGGGAACTGGTCTGAGAAAGTTACTAATATGGGGAATTTCTCTTAAGTATAAGAAATAATCTTGAACAGTTTATAAAGAAATGTTTGTACCCTAGCCGGTTTGTCTCAGTGGGTAGTGTCGGCCCATGGACCAAAGAGTCCTGGATTCAATTCCAGTCAAGAACACATACCTTGGTTGCAAGACTCCCGGCCCTGGGTCCTGGTCAGGGCCCATGCAGGAGGCAACCAATCGATGTGTTTCTCGCACATCAATATTTCTCTCTGTCTTTCCTTCTCTCTTCCACTCTCACTAAAATCAGTGGAAAAATATCCTCAGGAGAGGATTTAAAAAAAAAAAAGACATGTTTGTTTTTTGCTTGTTTTCATCAAAGTAATTGTTTTATGCATGATAAATTATTTGCTATTTAGCAAACTCTCTAACTTATCAATACTATCATAATATCATTTGTAGGTACTAAATATAGTATTTTATAGTGAATAAGAGAAACTGCTTTCATTAAATCAAAATTTACCTACACATCAATGACATTTTAAAATTTTGCTTCAGTAAATAAGTAATATATTGATTTTCCAATTTATGATGACATAATTAAGATTTAAATTGAAAACACTATTTTTACAATGCAACTTATCATGGATATATTTAATTTAGCAACTATGATTTTATGTGTTAGAAAATGATAAATAAAATCCATGGGCACCAAACAATAAGTACAAAATAGAAGACTTTATGCATATGATAATGGTGACATTTATTTTTGTCTCTTTAGCATTCAGAATCTTAGGGAATTTGTATATTGTTTTGAATTTGTTGGGATTTTTTTCTTTTCCATTTTTTTCTTTACCCACCATAGAAGTTGCCAGAATATTAAAATGAGCAAATCCATGGACTTTGAAATAACTCCAAGAGATAAAGTCCAAGACAGCCTTACCATTTCCCTCCACTTGACTAGACCTTAGAAAGGCTTCTTGCTATTATTAAGCCCCTGACCTCCTCTCGTAACAGCTCTTACAGAATCCAGAGGGCCCAGTCACATAGGTCTCTCCTTTTCCATTCCTTTATTTACTTTAGAAATTTTGTAATTGTAAATTCTTTCTCTACCCTTTTAAAGTATATGTCAACCCATTAAAAAAGCCTCTTGCCGATAATACAACCCCGTAATGCCTTTTTCAAGAAACTGGGGGCCATCTTTTAAAATATAGCACCCTTATCTGCTATTTTCTGTGGGGGCATAGGAGCCCAACTTCTATGACTTCCTTGTTCCAAGTAGTAAAATGTTCTCTTGTCACGAGCTGGTTGGCAGATAAAGCCAATTAGCAAACACAGTTGGCCTACTAGCCATTCTACCCCAGCTCTTAAAACCTCTCCTGCCCTTTGTTTCTGTGGATTTGAGTTCAGGCCACACTCTGGTCTCTCTTATTGCAATAGCCTGGAATAAAATCTTCCTGCTTTACTTTTTCAGTGCTATCTTTGCTTTGATAGTTACCATCAAGGACTATAAAATACTTTGGTAAACTAAAGGCCCAAATGAAACTTAAGCCATATTGCCCTCTGAATTCTACTGAGTATAATCATTTATTTGAAAGTCCTCAAACTCATGATTATTCATAAATTTACAGATTTGATATTAATATGCAATTGTATGGATTTATTATTTTAAAATAAATCTTCAGTGAATCTCCAAATATTAAACAATTTTATTGACTACAAGTATCTATATAACAGCTGATACTAAGAGCTAAGATTTAATGAATAATTTGTTGTGTAAAAGAAATTGTGCCTAATGGTTTTCACACATAGTCAGATAGAATTTTTGTGCAACCCTGTAAAAGAGATAATATTATTCTAATAGGAAACTGAGACTTACAGTACTTAAGAATTTTGACAGATGTCACATACTTTACAAACTGTGATCTTACATAAACTCAAAGACTGAGATTTTATATTACTGTGCTTATTATTTATAGGATAAATTATAATTTTTATAATCATTATTTTTATAATAATTTTTATAAGGATTACTTTGGAACATATTCATCTCAGAATGCCAACTATATATTAATGGTATGCAGGTTTGTTTATTCTAGGAATGATGCTTTCCATGTATATTAATTCTGCAGATATTTGAAATGTATACATTTAAGGCTTAACCTTGTTTTAATTAATTTTAATTAATACAATTCTAGTTTAAAATATTTTCAAGTATGATACAGTACCATTTTTTCATTTATGCTAGCTATATTTCAATGGTAATGTTTTAATATTTTAATAGTGTGTGATCTTTGATGCATATAAAGGAATTTGTCCCCCAATTAAATGAGTTCAAATTGTCGCTGATGCTTTCACTGTGCAGATTGATAACATATTCTATTTTTCTTCTTTTCAGTTATAAGCACCATCAAACACACATGTTTCAGCTTTGAGTCTAACATTCACAACTGAGATGAGATTGAAAAACCCAAACAGCAATTTTTGTGCAAAGGCTCACCCTAATTAAACGCAGCATTAAATGAATGCCTCTCATTTAATATCATCTATGTATTTTTCATATAGATATATATATGAACTTTATGATAGCTATTCTACTAGGTCTAATGTTTTAAAATTTTATTTTAAACCTCTTCGTAGAATTAAAGATACACTGGATTTTGGAGTCAGATAGAATTGGCTTTCAATCCTGTAATACATAGTTTCATGAATCACAAAGTTTCACAGATACCAAAAGCTCTTCTATGTAATGGGAATAATAATAATAAACTTTCTGTACAATGAATTTACTTAATACATTGTATTAGTTACATTATTGTATAATTTATGTGATACAATACTATTCTCTGGTTGTATCTTTACTTTCTTTTTAATTTTTATTTATTTATTCATTTTAGAGAGAGACAAAGAGAAACAGAGAGAGATTTGTTGTTCCACTTATTTATACATTCATTGGTTGACTCTTGTATGTGTCCTGGCCGGGAGTTAAACCTACAACCTTGGGGTTTTGAGAGACACTCTACCAACTGAGCTACCCGGCCAGGGCTGTCTTTACTTACTTTCTCCTACATTAGTTCACTTTGAATTTTTATAATCTAATGTATTTTGTATAATCAGGCCTATTTCAATTTCAATGGATGGAAATCCAATTCTAAGAAATCCAAAAAACAGGAGGAAGTTATATTTCTTAGTTTAAAAACAAAGTAACACAAAACAAAACATGATATCAGTTAGAAATGGGTAGTTCAAGGTTTTTAATGAAATCAGGGATTTTATGCCCTCTTCTGTGATTTTCTTTGATGGTTTCATGATCTCCGGTCAGCTAGCTGCTTCTCCATGCTTATATTCTTACAGTTCTATGATCAAAGAGGAAAAATAGCTATTTCATCCTCAAAACAATTTGGCAATTCCTAGGAAGGACACACAATGCCTGGACCATGTCACATGCATACACCTTGGACCAACATCATTGTTGAGAAGGTGGCATATGTTCATCTCTGTGACAGGGACACAATAGTATGAATAAACTAGAGGCCGGGTGCATGAAATTTGTGCACAAGGGCGGCGGGGGGGTGGGGGGGAGTGTCCCTCAGCCCGGCCTGCACCCTCTCGCAATCCAGGATCCCTCCAGGGATTTCCGACTGTCGGTTTAGGGATCCCTGTGGGATCGGGCCTAAACCAACACTTGGAAATCCCTCTCGCAATCTGGGACTACTGGCTCCTAACTGCTCGCCTGCCTGCCTGCCTGATCACCCCTAACCACTATGCCTCCCTGCCTGATAACCCTTAAATGCTTGCCTGCCTGCCTGATCTCCCCTAACTGCCTCTGCCTGCCTGCCTGATTGCCCCTAACTGCTCTGCCTGCCTGCCTGATCACCCCTAAACTCTCTGCCTGCCTGATTACCCCTAACCATTCGCCTGCCTGCCTGATCTCCCCTAACTGCCTCTGCCTGCCTGCCTGATTGCCCCTAACTGCTCTGCCTGCCTGCCTGATCACCCCTAACCTCTCTGCCTGCCTGATTACCCCTAACCATTCGCCTGCCTGCCTGATTGCCCCTAACTGCCTCTGCCTGCCTGACTGATCACCTCTAACCACTCGCCTGCCTTCCTGATAGCCCCTAACCACCTCTGCCTTGGCCCCCGCTGCCGCGGCTTCATCCAGAATGACATCCAGGTCTTTTGACTGTTCAGTCTAATTAGCATATTATGCTTTATAGATGGCTGGTGTGAGTCAAAAACAATAGCTCAAGTTTTTATTTCCTAGCAACAGGAATAATTGACAAGGGTGTATGCCAAACAACTGAATTTAAAATTTCCTCTGAAATGTTATGCTGTACTTAATTTCTATTTCTTTATCAAGCATTAGCATTCACACACAGCATTGTTAATTGCAAATAAAATTAACATCACAACTGAGTAATATAAATGGCATAGGCTAGCTTCATTAGATTAATGAGCCAAAGACTCCAACCTTGATGTCTCTTCTAATTATGCACAATGTACTGTTTCTTTCAAAAGAAGACATCTAATTAATTAGAGACAAATGTCATCTATAGGTCATTGACAGCTAAATAATTCAGTTTAGTCCAAGGCAACTTAATAATCCTCTGAGATTTCCAGAAAATGTCATCATTGCATCAAAAAGTTTTTTCTGTAGTGAAGGATTATAGAAAGTAAAAATAAACCTCCAAATCTTTAACTTTTTCATACAAAGTAACTCTTATCAAACCTGAGAAATAAATGCAACCTTTCCCAAATAGACATAAGTGAAAATTTCCTTTTGATCATGTAAACTAATTAGGTGTTTTAAAGGAAGCATATGTTTGGAAAAAAACATTTCATTGAAAAAGAAAATTTTTTATTGTCAATATTTACAATGCATTTGTATTAATTAAAAAATGAATTATTTTATTTTTATTTGATAAAATAATTCTTTTTTCCATTTTTTATGTTTACCTATAAGCATATTAAAATTAATGCTCTGGGAATATCTGTTAAATATACATTTTTGAAAAGTAACAAAAATATTTCAATTACATGATTGAAAGTGGTATAAATATGGCTGTAAACAAATAAAAAAAGTCTGCAAACCCTTTATTATTTAAAATTCAATGGAAAGATTATAATTAGGAATAGAACGAAGTTCTCCAAACTTTATGCCAGTTACCCAAACTGTTTATGTCAAATAATGAATATGATTAATATCCTAGAATATTTTTACACCTATAGTTCTCCCACAGAACATTATCAAAATGTTTTACATTCTTACTAATGGTATCTTATCAGTTTTGGCAAATAAACTGCTCTTTATAAAATCAGACATTCCACAAATAATGTTGCACCAAAACACCTACATATATAAAGGTAAAAACTTTATATGTGAGATTTGGCATAATATTTTATGTTTATTACAAAAGGATAAGTTTATTTTTGGTCAGTGATTTAATATCCTAAAAGTACAAAATATTCTCATTTATTTGTGGAATTAAATTTTAAAAATAAGAAGAGGTGACAAAATACATACATGTACTTTATATTAATTTTTAATAATATTTTAATACAAAAATGATGGAATTATTTTTCTAAGATATCTTTTAACTAAAATTTATTTTTTGATAACTTTTAAACAAAATGTCCAGCCTTATTACCTTTTATGTGTACTTATAATACATGAACTTTAATAAAACAATAAGAAAATTGCTCTGTTAGCTGAGTAGATGCTTCAAGGCTTCCTGGGTTCTAGATTGCCTTATGTAGCCTTATTATTTCCATGGATTCTTATCAAGCATCTGTCTTCTTATATATGATAGGTTAAGATCACATACTCTCAGAAGTAACAAGAGAGATAGGAGAATAATTTTTAAAAGACACCTTTATAGAAGTTATAATCTAAAAGAGTCACTTGGCATAAACATAAGTAATTAAAATTCTAGGTCCCTAGCCAGTTTAGCTCAGTGGATAGAGCATTGGCCTGTGGACTGTAGGGTCCCAGGTTCAATTCCAGTCAAGGGCACAGGCCCGGATTGCAGGCTTGATCCCCAGTAGGGGGAGTGCATGAGGCAGCTGGTCAGTGATTATCTCGCATCATTGATATTTCCATCTCTCTTTCTCTCTCCCTTCCTCTCTCTGAAATCAATAAAAATATATTTAAATAAAATAAAATACTAGATAGAAAAGTTATAAAGCATTAAGAATATGTCTAATTTCTGGGATGAAAAAAATATGATCAAGGGATTAACGTGACATTTAATTTGGGCCTTGATGTGAAGTTATTACCAAAAGTGATAGGATGTGATAATTAATCTAGGTATATAGTTGTACCCAAAGTAAAGACATAAAATGCAAATGAGAAGTGACATTTCTAGGAAATGACAAGCATTACAGGTTTTTATGGTGTCTAGAATGAATAAATAAGAATATACAAGACAGATGCAGCAAAGGTAAAATGAAGTGAAATAATGCTAGCAATCAGGGGCTTAGTTTTGAAGAAAATTATGAGGATTTTGTACTTTATTTTTAAAAGGATTTAATAATGGATCCAGTGTACCTTGTTCTGTATAAAGTCATAAATATTTACTTCTTACAATAGCAATATAAATAAAATATTAATCTTTATAATATTAATAATCTATATATCATTCTCATTAATGCATCAAGAAATGGTGCCTCATTTGTTATATTCTCCTTTGGTCCTTTCTTTTATGGGTTACTGATAAAAACTAAATTTAGTTGATATGAAGTGAAAATCATTCAATTTTTTAAAGTATTGTGCCCACATTTAAATCAACAAATATGTATAGAAATTAAGCAAATAAAATTATTTCCATATTGGAATACTCCATAATATCAGACAATTAGAGTTCAAAGGCACTTTCATATATATTGGTAGGTTAACTATTTTCATATCCTTAATACTATTTGCTTTATTAATTAGAAAGGTTTAGCCAAGATGTTACTTAGTATGAAATCTTGGCTAAACCTTTCTAATTAAGGTTTACGCACTCCACACAATTATGTATTGTTATTTTCTTTACTGATGCACCTCAAACACCTAAAAGAGTACCTGAACCATAGTAGGTACTCAATAAATATGTTGGTTAAATAAGTGAGTATTTTACTTTTATCTTTATTGTTGAGAATATGACAGGTATCACCCATTTTTCCCTCATTGCTCCCCTCCACCTGGTTTCCACCCTATCCCAATTGAGTCACTGTAGTATTTTCAACTATTAGTATTTATAGATTTTATTTGTCAAAACATTTCTTTAGTCAGAGAATTTTTAAATATTCCTCTACAGATGACCATTATTCCAATCCCAGTCTTTTTCATTTATATAGCATGGTAGGCTACATAAGTAAATGTGTAGAATATTTTATCTATGAAGATTCTTCCTTTAAATAGACATAGATGACATAGGTCTTTTATTTTTTATTTCTTACCAACTCACCCTCATTAGCTGGCCAGGATGAAATAGCACTCAATTTTTTTTCATAATGTGCTGTCATGTGAAATGAAAGAATCATCTGTCTTCTGAATAAAAACCAAGTAGTGAGTAGTCATTGTGATATTAATTAGAGGCAGCTTTTTGTTCATTCTTTTAGCCATGGCAAAGGGGATATTAAAAAAAAAAGAAGGGTAGATTCTCTCACAACCACATCAAAATTACAATTAAACTACAGAACAACCATCATTCATAATTACCAAAAATCTACCTGAACAGAAGTCCTACAACTAAGGATATAAAGAAGAAACCACATTAAGACTAGGAGGGGCAGAGACATGGAATGGGCTTGTCTCACACATGTGGTAGATAAAAATCAGACCAGCTATCTTGGCTGTGGAAGTCCCCTTCTGAGGAGTCAGGAGTCCTAGCCCCACACCAGACCTTCTAGCCCAAGGTTCTAGTACTAGGAAAAGAAGTCCCCATAACTTCTAGCTATAAAAATCTGTGGGGGTTGTGGCTAAGTCAGCTGGAATACCAGGAGGTGCCCTTAAAGGGCCTGCACAGGGAGTCGGACTCAGGCTCTGAGCTCCAGTGCTGAGCAGTGGCTCAGAAGGCACCAGGTACACACAAGTAAGAACTGAATTGTCTTTCATCAGTGCGAGAGCTGGAGGGGAAGCTTTCTCCCAGACTGAAGTGTTGGCAGAGGTCATTGTTTCTCTTCTGAGCCCTCCCCACCACAGAGCAGGCACACTGGCACCAAAGCTGAGACTATACCCACCTGGCTCACACTGTTTGCTCTATCCTGGTGATTCCCTGAGACCTACCCTACCCAAATTTCAGACCCACCCAAGCTGTTTCCAGGATTTTTTTATACCCATGCTGTCTTGACTCATGCTTCAGACTTTCCTAAAATCTTTCAAATGCGAAGCACCTGGCTTTGGCCTGCTCCAGACCTCTCACTGGTGGTTCTAGGCCCCAGCACGAGTGGCAGCCAGCCTTGGTTTGCAGCTTGGCCTCCCCTGGGCAACTCCAAGCTCAGCACAAGTAGCAGCCATCTGCAGATCCCTTTGTAGTTCATGCCAGGTGAGTCTGGGCTGAACACAGGTGGCGGCTGACCTTGGCCTATAGTTCCCAGGATGCCCCAGACCCACCCCACCCTGTGAACAGCTTAATAGCATGCCAAAGTACCACCCAACCACCTCTACAAGTGACACACTCAAAGGAAAGACTCAGGGGGAACCAGAGGCTCACTAAACTAAGTCCTACTTTGTGGGGTGGGCCCATGCACAGCTGATCTTCCATGGTGGTTACAACCAACCTTTGCAGTCAATCAGCCTTGGGGTAAATCCTTCCCATTGACATGCCAACAGCAATCAAGGCTCAACTATAACAAGAGGGGGAACAATAGCCTACCCAGTGGGCAATAGCCTCCAGAGGGTACACACCTGGAGTGAATAGGGTGACTATGCCAATGGACCATACAGGATACTCTACCAAACCTGAGTGATGCAGTGGCTCTCTCTAATACATAGAACCAAACACAGGGAGGCTGCCAAAATGAGGGGACAAAGAAACATGTTCCAAATGAAAGAACAGAACAAACTCAAACTCCAGAAAAAGAACTAAACAAAATAGAGACAAGCAACCCACTAGATGTGGAATTCAAAACATTGGTTATAATGATGCTCAATAAACTTAGGGAAAGAGTAGATGGACTTAGTGAGAACTTCAACAAAGTGATAGGAAACATAACAATGGAACTAGAAAACATAAAAAAGAACCAGTCCAAGATGAAGAATACATTGATGAAACGGAGAATAATTTACATGGAGTCAACAGTAGAGTAGATGAAGCAGAGAATTAAATCAGAAATTTGGCAGATAAGGAAGCAGATGGTTTAAGGAGCCTCTGAGATAACTTCAAGCATACCAACATTTACATCTTGGGGGTGCTAGAAGGAGAAGAGAGCAAGAAATTGAAAACCTACTATTTGAAAAAATAATGACTGAAAAGTTCCCTAACCTAGTGAATAAAATAGACATACAAGTACACAAAATGCAGAGAGTCCCAAACAAGATGAACCCAAAGAGGCCCACACCAAAACACAGCATAATTAAAATGCAAAAGGTTAAAGACAAAGAGAGAATCTTAAAAACAGGGAGAGAAAAGCAGTTAGCCTACCTAGGAGCTCCCATAAAATTATTGGCTGATTTCTCAACAGAAACTTTGCAGGCCAGAAGGAATTGGCAAGACATATTCAAAGTAATAAAAAGCAAGGAACTACAACCAAGATTACTCTACCCAGCAAAGCTACAATTTAGAATCAAAAGACAAGAGCTTCCCAGATAAGAAAAAAACTAAAGGAGTTCATTACCACCAAACCAATATTACATGAACTGTTAAAAGGTCTTTTTAAAGAAGGAAAAATATAAAAAATATGAATAATAAAATGGCAATAAATACATATCTATCTACAATTGAATCTAAAAACAAAATAAACTAACAAGCCCCAAATTAGCTGCTTACAGACAGAAGTTTAAAAAAAATGTATTTTCCCCCAAATGCTTCCCTTATATTAAAATGTATCACTGCCTTAGCAACCTCCTATAACTTATATCTTACTTACATTGGGTTATACAAGTTTTCAAAGCAAGTTTTACAATCCTATATAATAAAGAGGTAATATGCAAATTGGCCATCACGCCTCACAAGATGGCTGCCTACGACCAGGCCGGCAGGGGGGTTAGTGAGGGACGACCAAACGAACTGAATAAGAAGGCTATGTGGGATGACCAGGCCAGAAGGGGGGGCAGTTAGGGGCAACTAGGCCAGCAGAGGGGGGCAGTTGGAGGTGACCAGGCTGGCAGGGGGGGGGCAGATAGGGGCAAACAGGCTGGTGGGGGTGGTGCAGTTGGAGGCAACCAGGCCGGCAGGGGGGGAGTTGGGGGTGACTAGGATGGCAGGGGGCAGTTGGGGGAGACCAGGCCAGTGGGGGGGGGCAGTACGGGGTGACCAGCTGGCAGCGGTGGCAGTTAGGGGCGACCAGGCAGGCAGGCAGGTGAGCAGTTAGGAGCCAGCAGTCCCAGATTGTGAGAGGAATGTTTGAGGGGGTCCCGGATTGGAGAGGGTGCAGGCTGGGCTGAGGGCACCCCCTTTCTGTGCAAAATTTCATGCACCAGGCCTCTAGTAAAAAGTATACTTTAGATAAAGCCAGTAAACAAAAATAAGTTTTGAAATTTATACCACATTAGATACATTTTTACAATTTTTCTCTAACATGTATACATTCTGATTAGAAGAATGATATGAAACTGATGCGTGAAACATATAGATAAGGAAATAAATTTATTGAAAAACACATTTACGTCAACAATATCTTTCAAAATGCTAAACAAGCAAACTGTCTGAGCCATTCACATGACATATATCTACACACACACACACACACACACACACACACACACACACAGAGCATCTTTACAGGAGACCAAACTATTCTTTGTCATAAATTACCTTTTTTGATAAAAGAAATCTATATACCTATCAAAATACATGTTTTTATTGTTTTGGCTCTCCTCTTTGAAACCATGTAGGAAAATGTATAAGGACAAGCAGAAAACTTCCATAATAAATAAATATGGACTAAATTCTAAGCACTTGTACTTATTATATTCTGATTGGCTCCTTAGCAATTGAGCTTCTCAAGCTTAATAGTAGACAGTCTAGATCTAAAGTACATGTGCCTGGGTTCCCTGTTAAGCTTAGCCAGACCTCTGATGTGAATTGGCCAAGGCAAGTAACTTACTTTTCTTAGGAAAGGGGTGGTCTAAGGGGCAAATGAGATATGACATAATGCACTTTGTTCCAACACAGTAATCAAGAAATATGTGCAGTCCTTGGTATTAAAGATAAAAAAGAACAATATGTAAGATATATCATAGTTTTATTTCATGTTTAAAATTTATCTATTTTTATTGTTACTTTTAGACCCCCATCTAAATTAAATTAATTCATTGGGTTATTTTTTATAGAAACTTTGATAATTTTATAATAGCTTTTATCAGTAAATGAAACATAAATTTATGTTTTTTATTGTATTGGTGTAGAAAAACTATAGTTTAAATCTACATAATGCTTTTTTTGCTTTTTATTTCTTGATTATTTCATCTGTTCTCATTTTCCTACTCTATGAAAATTCACTAAATTTTTGAAAAAAAATGTCAAATTGTTTTTCCCCAATTAGGCAGTACCAATCCTATAAGACTCTAATCATTGTTGAGCAGAATAAAATTTCAATTCTATAACACTAAATGCTATTATGACCTTAATAAATCTATTTAAATCTTGGTTTTTAACTGCCATATTTACTTTTTAGTTCTGTTATAAGCCATTTAATTTTTGTTTTACATTTTTATCAGTTTTCAGGGGTGGGCAAACTTTTTGACTCAAGGGCCACAATGGGTTCTTAAACTGGACCGGAGGGCCGAAACAAAAGCATGGATGAAGTGTTTGTGTGAACTAATATAAATTCAAAGTAAAGGAGCAGAGGGGAGAGCAAGAGAACCGGATAGAACAGCCGGATCCGGCCCGCGGGCCGTAGTTTGCCCAAGGCTGGTTTAGGTATACACTTATTTGTTTTCTAAAACTTTACTTTCTCATTTATCTTCTCACCTTGGTGTCCTGATTAATGGTGTGCTCCTTGGTAATTTGTATTGTGACTCCAAACTTCTCTGTTTTTTTCTACAGGATATCATGATGCCCTATGTTTCTAAAAGAAAAGTTCCTGCATATGGTGAGTCTTTAGTAATGTTTTAAATGTATATTTCTGATGTTGTAAAATAGAAGTACTGATTGGAGGTATAAGTGGACTTCTGTTGATCTTTGCGACATTTTCTAAGAATGAAATAATTTTGTGAAGTTTACTGATTCAGTTGAAGTGAAATCCGTGAATCAGACATAAAAATTATATATTATGTAATCTTTGCAATTAATGCACTGACCAACTTCAAGGTTTAAAAAAAAAAGAATCAGAAACAATGGTGCATTTGTTTAGAAATGTGTAGGATGTGTTAGATCAATCAATCAATACCTAATTACTAGTCTGCAGCCTTCTCTGCTCTAATGCTCAGGCTTTCACAGAGATGAACCACCTGCTGTGTGACCTCATGTGTTTCTTCTGTCAAAACTCTTAAAGGGACTGCTCAGAACCTGGCAATAACTCCATTATTCCAAGAGAAATAATTTTCCAAGAGACTTATTTCCACACATGTCCAAGAAAATATACAAAGCCAAAGAAATTCATGAGCAAATAAATATACAAGGTCAAAAATATCCTAACCTAAATACAGTAAGTGAAATGCAGTTGTTTAAAGCATTTCCTTCTTACTATAATTAATGGAGAAATTTATGTATATTAGTTAAAATGTGCACTTCTATGACTATAGACTACTTATGACTATATGTAGGCAATTGATGGGTTGAAAACCAGTTCTAACTATTATATTATATACTGCCTCAGTGTGATAGTTACATGCACTGAGAATCTCAGTGGTCCTCTTGGTGATTCCACCAGAATACAATTTAAAAAAATTTAAGATTGTATATTATGTTATTTATGCGCTATCACCCATAACAAGAAAGGCCAAGTCCTGAGCTCTGAGTAAAATTCAAGTGTTCATAGTCTATGGACTTTAAACAAGATAAATATGTACCCAGAATATTTAATTATAAGAAAGCATTTTCCTTTTCTTTGAAATTCCAAAATATGTGAGTGCTTCATCCAAAGCATTTTTTTTTTTGAGGGGAGAATAAAAGAATCCATCATAGGAACATTTTTTCTCTCAAAATATTTTTTAAATTTTATCAAATTAATATTATGAAGATGCATTACATGCAAAAATTGTGGATCTGAATATAGTCCATGTAGATCTTATATTGAAATCTCAAGGAAACTATTTCTTTTTTTTTCAAGGAAACTATTTCTAATTTTAAAAGCTGCCCTGAAAATTAAGCTACATTCTGATTGATAGATGCTACCCTGACATTCAGTATTACTGTTCCATATTATATCTTCAAAATGCCATCCGTTTCTACAATTCATTTAATTTTTAATTTATTTTATTTACATGTTCTTTACTACTGGGAGAAGTTTGTCCACCTTAGCAGTGATTAAAATTTTTATAATATGACTTTTGTCATTAATTGCTTCATATATATATATATATTGGATTACATTGGATTACATTAATTTGGATTTCTAAAGTTAGTTTTTTTTCAGTCATATAAAAAAACATCATTTTCAGTTCAGTCCATTGCAGCTTGCTTGATGCATGCTGTGTCCTTTCACTAGAAAGTCTGCATAGTCAGGCATTATTGAGAGTAATAATGGAAATACTCCCTGAACTTTCATTCTGTTTAGTAGGGCAATGTTTATGTGGCAAGTTACCTCTGAATACCCTCTTGTGGTGCAGAATGTTCCCTAAGAGCATATTGCTTTTTTTGTTATTGTTGTTTTATTTTACTTTTTTTAGTGAAGAGAGATTTAACCAAACACAGAATTTAATTACTTGCAGATAATGGGGAAACTGCTTTTTTGCTGCTCTGAGATTTTATATCTCAGAGTGTGAACTGAAGTGGAGATTGAATTCCTCAGCTTCCATCCACTACAGTTTTCAGGATCCTCAGATTTCAATCTCATGTCCTTTTTGTGGAACACAGTGAAATGAGCTCTGTCTGCTCCCTGCCTTGATTAATTTTGAAATTTTGAAATTTATATGGGTAGATCTTTTATTGGAGCAGACCTACAAAACTCTGCCAGCCCTATAAGCCAATGTACCAAGGTAAACTCCTCCTCTGAACTATTACTATACCATAAATATCTGCAATCATTTTTTTAAAGACAAAAAGAGTGCTTGCCTATTCCAGGGTATACTAATCTAGAAACATCTTCCTCTACCTCTTAACTGTTTTTTTAAAGTTACCAGCTATTATTGTATATAATTAATATTTAAAAAGGTGTCTGTGGTCATATGAAGATAATGTTTCTGATTATGATGGCCAATACTTTTATAGAACATGCAAATATGTATGTGTATTAGAATGGTTTGTACTTCTTTAATACAGTGTCTTAGATTCTTTGGACTGCTATTAACAAAATATCAAAGATTAGATAGCTTATAGGCAATAGAAACATATTTCTAATAATTCTGGAGGCACCAAAGTCCAAGATCAGGGCAACTTCATGGTTGGATGAGGGCCCTTTGGCTGGTTCATAGCTGGCATCTTTTCAGTGTATTTTTATTTATTTTTTTATTTTTTTTAAAATATATTTTATTGATATTTTACAGAGAGGAAGGGAGAGGGATAGAGAGCTAGAAACATCGATGAGAGAGAAACATCGATCAGCTGCCTCCTGCACACCCCCCACTGGGGATGTGCCCGCAACCAAGGTACATGCCCTTGACCGGAATCGAACCCGGGACCCTTCAGTCCGCAGGCCGACGCTCTATCCACTGAGCCAAACCGGTTTCGGCTTCAATGTATTTTTACATGGTTGAAGAACTAAGGAGTTCTGTGGATCTCTTCTCTAATTCTATCCTTAAGGTCCCCACTCGTGACCAAATCACCACTAAAAAACCTCACCTCTAACAACATCACATTGAGTGTTAGGATTACAACATGTGACTTTTGGGGGGTTACTAATTTCAGAACAATAGCAATAGGCATATCCTTTTTATAAGGTTATTTACATATTATAGACTAGTAGCCCAGTGCACGAAATTTGTGCATGGGAAGGGGGTGTGTTTGTCCCTCAGCCTGGCCTGCACCCTCTCCAATCTTGAACCTATCGGGAGATGTCCAACTGCTGGTTTAACTGCTAACCGCTCACCTGCCTGCCTGCTTGATCACCCCTAACCACTCTGCCTGCTGGCCTGCTTGCCCTGAACTAACCCCCCCTCTGCCAGCCTTCTCACCCCCAACTGCCCCCCCTTGCTGGCCTGCTTGCCCCCAACTGCCCCCCCCTTGCCAGCCTGATTGCCCCCAACTGCCCCCCCCCCGTCCCCGCTGGCCTGATCACCCCTAACCACCTTTGCCTTGGCCCTGCCACCATGGCTTTGTCCAGAAGAATGTCCAGAAGGTCTCCCGGTCCAATTAGCATATTACCCTTTTATTAGTATAGATAAACACATATATGCATAGTTCATACATATTTTATATACATAAAAATCTATGAGGACATGAGTGGGGGGGTGGGGGCAATGGGGGCATAAGGACACATATGTAATATCTTAATCAATAAAGAAAAATAAATAAATAAAATACTGAAAAAAACTATTTTATATACTTATATGTAGACATACATTTATGTGTATATGTGTATATAATACATGTATAATTATATATATAGTAGAGACCTGATGCATGGATTCGTGCACTGGTGGGGGGTGTGGCCTGTGGAGATTGGCCCTCTGTGGGAGTGCCGCTCATCCTGGTCAGCCGAGCAGCTGTGGACCCACTGTCTGAGCAGCTGCTCCTGCTGTGGGAGCACCACTCATCCCAGTCAGCCAAGCAGCGCTCCCTCTGTGGGAGCACACTGACCACAAGGGGGCAACTCCTGCATTGAGCATCTGCCCCTTGGTGATCAGTGCACATCATAGCGACTGGTTGACCAGTTGCTTTGGTCATTCCACTGTTCAGTCGCTGGGCTTTTATCTATATGTAGATGCCCTGACAGAATGCCAGAATGTGTATTGTGTGTGTGTGTGTGTGCATGCACATGCAAGCATGTGGTCTTGTATATGATTAATCTGCTTGTTGCAAGGTGTGTACATAAATAAAGATTGTATTTTTTTGTTATTACTGTTTGTACACCAAATATAATTTTGTCTTTTTCTGTTATTACTGTTTGTGCACCAAATATAATTTTCTCTCATCAACTATAAAACTTTTATCTTTCTTCATAAATATGTTTCTCTGAATTATAAATATAACATGCTTCCTGTTGGTATAAAACTGAAGACATGGTATTTTAAGTCTTGAATACTCAAAGGCTTTTTTCTTTTAAAGATGGTGATTTAATGGCCTCTTTTTGTATTTGCTGTCAGTCAATTTAATGTTCCACTAATTACAATAAAATATATTCCTAAATATAATTGTCAATCCTGATATATTTAATGCTTTCTCACTCCCATGCCTCTCTCCTAATGGCAGTCATCTGCATGTCATCAGGATTAGGCAGAGAAGACACACCTATAATCTGAATTTTGTTTCAAAGATGAGTTCTCTTTTGTTTTTTTAAAATGTATCTTTATTATTGAAAGTATTATAGGTATTTCCTTTATTTTCCCCATTGACCCCCTTGACCCCGCACCTGCCCTTCCCAGGGCTTCACCACTCTATTGCCTGTGTCCCTGGGCTTTGAGCTCTTATTGGGCTTCTGTCACTCAAAGGCTTTTTAAATCATATTTCGTTTGATGGTAGAAGTTGATTTAACACTTCATAGGATCATATTTACGGATTTTCTCTATTCCTAGGATTTCTGCTTGAAGATTACTTAATTATTCCTTTGCTCATCTCCTTCATATAACATCCTGCTAAAAGCAGCTAGTAGGACACAGCACGTACTGTCAGCCTGACTCTTCCTTGTGACTTCACCTGGCACATCAGACATAGTTGCACAAGAATCTTGCCTCAAGTAATTCCAGGCAACTGTTTAGCAAATGTTTTTCCACAGAAAATCACAGCTCTCTAGTCTTCTTACCTTTGGTCTCTGTTGCCTTACTGTGTGTCATTTTACTATACTCCAAGGACATATATTTAATGTAGATTTGATGCCAATACTTCTACTTAATAACATAGTTTTGCATTAGGACAGAGTACTTGTAGCATACAACTCCAAAATAAAAGTGATTTAAAGAAATAGAAATATACTCCTGTCATAATGATTCAAGAAGTGTTTTACAGGCAGCTTCCCAACCATTAATTCAGGAAGAAATCCTCCCTTCAGTATTCTCTAGAACAGGGGTGGGCAAACTTTTTGACTCGGGGGCCACAATGGGTTCTTAAACTGGACCGGAGGGCCGGAACAAAAGCATGGATGGAGTGTTTGTGTGAACTAATATAAATTCAAAGTAAAGGAGCGGAGGGGAGAGCAAGAGAACCGGATAGAATAGCCGGATCTGGCCCGCGGGCCGTAGTTTGCCCACAGCTGACCTGGGATACCTCTTTCTCTCTCTCCCTGCAGATGCGGCAAGAGAGTGTGGGCACTATGGGAAAGATTTGCATGGGACACACCTGGGAGGTGCACCTACCTCTCGCACATGCATTCTGTTGGCCAGAACTCAGGGAGGAGGCCCTGACTCCCAGGGAGGTGGTCTACAAGGTGTGGTTCAGCTGCATCCACGAAAAAAGGAAAACACACAGATGTTGGTGAACATAGTCTCTTCTGCAGATTTTCTAAGAATAAGTGGCCCAAAGAGGCCACATTCTCTACAATATCTTAGTGCCAACTGGGAATATAGAATAACTTACCATAGCTCATAAAAGGGGACTATATTGTAAGGTGCTATGATTATTACAGTGAACACAATTTGACAATTTTTTTACAAAACTTACAGTTGGAAAATCATTAGAAATTAAATCTTAAGTTGTATGCAATATTTCAGGCTACATGATCATGTCATTTCCTGCTCTGCCTGTATGTTTAGTTCTCCTGGCCAGTTTATTTAGCTTTATTTTGCAAATAGACTCTTAATAAACCAGCGTTTTATAGAGTATGGCTGCTGAGACAACAAAGGTCTGTGTGCAGAGAGGCATTATACTTATCCTATATAATAAAGAGGTAATATGCAAATTGACCATCACTCCAACACACAAGATGGCCACCCCCATGTGGACACAAGATGGCTACCACAAGATGGCCGGCAGGGGAGGGCAGTTGGGAGGGACCAAGCCTGAAAGGGAGGGCAGTTGGGAGGGACCAAGCCTGAAAGGGAGGGCAGTTGGGGGCGACCAAGATGGCAGGGGAGGGCAGTTAGGGGGGACCAGACTGGCAAGGGAGGGCAGTTAGGGGTGACCAGGTTGGCAGGGGAGGGCAGTTGGGAGTGACCAGGCCTGCAGGGAAGGACAGTTAGGGGCAATCAGGCCAGCAGGGGAGCAGTTAGGCATTGATCAGGCTGGCAGGGAGTGGTTAGGGAGTGATCAGGCAGGCAGGCAGATGCCATTAGGGGTGATCAGGCAAGCAGGCAGGTGAGCAGTTAGGAGCCAGTGGTCCCGGATTGTGAGAGGGATATCCGACTGCCAGATGAGGCCTGATCCCCGGGATCAGGTCTAAACCAGCAGTCATACATCCCTCAAGGGGTCCCAGATTGGAGTGAGTGCATGCTGGGCTGAGGGACACCACCCTGCCCCTGTGCACGAATTTTGTGCAGTGGGCCTCTAGTATTCTGTGTATTCACTCATGAATATATATGTAACACACAAGCCTAGCTTTGCAAAAAAAATTATTCCAAATATTCCTATCAGATATTATCAAATTATTATACATGTATACTATTAACCAATATAATAAAGAGTTAATATGCAAATTGACCCTCACACTGTCACAAGACGGTTGTGCCCACAGCAGAGGCAGGTTCCCTTAACACAAGATGGCTGCGCCCACAGCGGAGGTGGGGTTCCCATAACAATCCATAACAAGCGATCAGCAGGGACCGGAGGCTGCGTGGCACTGGGCTGGGGTGGGGGACCTGAGGTTGCACACCCTACCTGGCGGGGCTTGACGGGGGACCTCAGTCCATGCCTGATGCCCAGTGGGTCTTAATGGGGGACCTCAGTCCACGTCCCCTGCCTGGTGCAGCTTAACGGAGGACCTCAGGCCGCACCCCCTGCCCTGGTGCCAGGCCAGGGGACCTCAAGCCATGCTCCCTGCCTGGCTCGGCTTGACGGGGGACCTCAACGCACGACCCCCTTCGGTGCCGGAACGGGGACCTGAGGCTGCGCCCCCTGCCAGGCGGGGCTTGATGAGGGTGGGGCCGGCTGGGTCTGAATCTTGCCCAATGTGGGTGGGGACGGCCAGCTCTGGGTCTCACGCAATTTCAAGGTGTGTGCGGGTGGGCAGGGACTTGACTCTGGGTCCTGCGGCATACCCCAGACTCTGACAGGAGGAAGGTTTTCATATACATTTTACTAATTTTCTTTCATCTCTGACACTTCTATTATAGAGAAAGGACAAATAGCAATATTAAAATATTTCCTCTAATTAATTCCCTTTTAATGTGCATGAATTTCGTGCACCGGGCCACTAGTATATTATATAAATTAATTCAGTCTTTTCCAAGTGAAAGTGTCTTAATTTAGCCCTAACGTTGTATCCAGAATATAACAAAAACTCTTAAAATGCCACTTGTTTTCTCAGAGTCCTCAGAACATGCAAGCTTGGGGATCCATGCCTAAAAGTATTCTATTGTGAAGCATCAAGTCAGAACTCACCAGCCACAGGGTTCTCATCCTTTTCTAAGTCATTGAAGTCTCAGGACCATTTTGGGTACTATTATATTACTCTTTTAAAAGTCATTTATATATCAGAATTTTCACATTCAATTTCCTATTGAGAGGTAAGTCAGATATGTAGTTATAAATAAATGGGAAGCAGGAAAAATAGGAGGGCTGTGGAAGAGGTGAGCAGTGACAAATGAAGGTTTTAAGTTAGGGAATATTGCTACTCTGAGACATCTGTGTGAATTGTCCTGATCCCAAACTGTCAGCCAGGGCATAATTTTGAAAATGTAGTGGAAATTGGATTTATATTGCAGTATGCAAAATTTGGTTTTTAGTTTATTCAGTCTTAGACTCCATACTATAGTCAGAATGGCCTTTCTGAAACAGGGTCACACTTTGATTCTATAGTTCTTTTATATTCCCAGTCATGTAATTTGGAATGAAGTTTTCTCCTTTCTTGATATACTTCAGTTTATCAGGAATAGGCAAAAACTCTACTACCTTTTCACAAGTATACTAAGTTCCTCCAAACTTTGTATTGTTTTAGAGGAATTCCATAATTCTTACTCCACAATACTAGTAATTTTGTCACTTCTATCCGGGGGTATAAGTGACTTACCACCCTGTAGACAAAACTACACAATATACCTTTCTGGGTTTCCTCTGAGAGGTTATCTGTTGTCCTATTCTGACTATACTTTAATGTCTTGCTAGAAGCAACTTCAGTTGCATGGAATAGAGTTCTTTCTATTCAGGGGCATTCAAAGGTGAGGAATTATTGAAAGTGTACAGTATGCTTATTATTAGGAAATAATAAAAAAGGACCTTCTGTGCAACAAAACATTGTAGAAAGTGGAGCAGGGAGACCATCGAGGCTGTGAAAATCCTCTCTGTCCCTCTCTGAGCTCAGGTGGTGAGAGTTTCTTTTTCTCTGCCTTTTTCTTTTTCTTTCATTCTTCTCTCAACAGACTGAATTTATAAACTTCAGCTTTTATTGCATATGGTCAAACATACTTTCCATTTTTTTATAGTATGGCAACTCTCAATTATAATAATGATCCTATAAGTATATTTTCTCGATGTATTTTTTTGAATTATATCTCTGTTATTAAGAAATCCAGGACTCTAAAGTCAAAATTTCAAATTATATGCATAAAAATATAACGTTCTGACGCAATCGTTTTAGCATATTCATGTTTGTAGGTGAGCTGCTATGGGTCATGTGTACAAATGCGATCCAGTTATCTGTATCTAGGAGGGTGAAGGAAAATGCTCAAAAGTGAATACTCACCATGCACTATAATCACACTTCATGCCAGAGTTAATTAGCTTTCAGCTTTCTAATTGCTGTGTAACATATTATCACAAACTAGTTGACTTAAAACAACACAAATTTATTACTTCACAGTTCTATAGTTCAGAAGTCCAGGTCGGGCTCAGGAATATTTCTGCTCAATATTTCATAAAGCTGAAATATGAATGTGGGCTAGCTACATTCCCATCTGGAACTGTGGGTCTTTCCCAAGATCACACAGATTATTGGCAGATTATTCAAAATTAGCTTCACTTTGTCCCTTTCTGTATTTTTATATGATTAATGATTTATTATTTCATATTCTTAACCTCTCAAACCCATGTTTTTGTGAAAAGTAGTTTAACCAGACAAGTTGGATCAAAACAGATCAATTTTGAATGAATGATGGATGTGAAGAAACAATGATATAAGTAGTAATACAAATTTGAACATAGTTATTTAAACTCCATGTTATTTAACTTATAAAACAAAATTAAACTTTCAAAATATTTTCTATGTTCAGTTTTTTATTATGTAATTTTTGCTTTAGTTTACTTTTTTTAAAATAATTGCTGTGCCTATAAGTCTTCATTCTGGCTTTAAAATATTAACTTGATATTGCAATTTTCTATTTTGTATAGCCTCCCTTTTAGAAATATCCTCGTAAAGAATTAATAATGACAAAACAATGCAAACTATGGGAACTTTCCTATTAAACTATTATTTTCTTTCCTTTTAGCAATTTTCTTTTTTTTCTTGCAGGTTCTCAGGAATATTTTTAAAATAAAATACTTAAGTTGAAAAAAAAGGGCAAGAAACGTTTTGAATTTTTAAATTAGACTATTAGGATATTTTGTTATAAAACTTTAACTTCTAAGCCTAAGTTAACAAGGAGTCCAAGCACTAACATTCATGAACAAGTTCCAGATCATGGCAACGAAGTCATCTAAATGAAATTATAATATAAAAATCATAAGTAATTGTTTTAATTCACTATAAAAGTAGCTACTGAATAAAAGTAACAAATTAAAGTTTAGGGATGTTCATCCCCTTTGGTCAAATAGTGTCCAAACAACTTTGACAAATATCACTTTATTTATAAAACACACTAACAAACGTTTATTAAAACACTCCTTTATGATGAAGGCAGTAGCTTTAATAACCTGTTGGTCTTACCAGAGTATTGCTTGTAGGAGCTAGTATTTTTGGCTTCACAATAATTCTAAAACTCAATACAAATGTGAACAAATTCTGAAATGATTTTAGTGACTTTTGCTTTTAATCTAAACGTTACCAAAATATAATCACTGACATCATATTGCTAAAAAGTATCCACTTTTGCTCACTGGGATCACATTAATGCTTTATGTTCTTAGATGACTTGTACTTGCAAAACGCATTTCGAGAAATAAATCGATATTAGCATACAGATAGAATTGAATATTATGTCAATAGTGATTGACAAAGTTGATATGTTGCTGCTTGCCTCATTTCAGATTAGTTCTTTTTTTTTTTTTTTGAAGGCAGAAAATGCAAAGTAGCATTTCAATTTTCCAATCCATTTACACTGAGAAGAAAGTAATAATCTAGAGGAAAAATATTAAAAGGCTTTGCGGCTACAATGTGATTGACATACAGCTAAAGTAGTTTCCATTGTAAAGTCAGGCCAGTATCAATAAAACTGTGTTTTCTCAGTTGGTATCCTCAGGCTCCCTTTGCCCACATGTAATTGATTTTAAGCTATGAGTACAAAAGGAAAAAATAACACTTCGTTATGTCTATATGGAGTTCCACTGCCATAGCCCTATTGTTTTATTTGAAATGTGTTTGGAGGGAAATGAAAATGTTACCTAAAGCAAGTATAACTAATTTTTCTTAAGCATTTCTCATAATAGAAAATAAACTTTGAAGCTTTGTATATCATTTTAATATAGAAAAAGAATATTTATATATGTACATGTATAATGAAATGATAAATAATATATTATAAAAATGGAATGTTAGCCAAATGCAGTTTTAGACACTAGAAAATGAATTATAAATATTTATAAAAGGAAGGAGAATAGAAAAGAGGGTAGAATTAAAAGGGAACAGGGATCAGACCTACATGTAGAAAATAAAAATAATCTGTGAATGGAACTGTTATATTGAAGAGGTTACAGAAATTTAAACACAGAATAGTTTAAACAAAATATAATAATATGTATATATAATAACTGAGCTCCTATACATTTGGTGAAAGACATGGGTTTAAAAAATATGTCAAGTTTTTATTTAAAACATGATAGGGAAGTAATTTTTTATAATTTTGTTTTATTTCTGAGTTACCACAGGGCACCAGAATAGCCTTATCAGTTCAAAGCACTTCAAAAATTACCTTAGTCAATATTTTTGTGTGGAAAAAGAGTACAAAATTATCAAAATTAATGTTTATTTATTATTCTTAATATACTATGTTAAACATTAAAATAATGTATCACAAAATAAAGGCATAAAAGCAAAACACCCTGACTTCCTCTCTCTTTTGTACTTGCTACCATCACTGGGCGTCCTGCACATTAGTAAGTCTCTGTAGAACCAGGCACCTCAAGGAAGTGACTGATGATAGCAGCCACTGTCCTTGTCACATTTTGATCCCCACCAGAAGCTTGGCATCCATAATGTGCATGAAATATTCAGTTGTTCCTTGATGATTTAGTATCCCAAACCCTATATTCCACAGTTTATATTTAGAAAAATATAACTGCCATTTTGGAAAAGATGCAATTATTTCACTTTTATTTCATTATCAGCAAGCTTAAAAGTAACCTTATAGTCAAAGCTATATTGTGTCATATTTTTCCTAATTAAAGAGAAAATGGCATACTCACTTCCATGTAAATATTATAGCAGGTAATACCAGCTTCCAACTAGAAAAAGTCAACTTCCTGCTTCAAATCATAATGTATATGATGCATGAAGTTCTTTGTACATCAAATCTGGGTATAATACAAAATATAAAATACAAAATATAAAATACATTTTGCTAATTTATGTTCTTATATTTTCCTTTGTCAACATTTACCAAATGCCGTCTTCAAATAGTTCAAGATGCCAAATCAATATAATTAAGTGTTTTACTTTACCATATGACTAGAAATTTTAATACAGACATTGACAAGAATGTAAAACTATTTAAGTGAAAGAAGGGCTCAAATATAAGGAATAATTAAATGTTAAAATAGGTAATGAGTATACTTGTTTATTTTTCTGCTTATTTTTTCTAAGTTGGCTTTGACTTCCTTGAAAAATATTTTTTTAGAAAAGATAATATAAGAGGTATGTTAGTCTGATGAAAAGACAACAAATGCTTTATGTACAAGAAATGACATTATATAATTCAAAAGAAAAAGATAACCAACTTAAATACAACAAGGCAAAATAGCTATTATATAAGACTAGAGGCCTGATGCACGGAATTTGTGCAAGGGCCTTGGCCCTGGCCCCTGCCCACCGCTACTGTGGCTGGGGGTCTCTGCTGCCTCTGCCTCAGCCCCCGCCTGCTGCGGCTTTGTCCAGAAGGAAAGACTTTGGAAAGGACGTCTGGTCTAATTAGCACATTACGCTTTTATTATTACAGACTAGGGACCCAGTGCATGAATTCATGCACCTTAAAAGGAACTGTGGGCTGCGAGGCTGTGGTGGGCACAGGGGCGGGTCTCGGCCCATCCTCCATGACACCACCTGGCTCCTCTCACCACAGCCCCTCCCGCCATGGCCCTGGTCCCCTGTCTGCCAGCAGCACCGCTTCTGCGACCACTGCTCCCATGCACTAATGGCGTGGAGTGATTGGGGCCAGCACCAGCAGCAGATGTGAGTGCCGCGCAGGAGCAAAGAATTTTCAGTAACCACCAGAGGCTTGCCCCAATGACAGTGACCAGTGCCCCACCTTGGTCTGGCGCCTCCGCTCACCTGCTCACCCATCCCGCCACAGCCAATACATACCATGTTCTGCACACGCCCCCTGGTGGTCAGTGCACATCATAGTGACTGATTGTTTGGTTGTTCGGTTGTTCTGCCGCCGTTCAGTCTGTTTGCATATTAGCCTTCTATTATATAGGACTAGAGGCCTGGGATCGGGCCTAAACGGGCAGTCGGACATCCCTCTCACAATCCAGGACTGCTGGCTCCCAACTGCTCGCCTGCCTGCCTTCCTGATTGCCCCTAACCACTTCTGCCTGCCAGCCTGATCACCCCCTAACCACTCCCCTGCCAGGCTGATTGATGCCTAACTGCTCCCTGCCAGCCTGTTTGCCCCTAACTGCCCTCCTCTGCAGGCCTGGTCACCCCTAACTGCCCTCCCCTGAAGGCCTGGTCACCCCTAACTGCCCTCCCCTGCAAGCCTGGGTCCCTCCCAACTGCCCTCCCCTGCTGGCCATCTTGTGGTGGCCATCTTGTGTCCACATGGGGGCAGGATCTTTGACCACCCGGGGGCAGCCATCTTGTGTGTTGGAGTAATGGTCAATCTGCATATTACTCTTTTATTAGATAGGATAGAGGTCTGGTGCATGGGTGGGGGCCAGCTGGTTTGCCCTGAACGGTGTCCCAGATCAGGGTGGGGGTTCCCTTGGGCTGTGGGGCGGCCTGGGCGAGGAGCCTGTGGTGGTTTGCAGGCCGGCTACGCCCCCTGGCAACCCAAGCGGAGGCCCTGGTATCTGGGGTTTATTTATCTTCTACAATTGAAACTTTGTAGCTTGGAGTGGAGCCAAGCCTTCTGCTTGCTTCGAGGTGGCAGCCATTTCTGTTGGAATTTATGTATCTTCTATCATTGAAACTTTGTAGCCTTGAGTGGAGGCCTAGGCCGGCAAGGGCAGGCGGAAAGCTTGGCTTCCTCCATTGCCGGGGAAACCCAAGCCTCCCTCCTGCTCTCTGTGGCCGTAGCCATCTTGGTTGGGTTTATTTGAATATTCGCTCCTGATTGGCTGGTGGGCATGGTTTGTGGGCGTGGCTTGTGGATGTAGTGGAGTGGTGGTTAATTTGCATATTACTCTTTTATTAGATAGGATACTAGAGGCCTGGTGCATGAATTCGTGCATGGGTGGGGTCCCTTGGCCTGGCCAGTGATCAAGGCCTATCAGGGGTGCCGGCTGGTGGGGGTGAAGGACCCAATTGGGGGCGTGGTTGGCTGGGGGGAGGGGCCGCAGGTGGTTGGCCAGCCAGCCCCACCCCCTGATTGGGGAGTGGGGGCCTGATCGGGAGGAGGGACCATGGGAGTTTGGGGGGGTCTGATAGGGGCCAGATTGGGCCAGTTGGCGGCCACAGTGCTCGTCATAGCAACCAGTCATTCCGATCATTTCAGTCGTTCCGCGTTCAGTAACTGGGCTTTTACATATATAGATTATTTTCAAAATATTCATTTTTTTCTTTGGCAAACACAATACTTAATATATGATGGCTTATGGAGTACTTCTCAAACTTTAGCCTGCACAAGAATAATTTGTATAACTTGTTAAGGCAGATTCCTGGAAATAACCCCAGAGATTTTGACATAGTAGGACTGGGTTGTATCCATAGCATTTTTATCTTTAACATTTCTATGATTTTGAAGATTCTTCCAGGAAGTGGACCACAATTTGAACTGCTTTAGGATCAAATATTAGAAAAACATAAGCAATAAGATGTTAGCCCAGGGCAGTCCTCATACTTTTCTCTGAGTCATTGTTTGTCAATGAGCGAATGAGACCAATTGTACCCAGCTTCCCTCTACTTATGATGTAGCCCCTTTGTTACAGAAGTGTTTTTCCTGGTGTCCACATAACTTTTGAGATTCCCTCTTCATTAGTTTGTTCTTCTAACTTGCCTGTTAATATTCTGGAATTGTTTTTCAAATATAAGAGTGTTAGACCTAAGCTTTTCAGTGCCAGGCATTCATGTCTGTCCTGAGCATCTAAGCATCCCAGGAGTTTAATTAGTGCCTCTCACCTAGTAAGTATTCAATAAAAGTTGGTAGAATAAATAAGTAAAACCTAAAATATAATTCACAGTACACATTACTTGGTCCTTATCTAAATGCCCCCTTTGTTTTCCACAATATATTATTAAACTTTTGTGACATAACTCACTGATAATTATGATACACTAGAGGCCCAGCGCACAAAATTGTGTGCAGGTAGGGTCCCTAGGCCTAGCCTGTGATCAGGGCCATCTTCCATCTGCTCACCAGCCCCCAGTCCTGCCCTGCCACCACCCACCTGGTTCCCCATTGTTCTCCATTCACCACGCTGTGATCGGAGCCTGCGGGCCCGGGCGAGGGACCAAGAGGTTGGCTGTTCCACACACTCGCCAGTCCCCAGTCCCACCCTGCCACCACCCACCCCAATGCCCTGTTCACCATCCAGCGATTAGAGCCTGCAGGCTGAGGGGGAGGGACCAAGAGGTGGTCAATGCACCTCATAGAGACTGGTCAAGAGTCGTTCTGTTCATTACGCTGTTATGGTTGCTAGACTTTTATTATATAGGATACTAGAGGCCCGGTGCACATATTCGGGTACCGGTGGGATCCCTCAGCCTGGCCTGCAGGGATCAGGCCACAACCAGCTCTCCGACATCCCCTGCAGGGTCCCAGATTGCAAGAGGGCGGTTGTCAGGTGACACACTCCGGAATTGGGCTCCCTCCTCTCTGATTCCAGGTGGTTTACCTGAGAACCACAGCTTCCAAGTCACTGCAGCTCGGCAGCTCCTGCATTGAGCATCTGCCCCTGATGGTCAGTGTGTGTCCTAGCTACCAGTTGTCCGGTCGGCTGGTTGCTTAGGTTTTTATATTTATAGATAATCACTGATTTTTCTCATGTGTCTCTTTTAGCATGTTTTCTTCTTACCTCTAAATTCTCAGGATCTTGCAAATGATTGGCTTGTTGTGTGACTATTCTTGATAAGTGTTCACAACATATATTGAGTTATTTCTATAATTATTATTTTGAATGTTTCAAGTGTATATACCTTTTTAAAATTTATTATCTTCTACTTGACTTTCATTCTCAGCTCATACTGTCACCCCCAACTCTGATTCCTTCATTAATCCTTTGCTAAACATTCAGCTTATGTAGAGTTCTACCATTTTATCCATTGCTCTTTGTCTAAGCACTTATCTAAATGTCATTATATATTTATTTTTATTTTTAAAACATCTCTCCTACAATTTCAAAGCATAAAATGTCTCTATTGCAGCATATTATTTTATTGCATAATGTGCTTTTCTTTGACTTTGTGAATAATTATTTATTTGTACTGAATTCATAGGTTGGTCTGCTATTAAATTTAAAATTTCTAATAGCTTTCTGCCCAATCAGCGTGGCTCAGTGGTTGTGTCAACCTATGAATCAGGAGGTCACAGTTGGATTCCCAGTCAAGGGCACATTCCCGAGTTGTGGGCTCCATCCCCAGTAGGGAGGGTGCAAGAGGCAGCCAATCAATGAGTCTCTTTCATTGATGTTTCTATCTCTCTCTCCCTCTCCCTTCCTCTCTGAAATCAATAAAAATATAAAAAAAATTTCTAATAACTTTCTAAACAAAGAGTTTTAAGATACCAGTGATCTAAGATTTACATTGAAATTTTCAGCCAAATAGTCCAAGCTGTAAAATAACAGGTAGTTGTGGAAATGCTCTAAACAAAACAAAAATGAGTATAATCAATTAAATTTTGCACCTGAAATAACCTGACTATAATTATATCAAAGATTATGTAAGAAATCAATGGTCAAAACTCTATCAAGGATCCAACATCAATAAGACAAACTGGGAAATATAATACGAATAAAATTGATATTATAATATGCTTGCCCTAAAGGAATTCACACCTTTGTAAAAGGCTAAAACAGAGTTATATATAAAAAGGGATGATACTCACTTTATACTTTTCGAGTCTATATATCATATTTATTCCTAAGCATAGAAGTATTATTTAGTATTCTTTAATAGATATTGTTCTATGAATTACTTTTATCCATTTCAGAGAATCTACCACAATAATTCCTATTTTAATTTTCTAGAAATGTTATGTATACTTTTTAGTTGAAATAAAAATGGATCTTAACATACTATGTACAGAAAAACATAGTTTTGCAAATTGATATTAAAATTGCAAAATAATACCAGTAGCCTAAAGGACGAAATTGATTTTTATAAACTATGTTCATGGAAGTATGTTATCATTTTGACACTCTCTTACTAGTAAATGTTATTTTAATGGGTACTTTGTTTAGCACCAACAGTATCTCAAAAAAGCAGCAAGCTGTGTAACCTTGATAAGACTTACATGAAAGGAATATATGTAATTTTAGATGAATTAAACCTTGGGCCTCTCATGACTACTTCAGTGATTACCCCCAAAAATATGAGAACAAAATACTTTTAATTTTAAAGCACTGATAATTTCACTTTCTGCTGTCAAAAATCTTGTAAGGAATAGTGTATGTGTTATCCTACAGTAAAGATAACAACTCTGACGAAATCCTTAAAAATGAAACTATTTCTATTATTGCAAGGACAACTTGTCATGAAATTAAAATGACAAATTATATTCTTCTGCTGGAAACACTACATTAAAATATTCAAACAATTAAAAATTCACAATAACTTTAGAATTTTGCCGGGATAGAAAAGAACTAATGCTAAACATTTTAGGGGAAGTTTACAAATAGAGAAAGGAGATAGATTTACAATTCTGGTTGAAAACCAAACACATTTTTCTCTACTTCTCACGATAGAAGCTTTTTTGGTAAATTGTGAATGATAGTGTTTTAAGGAGCTATTTATGCAAGTCACCTGTGTTTGATGTTCCTGTGTTTTGTGTTCAGAATGAGTGTGTCTCAGGGTGACATATTATTATGGAAAGTTTGTAAAAAAGTAAACTAATAAAGTCAAAAGGATATTATATTACAGACCAGGGAATAGGGATGTTTATACATTATTCAGGTAAAATACATTAAATAAAATCAGGTAAGATACAGACTAAAGAATAACATTAAAAAATAAACAAGCAAACAAACATAAAAAACAACCTGGGCTGCCCCAGTGATGTAAAGTCTAGGAAAGTACAGATTGCCACAAAAAAGTGGGGTAGTGGCTCAGATGAGTTTATTGGTATTATCAGGAGCATTCTTCCTAAAAAAACCAGGGGTCCATGAACTTTGTTGACTAGTGGAGCCATCATTAGAGAGCTATCAAGAAATGAAAAGCAGTTTGGAAAACCTGTGCCTACATTACTTAGAGCTGCATTTAATAACTGTGTGGATGGGCATTCTATTCACCATGAGCAATTATAATTGATTTATCTGTAGTTCCCTAATCCCAGAGTCCAAGGACATTGCTACATTCTCTGTGGTCTCCATAATTTTTCCCCAAGAATTCCCATCCTCCCTGTCATACAGCACACAAACACATATGTGCGCGCGCGCACACACACACACACACACACAGCTATTAGAAAGGTATTCTCTATAATTTTCCATAATGTAAAGTTTTCTGTAATTCTTAGAATAATTGTGACAGAGTAGTACTCTGTAAACATCATCTTATCAATTCTCTCATTTTTAAAAATATTTTTATTGATTTCAGAGAGGAAGGGAGAGGGAGAGAGATAGAAACATCGATGATGAGAGAGAATCATTGATCAGCTGCCTCCTGCACACCCCCACAGGGAATTGAGCCCACAACCCAGGCATGTGCCCTTGACCTGAATCGAACCTGTGACTCATCAGTCTGCAGGCCGACACTCTATCCACTGACCCAAACTGGCTAGGGTATCAATTCTCTCATTATTATAAAAGAGTTGACTTTAGTCATTTCAGACTTTAAGGTGATATATTTTCATCTTTACTGAATTGAGTAATTTAAAAATGACATAGACCAGCCGTGGGCAAACTACGGCCCGCGGGCGGGATCTGGCCCGTTTGGCTGTTCTATCCGGCCCGTGTCTCTAGTTAGCTTTCCAATTTAAGTAAACATCATCTGGGCCTTTATTCAGTGGGGATGGGATGCAGATAAAAACTGCATAATAATTTGGCCCATATTTTAAAAGAATATGAAGCCTCAGTTCTAATATTAGCAGTGCATACTATAAGTTACTCTATAAGGCAGAGGATTCCATTTTTCTCAATTTAAGCATAATAATGTACTTGCTGCAGAAGGTGACTTAAGTTTTTAGAATGCTACAAGTATATTTTTAAAAATGTTCATGTATTGGAATTTAAAATTAATTAAATTTAAACAATGCTTTCCACTTAAGCTGAGATAAAATAACTCACCTTTTTAATAAAAAAAATAAAGGAATTTCAATTTAAATAATTTAAATGCTGAAAACAAAGAAATGAAATGGTTTACTACATAGTATTATGAGAGCATCTCTGGAGTTATTTTTACTTCATGCGAGGTGAAATAATACTGATCCTGCCATGCAGTAATTTGACGTGACCTCCAAAACTTAGGGTCCTAAAAGCGAAGCCATGTATTTAACTCAAGGTTCTTAGATCAGCAGTTTGTACTGTTCTTCTAGGCGGGGCAGGGAAATGCTAACCTCTGCTGGACTAACTCCTGGGTTGTCTGGGGCTGGCCTTGGTTAGAAGGTCAGGGCAAGCTGGTCCTCTTCCACTCATCTTACACTCCAGCAGGCTGTTCTTGCCTTGTCTCCATGGTGGCTTAGGGTTCCGAGTGAGAAAGGCAGTGTGGCCGACTTGGGATCAGAACTGGCATAACTATATTACTCCTTCTGCATCTGATCAATCAAAGCAAGTCACAAGCCACCTCAGAATCAAAGTTGAGAGAAATGAATTCCATCTGCTGGTGGGATGATCTTGAAAGTACTGTGGCTGTTCTGGCCATCTATCACACATGGCGAATTGTTGGGATGATTATAAGGTAAATTTTTAACAATGCTGTCCCACATCTCAATGTCACTCATTCCCAAAGAGAGCCTGCAGAGTTGCAACGATAAAAAAGAAATACCTCGTTTAAAACAGGGATTTCTTTTTAATGTCTTATTCAATCAAGTGAATCACTTCTAACACAGAACATGACAGCGTGGGCAGAAACCAAGAGGCTCCCCTGTAAACATTCTGTTAAGCTACGCTGTGCACACATCCTGTTTCCTGTTGATAAAGAAGATTAGTCACCTCAACCCATGTATTAACCAGATCTTCTGGCTGCTTTATACCTGACATGAGTAGTCCCAAATGGCCAGAAGGCAAACTCACATTTCAGCCTAATGGATACATTGTTAAACTGGGTAATGAAAACCTTCCTCCCTTGGGTATCAAAGCTCATAAAATGCAGAGGACTAAGTCACAGGACAGGAAGAAAACCTTTTAGTTTCATGAGGTAAAAAGTGTGCAGCAGCACTCCTAAATTCATTCCGTGTTTCCTGAGTTCAGGTGGACTGGCTGTAGTTGAAACAGCCTCTGCACAGTGTACTGGCTAATGGCACAGACGCCATCCTCCACGCCTCTGCTGGAACCATCCATCTGGAACACAAACTGAATCTTCTTGAGCCAGGGGACTATTCTTTGTGGTCAGCTATTTTTGGCAAGGAGGCAGGGTAAAATCAATGGGTTCTACAATCTTCAGCTTTTTGAAAAATAAATTTTGCTTTAATATCAGAAAAATGTTCTATACTCAGAAGCAACGCTGGATAGGACAAAATGATGATGAATAAAGCTTTCCAACAGGTTTCCAGATTATGGTTCCAGTGGAAGGGTGCATGACAAGGAGAGCAAATCAATATTCTATTCCAATGAGATGAACCACTGCCATTTCCATAACAGTATGTGTCAATGTGCTCACCCTGCCACCAGTATATTCACTGGAGGGCTTATAGCTTGTCACTGTTATAGGCAAGTAAGGCACTCACTAGTGACAGTATCCAGGACCAGCTCGGTGAGAATAAATGTATACCTTTTCTGAGTGCACAACTTACTTTCCACTTCTATGCCTTCCATTTCCATACAACTGTCAGTGACAGTAGTGGTGGCTGGGCAAGAAGTCACCTGATGCCCAACCTGCATGGCTCAGTGGCTGAGTGCCAACCTATGAACCAGGAGGTCACAGTGGTTCAATTCCCGGTCAGGGCACATGCCCCCAGTGGGGGGCATGCAGGAGGCAGCTGATCAATGATTCTCTCTTACATTGATGTTTCTATCTCTCCCTCTCCCTTCCTTGCTGAAGTCAATAAAAACATATTTTAAAAAAAGAAGTCACCTGACATCTACCAAGTAAGAGATCTTAGATAATTGTTGAAAGTGACACAGTCTCACAATTTGCAGCTTATTTTAAGAAATTTACTCATATACTTTTCTCTGAAGTTCATTGTTTTAAATCATCTCTTCTTATCATATCTGATCTTAGAAATCCCTGACCAGCTAAAGCTAAACACCTTTTTAACAGGCTAGCAATCAGTGGAGATCTGTACATAGGGATCTCTCTCCTAGATAAAGTTATTCAAAGATTTACTGTCTTATTTTACACAAAAAAAATTATCTCCTTCCTTCAGAGGGTTTTCTAAACAAAACATGTTATGACGCTATTTCAATTATGCAATACTTCTATAAATCAGACTTGATATTTTTCCTACTGAGTCTATTAGTCTTAGAAAATTTGTCATCTCAGAGTTATGAATTGAAGTTAAGATGGTGGTGTGATAGAGGAACTGACAGATTCTCTCTGTATATATGAACATGTATGCATAGGTATACAAACACATTTATATACCTATTAGAGGTCCAGTGCACAAAATTCGTGCACGGGGCGTTGTCCCTCAGCCCATCCTGCACCCTCTCCAATCTGTGATCTCTCGGGGGATGTCCAACTGCTGGTTTAGGCCCGATCCCTGTGGACTGCTGACTCCTAACCGCTCGCTTGCCTGCCTGCCTGATTGCACCTAACCACTCCCCTGACAGCCTGATCGATGCCTAACTGCTCCCCTGCTGGCCCGATTACCCCCAACTGCCCTCCCCTGCTGGCCTGGTCGCCCCTAACTGCGCTCCCTTGCTGGCCTGGTCACCCCTAACTGCCCTCCCCTGCAGGCCTGGTCCCCCCCAACTGTCCTTCCTCCCCTGCAGGCCCAGTCTCCCTTAACTGCCCTCCCCTGCTGGGTCTGATCACCCACAACTGCCCTCTCCTGCTGGCCATCTTGTGGCGGCATCTTTGACCACATGGGAGTGGCCATCTTTGACCATATGGGGGCGGCCATCTTGTGCGAGGGTGTGAGGGTCAATTTGCATATTACCTCTTTCTTATATAGGATAGGATTTCTTCTGGGTCAAGCCACTCACACTTGAAGATGGAATGATGCGCCTATGTTCATTTTGGCATGGTGAATTACACACAGTTCATAATGAAGATTTAGGTCACATAGTCAATTATTCTATGCTCCTATTTTTAATTTCAGGGAGGACTAAATAATAAACCAGAGCTATTTATTTAAAGAAGAATTAAAATTATTGAAGAGAACATTACTTTGCACCAAAACTAACTATTGTATGTTTCTTATCAGAACTTGTCAATGGCTGATGCTGTGGGTATCACTGTATTCTCAGTGAGTATAAGCCAGACAGCCTTTCTATCCTGTGGCCCTATTGAAACCAGCAGGCCTATGGGAAATGCAATAAGTGGATTTGAGGTCTTATTTCCCCCTCCCAAATTTAAGAAGTTTTAAGCATTGTGTGACTTTCTTTGAGTAAGTAATTCACATTAAGTAATTTGCCTTTCCCTGCAGAGTGTATAGTCTAACATACTAAACACAGAGCCTAAGTAATGCTATTGAAATGGCAGACCCCTCGCTTTTTGTGGGATTTATTGCTCAGAGTTTGATGCCAATGTTTTCCCAGTAACAGTATGTGATACCTCCAGGTCACCATATTGGCATGTTGTCCCAGTGTAGTGGATATGAGTAATGATCTGCAAGATGACAAGGTGATCAAAATCTCTGTGGTGTGAATAAATCGCTAATCCAGAAAGTTGAAGGGCCCTGAGACAAAACGCGGCAGGCGGCCTGATAGCTTTGCTGGCACTCTGGCTTGTATTTTACTATATGCAAGATGCTAGGCTGTGATTTTTTTCAACATTTTTCTTCAGGAGCCACAGCTCAACAGCTACTGTAAATGAAGTTACTATTTGATTATAATAAATCAGCCAGGTAATTGAAGTGGAGAAGCAATAAAAAGTTTATGATCCTTGCATTGTTCAAGTCTTTAATGAAGTATTTATTTTGGTTAATCATGTTATTAGACGAGATGACCTAGATTCTTATATGAGTCACAGAGCTAGAGAGGACTTTGACAGTGGCTTTATATACTCGTTCCAACTATGTATTCAGAATCGGAGGTGGGGAGGGGGAAATCTCAGGCTGTACTTATAGAACTACTGGATTTACTGAGAGATTGAATTAGGCCAAATTCTGTTTGTCCAAGTGATATTCTGGGTCCCAAGCTATCAATATTTGCTTTGATCATTAATTGCTGAAATAATTACAGTATTTTACTTTCCATGGTACAGTTACCTTGGTTATAAGTATCAGGTATCTGGTACCTTGTATAAGTCCCTTCAGGGAAAGCCAGGTGGGCAATTTATAATATACATTTTTGCTGAAAGTGTAGAGTCATTTTTCAAAGATACCCCTGATTATTCAAGGTTTCCAGGTCTGAGAAAGACATAAAACTTGGAAATTTAGTACGTAAATCTTTGGTTTGGCTCAATTTTGTTGTTGTTGTTGTTGTTGTTTATCTTGTTTTGTTTTAAGATTTTGGTGGACCAAAAAGTGGAGGAAGTTTCTATTATTTAAGTATAGATTATGCATTTATTTATTTTTGTCCCTGGGTACCATGATCAATTGGCCAGTACTGTACTTGCCTCTTGTTTTACCATTCTGGTGACTTTAATGACTGTTGTTTATTGTGACAGCCATACCAATATCCTGGCTTGCTAAATGATGATACATTATTCTGGTCATCTAGAACCTCATCATCCACATTGAAATCAGAGAGTCCATTCCAATGGAAATATAGTTCTTTAATCACTATGCTATAGAGCAGATACTAACATTCTTTTTAATGATACCAATACTTTTCACATTAATATATACTTCAGTACTACAGTATAAAGGGTATCTTTTGTGTTCTCTTATACAACAAATTCAGGGTTGATTAGAAAGCATTGGACATTATAAATCTATTCAACATTTCTATCAAACTAATGTTTTTCAAATCCTCACCCAAGGATGGTTTTTATTGATTTTAGAAAGAGAAGAAGTTGGGAAGAGGATGAGGAGAGGAGAGAGAGAGAGAGAGAGAGAGAGAGAGAGAGAGAGAGAGAGGAAAGAGAAATATCAATTGATTGCCTTCAGTACCCACCCCAACTGGGGACTGAACCTGCAACCTAGGCATATGATCTGACTGGGAATCAAACCCACAACCTTTTTGGTGCATGGGACAATACTTCATCCAAATGAGCCACCCAGCTATGCTCAACCTAATTTTTAACTTATATTTTACATCAAGAGGTAAACCTTATTTATTCCATGTTTATATTTAATCCAGGTTTTGAATAACCAATAAAGTATCTATCAGAAAAAAATATTTAGAAATGCAAGTTCAAACATTACTGTCAAAATCTCTAAAAGGTTAACTTTTATTGATAACTAGAGCCCGGTGCATGAAATTCGTGCACGGGAGGGTGTGTCCCTCAGTCCAGCCTGCACCCTCTCCAATCTGGGACCCCTCGAGGGATGTCTGACTGCCCATTTAGGCCCAATCCTGGTAGGATCCTCGAGGGATGTCCAACTGCCCATTTAGGCCCGATCCCGGTAGGATCGGGCCTAAACGGGCAGTTGGACATCCCTCTCACAATCCAGGACTGCTGGCTCCCAACTGCTCACCTGCCTGCCTTCCTAATTGCCCCTGACTGCTTCTGCCTGCCAGCCTGATCACCCCCTAACCACTCCCCTGCCAGCCTGATCGATGCCTAACTGCTCCCCTGCCAGCCCAATTGTCCCTAACTGCCCTCCCCTGCTGACCTGGTCACCCCTAACTGCCCTCCCCTGCCAGCCTCATTGCCCCTAACTGCTTTCCCCTGCTGGTCTGGTCCCCCCGCCAACTGCCCTCCCCTTCAGGCCTGGGTCCTCCCAAACTTCCCTCCCCTGCAGGCCTGGTCCCCCCCTACTGCCCTCCCCTGCAGGCCTGGTCACCCCTAACTGCCCTGTCCTGCAGGCCTGGTCCCCCCCAACTGCCCTTCCCTGCAGGCCATCTTGTGGCAGCCATCTTTGACCACATGGGGGCAGCCATCTTGTGTGTTGGAGTGACAGTCAATTTGCATATTACTCTTTTATTAGAGAGGATTATTACCTAGTCACTCAACAGAGAATATGATAGAGCATATAATGTTTTGGAAATATTTAAGCCTTTGGAATCTAACCAAAATGGGTCAGAATCCACCCTATGAAATGTATTCGATCTGTTATATTTGGTAAGTTCTTGAACCTTTATGAGTATCATTATCATCAACAGAAGCATTATCATATTATATAATAAAAACTGTATTTCATATAAAGGCCATAGTGAGAATTAAATAAGTGTCTATTAAGTGATAATGTTATAAAAGCAATCCTATCTAATAAGGAGGGAATATGCTAATTAACTACCACACCCTCAAAGATGGTGGCATCCAGAGCCACAAGATGACGGTGCCCAGTCCCCTCAGCCCTGCTGGGGTGGCAGGCACACAGCAAGGCTGGGTCCACCCCCAGGAGGGCCCGGTAGCTCCATGTGCCTGACTCCAGAGTCCCCCAATCCCCTCAGCATCCCAGCCACCCAGGGATGACCTGAGGCGCAGGTAACCATGGCTGGCTGAGGCTTGCACTGCTGGCAGTGGCAGCAGCAGAGGTGTGATGGGGGCGTCACCTTCCCCTGATTGCTGGGTCACCTCCAGCCCCTGAGGGCTCCAAGACTGTGAGAGGGGGCAGGCCGGGCTGAGGGACCCCCCTCCAGTACATGAATTTTCATGCACCAGGCCTCTAGTCTATTATAAAAGAAGGTGAGAATAAATAAAATGAAATGGTAGTAATTGAATTAAAATGTTCACAGTGTCTAACAGGTAGCTACAAAGTGTTTAATTAGAATGCATTAAAATTATGTGAGAGTAAAACTCTCCTGTCCAAACCATGTGTATGCTTCTATTGTTATTTATAAGTAGTGCCTTAAGTGCTACTAAAACTGAATTTAAAAAATATTTACTAAAGCAGTGCATTTACACAGGCAATTGAAACACTACTCTTGAACTTGATTACTGCACAAAAAGCAGTTCCATGTTGACAGGTAACTATTATTTATGAGAAGATGATATATTACTTTAAGTTCTCCTGACAGTCTTTATGTATATTTCTTTTACCCAGGACAGTTGCAATTTAATAGTGCATTAAAAGACCATGTGCTATGCCATTTGTCATATGCTATATTTATATAATCTATTCTACTTCCTGCTTGAGTCCTAATTAATCTACCAAACATCTCATTACCTTTTTAAAAACCAGACTCTATTTAAGGTTAATTATTAAATTGTTGCATCACTAACACATTAAGTACACACACACACACACACATACATGTATATATATATATATTTTTTTTCTTGATAACCAGAAAATTCACAGGGTATTGGGGAAACTTTCTTTAAAATATAACTTTAGTCATATTAAATTTAAACCTTTTTTTATAGGTTTAGATTTACCAGAAACCACATAATATGTTCTTTTTAATCATAGTATCAGTGAGAAATGGAAAGATAATATATGGTATTTAATTGAAGGACAGCCATGTAAAAAGTGGTAAAAAGACAATTCTGTAAACTTTCCATATCACACAATGACTCACAGATTATCCGGACACCAATAGCTCATTGAGAAGCATGCATCCTTCTTTTCTCAGGGTGTCTTCCTAAGTTTTCACCCTTTCTGACAATTTTATAGACTCTGGCCCAAGTCTATACTGCATGACTATGTTTATTGAAAATCATTTTTCCAAACATAATATCTCCTAATTCCACAGAGAAAACAAACAAACATACAAAACCAGAAGTAGGGCATAAATCAGTGTTTTCTGCCTTTAGTTTAAGAGTTAGTTAACAGCCCTAGCTGGTTTGGCTCAGTGCATAGAACATCGGCCTTTGGACTGAAGGGTCCCGGGTTTGATTCTGTTAAAGGGCACATGCCCAGGTTATGGCTCAAACCCCAGGAGGGGGTGTGCAGGAGGCAGCCAGTCAATGAATCTCTCTCATCATTGATGTTTTTATCTCTCTCTCCCTCTCCTTTCCTCTCCAAAATCAATAAAGATATATATATTTTTAAAAAGAGTTAGTTAACAAATGGTCTGAGTCCCCACTTTAAGAAAGGAAGGCACTGAAGAAGCAATGGAGATGAAGCCTAGAAATCTATATTTTAAATAAGGATAGAGTTCCTTGTCTAAATTTTGAGAAAAACAGTTCTAAACCATCTGGGCTATCATTTCTGTTTTTCTTCTAGATCTCTATTAGATCAAATAAGTCAAAATGTCTTTTATTTTACATGTTCTTTAAAACATACCTAATTTTTCCTTATAATAACATTTAAAAAATTCTATTTTACTCATTCCAAATAACATTATCACTACCATTTGGAGAAAAACTAGCATTTGTCTAAACCAGTGGATTTCTTAAAAGGAAGAACAAGAATGAATCATCCGTTTGCCCCATATGCACAAATGTCAGTTTGGATACACACCAATGTACAACAATAAATAGGTCTGAAAAGAAAGCCATGGAACAGTGAAAAGCTGAATGATTGAATATGTAGTTCTTGGCAATAAGAGACTTAGAAATATATTATCAATTTGGATAAAAATTGGTTTCCTATGCATTAAGGACTAAAACCTGAAATGTTAGTAGCTCATCAATTACCATAAGATTTCAATTCCAAGCCATAATATAATTTCATAAAAGCACTTCCCCTTGTATTTAATTTAGACTTTCAATAAGTGCTGCATTTCAGACAGAAAAAAAGATATGATTCTAATAATTATATTTTAATATAACAACTGGTCCTACTAGAGACAAAGGCCTCTACTAGTACATCTAGGGCAGAGGAAAATAGAAAGCATGTCATTCTTAGTGAAGAGAAAAATTAGTTCCATAAAATTGGCTAAGTCTCCCTATATAGCCAATTTTACTTGGCATCCTGGTGTTTTTGTAGCTTGCTTTATTAATGCATAAAACAAATATTTAATAAATGCTCCTTCTGTGCCTAGGAACTGTGCAGCATGCTGAAGTAACAAACATAATTGAGCTCTTGATCCAACACTGTATGTGGAAAAGAGACAGTGAAGTGTCTTTTGTGTATAAAAATGAATAAAAAATAATGTCTTTTCAAAGGTATAAATCAGAGGTTCAAATGACAAATAGCAGGGACTACTTTTATTAACGAAAAAAATAAGACAAATATCTAAGCTTGTTTGTAGATGCTATGCAAAGATAAATATATAGATTCCACTTTTGTCCCCTGGACCTTATCTGTATATATAAAAGGCTAAGCTATGTCACATGTGAAACAACCGAACAGACAACTGAACAGGCTGCGTGGAGTGACCAGGCCCACGGGGGGGCGGGCAGTTGGGGGTGACCAGGCCAGCAAAGGTGGGCAGAGAGGGGTGACCACACGAACAAGCAGCAGGCTGCGTAGGGCGACCAGGCTGACAGTGGGGTTAGTGAGGGTCGACCAGGCTGGTGGTGGTGGGGGGGAGTTAGGGGCAACCAGACCGGCAGGCAGGTGAACAATTAGGAGCCTGTAGTCATGGATTGTGAGAGGGATGTCCGACTGCCAGTTTAGGCCCGATCCTGGGCCTAAACCGGCAGTCGGACATCCCCCAAGGGGTCCTGGATTGGAGAGGGTGCAGGCTGGGCTGGGGGGACCCCCTCCAGTGCACAAATTTTGTGCACTGGGCCTCTAGTCCTATATAATAAAGATATAATATGCAAATTGACCATCACGCCTCACAAGATGGCTGCCTATGACCAGGCCGGCAGGGGGGTTATTGAGGGATGATCAAACAACTGAAAAAGCAGGCTACATGGGGCAACCAGACCATCAGGGAGGGCAGTTGGGGGCAACTAGGCCAGCAGGGGGCCAGTTGGGGGTGCTAGGCCAGCAGGGGGCAGTAAGAGGCGACTAGGCCGGCGAGGGGGTGACCAGGCCAGCAGGAAAAGTGCAGTTGGGGGTGACCAGGCCATCAGGGGGGAGCAGTTAGGGGCAATTAGGCTGGCAGATGGGGCAGTAAGGGGTGACTACGCTGGCAGGGGGTCAGTTGGGGGTGACCAGGCTGGCAAGGGAGGCAGTTAGAGGTGACCATGCCAGCAGAGGGGGGCAGTTGAGGGTGACCAGGCCGGTAGGGGAGCAGTTAGGAGCAACCAGGCCAGCATGGGGGGGGGCAGTTAGGGGTGATCAAGCTGGCACATAGAGGCAGTGAGGGGTGATCAGGCCAGCATGGGGGCAGTTAGGGGCAACCAGGCAGGCAGGCAAGTGAGCGATTAGGAGCCAGAGGTCCAGGTTGTGAGAGGGATGTCCGACTGCCGATTTAGGCCCAATCCCCAGTCAGACAGCCCCTAAGAGGTCCTGGATTAGAGAGGGTGCAGGCTGGGCTGAGGGGACCCCCCCATGCACAAATTTCAAGCACCGGGCCTCTAGTCCTATATACTAAAAACCTAATATGCTAAGTGTCTGGTCGACCAGTCCGCCATTCAACCAATCAAAACGTAATATGCTAATGATATACTAAGGCCACTCAACTGCTCACTAAGATGTGCACTGACCACCAGGGGGCAGACAGTCAACCGGTTGACCAGTTGCTTTGATATTCACTGACCACCAGGGGACAGACGCTCTGACTGGTAGGTTAGCTTGCTCCTGGGGTCCAGGCTATCAGGACTGAGCAAGACACCTTGGAGCCATCCCACAGTTCCTCTCTGGCTGGCCAACCTCCCATGTTTCTCCCTGGCCCCAGTCATGCACCAGTGGGGCCCCTCATCCTGGCCTGTGCCCTCTCACAATCAAGGACCCCTTGGGGAATGTCGGAGAGCTGGTTTCAGCCCAATCCCGCAGGTCAGGCCGAGGGACCCCACTGTTGAATGAATTCGTGCACCCGGCCTCTAGTGTACTAAATAATATGAAAGAGCCTACATAATATGAGGGGAATATGCTAATTATCCCCTGAGGCATAATGACCAACTGCGTAACGACCTGATCACGGATCTGCAGGATGGGCAGCAAACTACAAGCAGGGTGGCGGAGAGCTACAGGATGGGGCAGGGCAGTAAGCTATGAGGGGAGGCGGGGGGAGCTACAGGAGGGTGGGGCAGTGGGCAGAGAGCTACAGGACAGTGTGGTGACAGCGACCTACTGGCACACAAATTCATGCACAGGGCTACTAGTAATAAGATAAATACATAAACATGTCATATAAAGGGATCATATTGAGCTTTGAAAAAGGAGAGTAGACTACACCAGAATCACAAGTAAGTAGAATTTTTTTTTAAGGAATATGTGCATTGTACTCAAAATTAAACATTAATGTTCATGATGATAGTAATAACCAAATAAAGGAAACAGATATCTTCCTGTTTGTAATTTAGGCAAAGGTCATTTAAAAAAATTATCATTGAAATAGCCCTTAATGAAAGAGGTAATGATACAATGAAATCCAGGCCAAAAAATAACATTTCATAAATAGGCAACATAGATGAGAAATGATATAAAACTTAAAATTAAGTGCATATGTTAAAAATTATCATTGGAATAAGCCAGAATATACATGATATTTACTATATTAGTTATCTATACTAATAATAGAGGAATATGCAAATTAACTGGGATGCTGTCACGTAACGACCATTCAGCAGGGTGAGCAGGGCTGTGGGGTAGAGGGGTGGGACTCTGGGTCTCAGATGATTTCGTCATGCACAGGTAGACTCCCCCGCACAGCTGAATCCCCACGAGGACTCGGGCTTACTAAACTTTACTGGAGCTGCTCCCCACATCTCCACCCCCTGCCCCAGGACCACGCTGCCCACAGCAGGGCACCCTGGCAGTGTCCTGACAGGCAGGTGGCCAGGGGGAGAGCCAAATGGGGTGGGGGTGGCAGGGAGACACAGTGGAGCAGCGTGGCCAGAGCCAAGTTCCTGGGTGTCTGAGTAGAGCGCCTGACAGGAGCCCAGACTGCAAAGAAGGAAGAGGAAGTGGACACGGGGAGCTCTTCCAATCCCCCTGCACAGACATCCTACCCCAGCCCCCACACCCCCAGGGAGATGGGGAGGCTGACCGGATGGGGAGAAGACCCAATCTTGGGGGTAGCCGCAGCCCGCACCTCCATCTCCCAATTTCTTCCCCCACCACCTCAGCCAGGGGCACCCACAACAGTAGCACACTGGTGATGACCCATCAGCGCCCCCGAGGTACCCAGGGCCCACGGTCCACCACTGCCAGGCACCCTCCACTGGGGCAGGGCACACCTCTCCTCCCTACAATTTCAGAACTGGGAGGAGGCAGGCCCAAGAGGCCCCCCAGGGTTAGACCCCCCACACACACAAAGCAGTGGTGCCATCTCCACAGTGGAAGTGCACTGAACCTTGCTGGGGCCCATTTTAAACCTGCCCTCCTAGCCCACCTGGCCCCACCCTGGCCTGGCCCTGCTCACCCCTCTACCTCCCTGGAGATTGGAGACCTGCCCTGAGCACATTCAGCTGTGAAATGGCCACATACAATTTAAAGAATAGCACCAAGTGGGGAGGTTTTTATAGTTGCTCCCCCTTCAGCCTTGCCAGCCCCTAACACACCCTAGAGCACCCCCCAGCCAGTGCCTTCAGGGACGACCACCGCTATAGGGCTGCTGGCCAGAGCCCATCCCTCCTAGGCCTGTGTAACCCTTTGTAAAGCTTCGATAGCTACAGTCCCAAGAAACAATCATGCCCTTCTCCCCTAATCAGCACCTTCTACCTGTGAGAGTACTCGTGGGCTTAAAAATAACAATCCCTTCCCTTTTAGACATCACTTACTTGATGAAACATTTCTAGGTTTATTAGCTCAGAACCTCCTCATGACAACCCAGTGAGGTAGGCGGAGAAGAGATCACGATTCCCATGGTATATGCGTATGTATTCAGAAATGAAGCTCCGAGAGGAAAAGTGTCAAGCCCAGTGGTTCCCAAGGTGCAGCACACATCCCACGGGGCGGGGGCAGGGGGGGGGGATTTGATTTTAAGTGGGGGAAATTCAAGAATGAGTTAACAGTGAATTTTTTGCATTTCTTATGGTTCTAGGGGGCCTCATCTACAGCGTATCCTACATAATAAAAGGCTAATATGCAAAGGACCAAATGGTGGAATGACAGGTCCCTATGATGTGCACTGACCACCAGGGGGCAGACACTCAACACAGGAGCTGCCCCCTGGTGGTCAGTGTGCTCCCACAGGGGGAGCACCGCTCAGCCAGAAGCCAGGCTCACAGCTGGCAAGCACAGCGGCAGGGGTGGGAGCCTCTCCCGCCTCTGTGGCAATGCTAAGGATGTCCAACTGACAGCTTAGGCCCACTAAGTCATTATTCAGACATCCCCCCAGGGCTTCCAGACTGTGACAGGGCACAGGCCAGGGTGAGGGACACGCACCCCCAACCTCCCAAGCACATAAATTTCATGCACCAGGCCTCAAGTCATTTTATAATGGGCCAGCTTCACATTCCCTTGCTTTGGAATTTGTTTAGGAGTGACTCATAATTCTTTGGGGAGCTAGAGAACATAGTAAAAATATATGCAAAATGATTTATTTGGGGGATACATTTACCATGCAGAAAAGCTAATTGATAACTTGCGGTAATTAGAGGTAGAAATGAATAAAGGTATTGTCTGTGATGACAAAAACTTGACAGTGACAGAATGCATCAGAGACATAAGAGAAACAACTATTGTGAAAAAGTTAAGAGTTTGCAGTAGTTAAGAGTTAAAAGAGAAAGAAGAGTATATAACCATTAAAGATTTCAAGAATTGGAAAGGACAGCCAATTATTTGGGTAGTGACAGTGGTGGAATTGGTTCAAGGTGCTGGAAACCTGGGGTAGTTACAAAGTAAGGTGCACCCCACATTTAGAACTTTTTTTTTGTTACTCTTATTTTCAGTTAGGTCTGTGGATTATATAAAATGCTGCAAATGACAATTCACCGGCAAAATTAGTATAACAGAATGGTGAGAATGAACTAGCAGAAGCAAAGCACATGCCTAAAGCTACTGAAGATAAGAATGTAACCTGTCTTCTTCCAGAAATGTTGGCTACTTGAGTATTTGAGAGAATATATCTATTTACTGGACTAAGTTGGTAAATAAGGCTTGATATTCAGCAACAGCACAAAGGGGAAAAATAATGTAGGTGATATTGCCATTGGAGAAAGGAGTAAGGGCTAATTGAAAAATGAGGAAGTAATTATGAGAATGCCAAGAAGTAAATGACATAAAATAAAGGTGGGCTAGTGACAGCAGTAGTTTAGATTATGACATGGGGTGCAGGTAGCATGTGGGAACTGGGGGTGGCTATCAGAGAGAGAACTGCACTGTTGATGAAAACATCCTATATAATAAAGAGGTAATATACAGTTGCCCCTCATGACCTCACAAGATGGCCACCCCATGTCATCACAAGATGGCCATGCCCACATCATCACAAGATGGCTCCTACAAGATGGCTGTCCCCACGTCATCACAAGATGGCCACCCCCACATGGTCACAAGATGGCTGGCAGGGGAGGGCAGTTGGAGGTGACCAGGCCTGCAGGGGAGGGCAGTTGGGGGGGACCAGTCCTGTAGGGGAGGGCAGTTGGGGGTGATTGGGCTAGCAGGGGAGCAGTTAGATGTCAATCAGGCTGGCAGAGGAGCGGTTAGGGGTAATCAGGCAGGCAGACAGGTGAGTGATTAGGAGCCAGCAGACCCAGATTGTGAGAGGGATGTCTGACTGCCAGACATCCCTGTGGGATCAGGACTAAACTGGCAGTCAGACATTCCCTGAGGGGTCCCAGATTGGAGAGGGTGCAGGCTGGGCTGAGGGACACTCCCCCTCCCCATGCACGAATTTCATGCACCGGGCCTCTAGTATTTAATAAGGCAATATAACAACTATTTGGAAGGTTCACAAGATAGTGAAAAAAAGGTAGAACATGTTCAATATAGCATTCAGATGAATAAAATGAATTGACTATAAGGTTAATATCATAAAAAATCATTGGGGAAATGTTGAACAAGCATACCTTCACATATAACAGAACACACCAGGTCACATTTCTCCCATTTTTCTTTCCATTCTCCAAGTTCTTGTCTGTCATTCAGTTTGAAATAGAGACAATATATTAAGTTGTATAGTTTCAGTTAGACCATCTATACAGCAATCAAACTTTAATAGGTCTACTGAGTGATGTAAAATTTCTCTGATGCATATATCCACATATTTCCTTTCAGGAACAACTGCTCTTCAAGAGTTCAATACATTTTCTGACAGCGAGTCTCGAAATTCTTTGCCAATAATTTAAAAATGCGACCTACTTGGAAAATCACTGTTGTATCAAATATAGTTTGATAGCTTATGGAATTGGAACAATAAAATTCTATTTCATTCACATATTTTCCAATTCTGCTGGTAGTTGTATTAATGTTCATTAGAAATACATCTTAATTAATTCAAGCAAAAAATTTTATGGTTTTGACCTTATTTTTATAGTTCTGTTATTGGTGGGCAGAGGTCCACATCCCCACCTTCACTCACAGGAGTGGCTTCTTATGATATCCCAAGAAAAGGAATTTTCTGAGACTCACACAGAGTGCCAGGACTGACTGGCAGACCCTGAGAGATGGAGGAACAGATTGCTCTAACACACATTTCTGGGAAAGAGAGGGCTAAGAGACTCTTTATTTTAGTAGTAAAAGCAGTCTGTTCACCTGCCCCATTGGCTTTTAATTGTAACAAGAGCTTGAACTCAAATTAACCCCTAGATACAATCAGCAGGGCAAGTATCCTTGAGAAAGTATATGTTTCTACAAGGTCAGGTCTTTGAATACTAAACATAGAGATTCTAGCAAAATACCCCAGGGTATCAGACTTGTTTGGAAAAGTCAAGATAGGGGCTGCCGCCTTTGGCACGGTCCCCCCAGAAGCCCCCGGCCTTCCAGAGAATCCTCCTTACAGACATTCCAACCAAATCCTGTGCTTCCCCACATCTCCCCCCTTTTTGTTTTGCTGGCTGCAGAAGACAGAGGGAGATGGTGAACTTTCTGCATTGGAAGGTCGGGGTCTGTGAAGAGTGTTCACTGTTCAAGTTTTGATTTTGTGGACTACAAGAAAAACAAAGAAAATTACAACAACAGTAATGGTTAGTCTAATTAAGAAGATAGGGTACTTACAAGCATTAAATCTTGCCTTCTAGCAAGATGTAGGGGACAGGATTATAAAGGGGAAGGGGCTAGGGTGAGGAATATAGCTGCGTGCAGGCCTGGGATTTGTAGATATCAGCTATTGTCAGGCGATGAGATGATGTTGATTCCTGGTGGGTCAGTCTGACCATGCTTATCGGTTCTGCTTACTGAATTCACAGCTGAGTCATCTCCCTAATTACTTTGCACAGGCCTTTAAAAGAAAACTTTAAGAAAAACTTAACCCCCTATTCACATATATGTGTTCTAAGATTTAAAATAATATAATTACTTTTCAGATTAATTTAGGTGATCTATCAGATTTATTCTTTAATATACTTATAATTCCTTTTAAGATTTTTATTTATAAATTTTCTATGATTTTAATAAATATTCTTATAACTTTCATAATGATCATTCTTATAACTTTTACAAAGTATTTCTACTCTAATTTCCTTTCTTCCTGTTATATTCCTTTCTTTATATCCATTCTCATAATTTTTACTTCCTTAATTTTAGTTCTTTTTTACTTGTACAGACCCTTTATAACTTACTAGAGGCCTGGTGCACGAATTCGTGCACCAGTGGGGTCCCTGGGCCTGGTCTGTGGGATCGGACCGAAACTGGCTCTCCAACATCCCCTGTGGGGTCCCGGATTGCAAGAGGGCACAGGCCAGGCCGAGAGACCCCACTGGTGCACGATCAGGGCCAGGGAGGGACCGCAGGAGGGCTCCAGGGCGTGTCCAGCCCATCTCACTCAGTCCCGATAGGCTGGATCCCAGCAGCAAGCTAACCTACTGATTGGAACGTCTGCCCTCTGGTGGTCAGTGCATGTCATAGCGAGTGGTTGAGCAGCCTTAGCATATTATGTTTTGATTGGTTGAACGGCCGACCAGTTGACAGGATACTTAGAATATTAGGCTTTTATTATATGATACATACCTTTTACAACTTACACATACCTTCTGCAATTTATATATACCTTCTGTAACTTACACATATATCTTCAGTAACTTCACATACTCTTTTAGTTTGTCTACTTTACTTTCTTTTTCCTTTATTTCTATACCTTCTATTATACGAAAACTATAAATTCCTTCTAATTAGTTATGATTAAAGGTTACTTCTACACAGGTTCCTCTATTCCTAGCTTTAGAGCAGTTGGAGTGGTGAGAAGTATGTCTCAGAGTCTATCTTTCCTCTAGTTGGCCTATCGTCCTTGCTCTGCTCATATCTGTCTTACTTCCTACTATATTCCCCTCAAGGATCTTGGCTCTGAATTCTTTTAGGGAAAAGGGATGCCAGATTTCTTCTGTAATTTCTTCCTGCTGAGGCGGGTCAGAGGTTTCTCTCAGAGCCAAGAGATCCTTACTCTCTGTCAGAGGGACGATGAGGCCTGGGCACAGAAGGAGGTGGCAATGGTGCCTAGAGGTGGTATTATTCCCTAGGTGTAAGTAGGGCTTGTAATCTGATGGGGACAAACTGTGTTATAAAATTTAGTATTATTGAGCAAAAGTTAGAACAGTTTCTAACTTTCTAACAGTTTCAATTTTTATCCCTAAAATCATCCTTATTTTTATTAAAGACTAATTTACTTACTGTATTAAGTCTAGTTATAATTTGGCCTGATTGTTTGCATGAACACAGTAAAAATAATAGTTGATTACATAGGCTATTTTTAAATATGCTTTGCTGGAATCTCATGAGAACGTTTACTCCCAGGGCAAGGAAGCCAAGCCACACAGTTGCTATCAGGCTTTGCCTGCAATACCTACAGAATTGGGGTGCATTTCTCAAGTTGAGGACCTATAGGTGTCTTGAATTTTCTTTCATGACATCTCTCAGGAAAGCAACCTTCGTTCCTTACCTGGAAAGACTGCCATGAACCATGTGACTAAGCAAGGTACTAGGCTACTTATCCAAGGGGCTTATAGGCTTCAAAGTCCATCTTCATTCCTTAGAGCTTTCTGGTGACATCCAGAGTCCTGGCATGTCCCGCTTTCAGACATGACATTCCAGTAAAGTTTTGGTTAATAAAACTACAATTGGAAACTGACTTATGTCTTGTTATGAAGAAATCAGATTCTTATTGGATTCATGCAAAAAAAATACATTGCCATAAGAATAATAATTACTAAAACTATAATTATTTATAGTTTATTCAGTCCTATAGTCAAATTCTGTTTCTCCTGATTTTTCTTGCCAGTATTTCTATAAATCTATCTATAGATACTTTATATAATAATATAAATGACATGGAATCTTGTCCTTTTTGCAAAACACAATATTCCACAATATTATAACTTATATTAATTAGATATAAATGAAAACATGTTAGAATCTATTTAATATGCATATATAAATAGAATATAATTATTATTTTCTTATTTGGCAGAGGTTCCCATATACCTTTAGTATAAAATGTCCTTCATAAGGAGAGAAAGCACATATTAAATTTCAAACCCTGGGAAGGTAATCAAATATATTATATATTATTATTATTAAACAATATTAAGTAATCTATTCATTTAAAGTAATCAACTTCCTGATTTAACATGATATAATTATTTTAAGAATATATATAAAACCTTTGCTTCCTAAGCAAATATAGGAAAAACCTTTCTTTTTCCTTACTTTCAGAAATAGGCTTATTTTTCTAATGGAAAACATACTGACATTCTTAAGAAGCATAACAGAGATAGTGAATTCCTTAGTGAGAAACAATTCCCTGGCACTTGGAAATCCCAAGCAGACTCCAATGACTTACTGCGCAGTTACTTTCATTTTCTTACTCTTAGTTTTTGAGGGTTCCATCGCATTTCCTGGCATTCCAGGTTCCTCCTCTACGGGGCACCATTCTGCTGGGGCTGACCAGCAGACCTTGAGGGATGGAGGAACAGATTGCTCTAACACACATTTCTGTGAAAGAGAGGGCTAAGGGACTCTTTTACTTTAGTAGTAAGAACAGTCCTATTCGCTTGCCTCATTGGCTTTTATTGTAACAACAGCTTGAACTAAAATTAACCTCTAGATACAATCAGCAGGGCAAGTATCCTTGAGAAAGTATATGTTTCTACAAGGTCAGGTCTTTAAAGACTAAACATAGAGATTCTAGCAAAACACCCCAGGGGATCAGACTTGTTTGGAAAAGTCAAGGTAGGGGCTGCCGCCTTTGGCAAGGTCCCCCCAGGGGCCCCGACCTTCCAGAGAATCCTAAAGACCAAATCCTGTGCTTCCCCACAACAGAGGATGAAATATTGTTGAAAGCTTTATCTCTATGAAATTAAGCCCCTAGTTTCCAAGGTTCCATTTCCCTTTGACCCTCCCAGGAGAAGTGTAGTTGTGGCTTCAGCAGAGCTACAATCAGAGCCAGGGTCGGAAATTTCCATCCCAAGTTGCGACGGTCCAATTCAGCATCAGGCTAGCTTGGTTTATGTTCCCAGCTGCAGCCATTAGTCCATTGCATGTGGGGTCCACCCGGCCACATGGCTATGCAGCTGAAAGACCCCCGGAGGGAGACCCTCACTCTGTCCCACGGATTGACGGTGACCCCAATCAACCGCAGGAGGCATCACTTGATGCAAACAGCAAGAGGATTTATTCCAGCGCGCTGGGGCTCGACTCGTAATTCACACTAGAGCAGCGAAGACGAGCCCCGAGCAGAAAATTTTACAGGCTTATAAAGGCAAAAATCACACGTTGGGAGGGGTCACACATGTGAGGGAGGAAGAGAGGACAAAGCCGCCAGGAAATTCCAACAGGGCTCGTTAATAACATGTTTAATGACAGGGCTTAAGTTTTCAGTCAACAGTCCCATCTGGTAATCTCATATTTTATCTGTCAGAGCTCTATTTGCTCTGTCTGGGGCTGTTTCCTGGGACAGCTTTAAGGGTCTCGTTCCCATTGTCAGAGCACTATTTGCTCTGTCTGCTCTTTACTCGGGGCTTGAAAAAGAAAAAATGTTTTATTCTTTCATAGCTATGGAAGGAATATGGGCAGGAGAAAAGCCAAAAGAAGCACAAAGCTGAGAGAGCCATGAGCCAACAACCAAGAGTGAGCTCCTTTGTTTAGGGGATTACGTATTTCCAAATTTTCACAGACTTGCAGTGGCTCTGCCTATTCTGGCCAATCATCTCTGTTTCCAGTTTGACTGATAGGCAAGTACCTTCCCTATGACACCCCAACTTCACTGTGCATACATCTATCTCCCCTTTGTTGGACCTCTTCCCCCAGTGATCTGTGGGGAATGGGCTGGTGGAAATGCAGCCCCCTGGTGAAGCTGCCCAAATTACCATTTTTATAATGTCTAGCCTTCCCTTTTTCTCCTTTTCTATTACTAATAACTGGTTAATTATACCAGTATCATTTCCACTTCATGTTTTGTTGTGCAATTATCTCTTAGATCATTTACTTTTGGATAGATACAACCAATTATTAAAATAATGAGCACAGATGATTTTTAGTGGACTTTTATTATATTTTTTAACATCCGTAGAGTCTGTAATGTTGTCCCAGCATTTGTTCTTAACATTGGTAGCTTATATCTTCTTTCTCTTTTTTCCCTTGGTCAATTTAGGGAATAATCAAATTGGTAAAATAGGCAGGTTTAGGGAGTTTTAGGAATTAGGGGATCGATGGGGGAGAACTGCAGGGCTGCAAATCTGGGGGGCTGGGAGCTGCCAACATGTATACATTTACAGAATGAAGGGAGAGGAAGCCACTCATTCACAAAATAAAGGGAGAGGAATCCACTCATTCACAGAATAAAGGGGAAAGCCACAGGGAGTAGAAAAACAAAAGGGAAAAAAAGAGGGGGATCCCACATGGGGTTTGAGCTCTGAAGCTGCTATAGTGACCAATCAGAGGGGATATCAGGACACAAAGAATTGCAGCCTTTATAGACCTTAGGAAAGAGAAACTTAGTGGGTCTCCCTCCCCTCCCCAAGTGGGGAGTCTGTGCTTGTTTCCCAATAAATTTCCACCTTTTCCTATACCACCTTTTGTCCATGGCTTCATTCTCCCAATCCACCTGGACAAGGACCAGGGGAATCATCTTTGCCTCCTGCCCAGAGGAAAACAACAAGTTTCAGTTTAATTTTCACATTTCAGCACCAGCTTTTTCTTTAATCAAATGTTCTTCTTTGTTACATTTTTGACAGTTTTGTATATTTACACTCTTATTTTGATTTTCTCCTTTGAGCTTGTTTTGGATCTATTTATTGTTCTTTTTCTAGCCTCTTGAGGTAGAAGCAGTTTATTTATTTGAGCATTTTCTTTCTAAATGTAAGCATTTAATGCTATACATTTCTCTTTAAGGTTTGTTTTAGCTGCATTCCATACATTTTGATATATTGTGTCTCTATGTTCATTCTCTTCAAACTGTTTCTGTTTTTTCTTGTCTTATTCTCTTTGACCCATTTGTTACTTCAAGGGGATCTAATTTCCAAATATTTGCAGATTTTCACATACATTGGTGTTAACTTTTCTAATTCAGTAAGGTCAAATAGCATGTGTTATATAATGACTGGTTTTTAAAATATTTCAGGGTTGTTTTAGAACCCATGATATAGCTTATCTTTATGAATATCCCATGTAAATTTAAAGAGAATGTGTATTTCTCTGTTCTTAATAAAGAGTTACAATGTCAGTTATGCCAAAAGTTTTGATATTTTTGTTCAGATTGTTATGGGACAGCCCCCTGAGTTGGAGGGAGAGGGGTGTCCCCTCCTGGGCTCTTGTCAATCTCATAAGAAAGATTTCAGATGAGTGACATATAAACAGCATTAGAGCCAAACAAGCAAGTTTTTAAGGAAGCAAGGAAAGCAAATGTATTACAAATACACTTGGCATGTAGCACAAGTGGGTACCCAGCTCGTCTGAGCACACTGCCTGGTGGGGGTTCTGATGGGGAACATAAAAATACATTTTTGGGAGGGGGCTAGCAACCTGACTCTACCTAGTTAATCAGTATCCCTAATGCACATTCTCGCTAGCCGATAATTAACTCACTGCCCCTTCCTTAATTATCTGGTCTAGCAAGACCTATTTACCTAAAAACATTTTACAGAGGCCATAAACCATGAACCATACACAGCCCCTGAGGGGGTGATCAGTGCTGGTGCCAGGCCAGGCCTGTAGGTGTGGTCTCACGTCCCCCATCCCAACACATGGGGCGTTTTGCCCTCGAAAGGTCTTGAAGTCTGATCCATATATGGGGGACAAAGAAACCAAAGGGTATAAAGAAAAGTTTCCTCCATATTGGCTTGCTCAGGATTTGGAAACAGGTTCCCCTGAGTCACGGTACTAGTACATCTGGAAATAAATGGTTTTTTTCTGTATCTCCAAGTACTCCTGTGTGTATTTTCCGGTCTCCTGGTAAATTCTGTAACAGTTCAAGGAATTTTTACTCTTCAACCTATAGGTTTCAAAGCTTCCTATGCCAGATATCTTGGGCAGCAGACAAGGTTTCAAAGTCCCCTGCTACATTATTGTGGCTTTTCTTGGGGTCTTTGTACATACACCTAGTCATCTTGTTTGGTAAGTCCTAAGGCAACTGACTTCTTTGTTTAGTGAGTAAGATAAACACATTTTCTTTTCTTCCCACTTTCCCCCTCCTGCCTCAGCAATCCTAGGGTGATTTAAGCTATGTTTTTTTTGTTTGTTTGTTTTTGGTTAGGAATGAGAGTTATTAGCCATTTGCTCTCAAGTGTCCTTGTTTGGGGAAGATAAGGTCTTGCGATTCATATGCTGGCTGTAAGCTGCCCAAAATTTGCCTTATTTAATTTTCTTGTCTCAGTTTCTCTATTCCACTTTCCCAGGAATGTTTCTGGCTTCTTATTATCTTGCCATAAGACCTTGTTCAAAAAAATATTAAGGTAAATATCAATGCCTGGAATATAATTGTGGGTGTGTCTACATCCCTTTCAGTATTACCAGTGTTGTAGTGTAACCCCCATCTTACAAAGGACGCCTCAAAGAAAGGTCGAATTATGGAGTCATTTATTAAAAGCCGGCGGCATATGAGGGAGCAAAAGCGCTCCAGACCTCGCAGCCCCGAACAGCTTGCCACATCAGGCTTATATTGGCAGAATATCACAAAGGTATCGATTACATCTTTGGGTCTGGAATGAGGAAACTGTTTCACAAAAAAGCATTTTTTACAGAAGCGAAATTGAGCAACTTAGTTATCTAAAGTATCTACAAATCACCGAATCAATAGAAACACATTATCTGGGACCACCTGGGCAATTTAGGATAATTTGTGCTCTTCTGATTCCGAGACCACTGAGTCAACTGAAACTCAGTTATCTGTAGCTACTGAGACAATTTAGGATCACTATCTGTCCTGGATCCCAGAGGAATGTGCTTCGATGACCAGTGGGATCACAATCAATGGGATATTCAAACCATCATCAATGGAGTATTGGGATAGCATACATAAGTTCAGAAAATCAAAATAACTTTTAAATGAGTACAGAACCCAAAACAGCAAGGTTAAACTATTGAACAACAATTTTTACCCAAGTATGGTTGCTACCATACTTCACCAGCTGTTTTTTTATGCTTGCTTTGTAATGTGTACACACTTAGGAACTGTGCATTTTCTTAGAGAATTGACACCTTTAGCATTTTGTAATGTTATTATTGAATTCTTGTAAATGTTTTTGTTCTGAAGTCTAATTTATATGACATTGAGGGGGACCAAAGTTTTCCCATTCCAAAATATGCCTTTTGGGCTTGTTAATTTTAAGTTAGTTACTTTTAAGAAACAAAAGACTCAGAAAGAACCTCTGATCTTCTCCCATTTCCTGCCTAAAGCAATTCAGATTGAAAACCCTGCTTAAGGGAAGAGAGCATCATCTTAGCATCATAATATATGAGCTCAGTGTGGCAGACAGGGAGAACTCCAGCAAAGCCTGATTGTTGGACTCCCCTCCGTGTTCATTGTATCTGGGTGGGCCAGGAAGATTTTTTTTTTCTCTTATCTATCTGTGATTTGCCTACTTTCCCTTTGAAATTCAAGACCCTTGCCCCCTTCTCCTTAGTAAATAATGGCATATAAGCCTCAACTGCCTAATCCTGGATCTCATATTCTTATGGCATCCCCAAATGTACTTACATATTTAATTTAGTTGTTTTCTTCTTTTAATCTCTCTAATGTTAATTTGATTATTAATCCAACCAGAAAAAATTAGGAAGTTGGGAGGAAAAGTTTTCTGTGTCTCTCACAACGTGAATATAGCTGTTCCAGCTTTCTTTCAATGAATACTTCGATAGTATATTTTTCACCCATTCACTTTTAGAATTTCTCTATCATTATTGTTGAAGTAGGTTTCTTGCAAGAGTATATGGATTTTTTTTGCTTTATATCCATTGACAGTCTGCTTTTAATTAACTATTTATATGTAATTATTAAAAGTAGGTTAAAATTTACCATCTTGCTAGCTCTTTTTCATTTGTTCATTCTGTTTATTTTCCCCTCTTTTTATGCCTTACTTTATATTAGTTATTTTATAACTCTGACCATCTCAACTATTGGCTTCTTTTTTATACCTTCCATATAATGGCCCTGGGATTGAAAATATCCACATTTTATTAATAATTTTCTACCTTTCTATAAAATTATACCTGCTTTACATATAGTATAATTAAAGTATAGTCATTCAATTGTTCCTTCCTTTGTACTCTTTTTATTATACACTTTATTTTTATAGATGTTATAAACACACAATACATTACTACTGTTGAAAAAGAAAAGACTGCAGCTTCAAATCAAAGCAAGAGTTTATTTGGGGTCTTAAGAATTCAAATTCTTGAAACAGATTTCAGAAGAAACCTGAAATGTGCTCTGAGGACGGCAGAGAAAAAGTTTATAAAGTAAAAAATCACAGGCTTACATAAATTGTTTTAAAAGAATTATGATTTATGTAGACAAAAATAACTAGCAGTAACCTATACAGAGTAGGTTACTATGCTAATTGTTAGGTTGAAGTTCAATATAAGCCTCATTCTGAGAATTGGAACAGGATGTAGCCATTTGTTGCTGGCACAGTCTAAAAGTTCATGTTCCATCCAGGTGTGGCGGTGCATAAAAACAACTTTCCCGGTGGCCTCCCCACTCCACTTTAGAGCCCCCTGACATTAATGAGTCCATTTCAGATGTTTCTGTTCACACTGCTAATTTTTCTTTAAATATTCAGTTACCTTTTAGAAACATTAGAATAGGCAAAATGGGTTTATATTCTATTCTACTTTCAGTGCTCTTTATTAACTGAGTAGATCTGTTGGTGGTAAAACCAGACCTTGGTTCAGCAACCTCAGTGCTGGAGTTCTGACTAAGATGAATTCAGAGCCAAGACACAAACTGTAAGAGAAAGTATTTAGAAAGTCACAGAAGTATACATGAGCTGACAAGATATGGGCTCAGGAAACAAATTACAGAGGCAAAAGAGTGGCCCAGGAGTTTAGGAGAAAGAGAGAGGCAAGGCAAATGCACCTGGGGGAGGGGTGGGGAAAGGTGTGGGCATCTCCATAGTGAGATGCCGGGGGCCATAAAAGAAGAATTTGGTCTTACTTCCTGGTCAGCCCTACTTCCTGAATCAGCTAGGACAGATACCCAGTCCCCAACCAATCATCCCATGGCAACTCCTTATCCTACCCCTCCCCTCTTGAGTGCTTATATACCGCAACACTCGAATAAAAAAACGAGGCTTGATCAGGAACCTTGTCTTGCCTCCGTTCTTCGCGTTCCTTGTTTGTTTCATTCTCTTAGGTGGTTCCTGCGTGCCCTCGTTGCTGCCCCGCGGGCCGGGGCATCTGGCGCCCAACGTGGGGCGACCTGGGGACCCCCAACGAGAACGTCTACCGGAGAAGCCCTGGCCAGGCACCCCCCAGAGTCGCCGCGAGGACCCGCGAGTGAAGACTCAGCATTAGATCGCCACGGTCCCACCCGCCGTGAGACAGATAGGAGGAAGGTAGGTAGACGATTTTTCAAACAAGATTTCAGAACATTTCACCCCTTTTTGCTCGACTGCTATTATTGGCTCTCTTGGTCGATTCTTTCCTGCCCACTAATAAACACTCACTTGCCGATTTGGGGAAGAGTGAAGGGTACCCATCTCCGGCTGTGAGAACTCTGATTCACTTGAATTAGTACCGTCGCCCGGCTTTCTTGTCGCAAATTCTCTCCAATTAGATCTACTCTTAAAACCTTGAGCTTGCTTTGAACAAAAGGTCGTTCACCTCACAGACTCAACAAAGGGAATTCCTACTCCCTGAAAAGGGCAAAAGGGGTCTTCCCGTCTGTGTGGATCCATGTAGGCGGATTATACCTACCGACTGTTTCACGCAAGCAAGGGAGTAAAGGGTAGAGTTGAAAAGAGAGTAATTCCGCCTCAATCCCTGGGTTGATGGGAAAATTCAGGCTGACCTGGAACGGGGATTATACGTCCCAGAGGCTTACGTGGGGGAAGGAGTCACTCGGAGAGCCATCCAGTCGACCAATAATGGGGAATTCTGAGTGCCCATGAAATGTTCCTTGACGGTGTCAAGATATCCCTCAGAGCGCGAGGAATAAGGGTTAAAAGAAAAAACCTTAGGCAGTTCTTTGAGTTTGTTCATGATACCTGCCCTTGGTTCCCCCTAGAAGGAACTATTAATCAAAAACGCTGGGAACGGGTAGGAGATGCCCTACAGGATTTTTATCGGGCCCTTGGCCCTGAGAAGATTTCCGTTACTGCCTTTTCTTATTGGAACTTAATTCATGACATTCTAAAAATCCATTCTCAAGACCCTGATGTTAAAGAGGTCATCAAAACAGGAGAGGAGATTCTTAAGGAAAACTCCCGTCCATCTGACTCCATCAGACAAGCTAAAATAACCCTTGCTCGAGAAGTTTCTTCTTTAAAGGAAATTTTACAGCAGAAACGAGAGCATGTCCAACTTATTAAAGAAATTCAAGCCCTCGAGGCTGAGCTTTCCACCCTAAGTCCTACCCAACAGAATACTCCTCCCTCAACAAAATCACCCCCCAACAGACGAAAAACTAAAACTAAAGCCCCGCCCCAGGCCCTATCAGCTTAAATACAATGCTAATGAACCTTGTTTAAAAAGTTAACTTTTAAGGCCTACGAGAACATAAATAAATTTGTCTCTGTTATAGAATTTATCCAAAGTGAATGCTTGAAAATAATTATAATTGACTCTAGAATCTCAAAGAAATTGTTGAAATATAGATAAATAATGGATTAATTATAAAGAGCTAAGTAGCCCAGGTAACTGGCTACGCCCTTTGTTAATGGAGGAAGGGGTAGACGCCCTTCCCCCAGCAGACAGGTAATCTAGTTTCCTGCCAGGAACTATCTTTGAAAAATGTGGTAATTTACATTAGAATAAACCAAACCGAGTTTTACAGAGCTACTGGCAAATAAAAAGTAAAGTTTAAATTTGCCTTATAAAAAACTTAGAGGACAGAATTAAATCTATTAATTGATTATGTCTTATATTTTTCTTAAAAATGTAAAAGTATTATTGATTTGAGAAATGCTAAGTATTTAATTTGCTACCTAAAATTTGAAGCTCTGAAAGTTTAAGGTCTCTTTTCTCGCCATGAAAAGTCTCCACTGATAGGTCAGCACCAAGGCAGGGCGTCACTAGTCAATGCAGCTGGCCCTGAGGTCAGCCATGCCATCATTGTCTGGTTTTGCTGCTTTTCTGGGCTTGAAGTTGAAATGCAACTGAGGCCTAGATCTCATTTCTCCCTAGGAGTTAGTGCTTAAGGAAGTGGTAGTGCAAACCCATATAGGAGTCCCATGAGGACACTTTTTGGCCCCCTGCTCCTCCTCCACCAAATGACTAGCAACTTGCTAGAGGAGGAAAGTGTTGCTGGTGTGCACAATATGTCTTTTTGTGGCGACGTAAGAAAAGAATTCCAAATGCACGCCCATGGAGAAGGTTAAATGTGATGGTAAGATTTTATTGTGAATTAAGGGGAATTAATACACCCTCAGGGACCTAGAGAGTGGGCAGCCTCTAGAAGCACTGCCCTGAGGCTTCTGTTAATTCTCCATATATCTTCTTGCAAAGGACAAAGAACCATTTAAATTATCCAACCCAAACTTCTAAGTTTTCGTGGGCTTGGATTAAGCCCTTCCTGCTTGTACATTCTATTGGGGTTTCATACCCTCTGTCCAATCTAATTACCTTTCTGATTGTTCCCATGATAGGCCCCGCCCCTCTATTTTGTCACCCTGACTCCCATTGTGCATGTCCACAATTTTCATGACATCATCTAGTTCTTATAGTACATGCACCAAATAGAGGAATTCCCTACCCCACCTCTGGTACCTGGCTTTTAGCATGTCTAAGAAGGTTTCCTGTCCAGTTCTGGGACTAGTGGCAGCCCCGCTAGAGTGTGTTAATGGATCTTTTTACCAGTAAGCTAGATGGAAATTCTGTTCTGTTATCTGTTCCCAATTCCCAGTTTATGAAAATTAATTAATTTCCTTTTGCTTTCTTCCTTATATTAATAACTCTAACTGCCTACACTGACAAAAGATCAGGAGAGTGTCTGAGCTGCATGACCAGAGATATGAAAGGTCAGGGGGTCTAATCTGAAGAACCAGTTATATGGAAGGTCAGTGTGCTAAATGGCATGACCAGTGATATGCTATGGGAGGCAAGGTCACCCTGGGGGTGAGGTCCCAGTTTTGTCATTTTCTAGGCACCTGGGGCTTTCCACCTTGGACTTTCCACCCTGGACTATGGTCCTTGCTCTGGTCATGTGTGTTTAACTGCCTACCACAGATCCAAATTTCTGTCTTGTATAAACTCTTCCTTCAGAAGAACTTTCTTTAACATTATATAGTGCAGGCCTACTGACAATATAAGCTTTTTTTTCCACCTTGACTTTTGAAAGATTTTTGGCGAATTTACAATTCTGATTGGAATATGGATTTTTTCTTCTTAATGTTTAAATTATTATTTAAATTATAATATTTAAAAATATTTTATCCATATTATTCTAGCTTTTACTACTGTCGGAAAGAATGAGTTCCAGGTAAGCAAGTGCTTACATTTTATTTTTATTTGGGGGCCATCTGCTTTCTTCAGTATCAGGTTAGATGATCAGTCAACATCACCTTGGCTCTCTGATGGGTTAAAGAGAAATTATGAATTTATAGAATGTCCAGAGATTGTTGTTGGTGGTGATGGTAGAGAATGTGCTTGTTCAAACTCTCTATCCTAAGTGGAATCCAGAAGTCAGTTAAGTGTCATTAAATAAATCTTAATTAATAATTTCAAAGAAGATATCTATTTAAAGTGTTGTACCTTTATTTACTCATGTTTAATTGAAAAAAATGGAAATTTATCTTATTTTTATATCTTTACTTCAAATTAGAGATATAGAACAGCTTGTCTTTCTCCTCCGTGTAATAATCTTTCTTATAGATTTCTTCCTTTTAAATTGCTTAGAAGTTTGTAATGTAAAAAAGTGCAAAGTAATAGTATTTTTTATATAAACAATGAATTTATAAATGTTTGTTGTATAAATGATTCTATCTATAAACTATTTGGTAAAACAATAAGACTCAGAACAAGCATTGTGCATACTGTCTCTTCATTTTCTCCTGAAAAAATTAAAACCTAATAATAAAGATCTGTTAGTAAAAAAGTAGTTATGTAACAAAGATTTTTTTAAGATGTCATATTGTATTTTGAAAGTAATTTTAATTAATCTTTGTGGATATTTAAAAATCGGATAATATAATATATCTTATATCTTCACAGTCTGAGAAATATGTGTTTGCCAAGCACAGAAAGTTAATACATTTCATACTTCCTCATCCACATGTTTTCTGATTGATGCTATCTTGTAGTTAGCTTGTTGGTAATAATCTATGTTCTCAATGCTCCTCTCCCAGAGCTAGAGAAAAAGAAATAAGGAAAAAAATCTTAAATGTATTGTTAATGAAGGTGAAGGTATTAGCCAAAGAACATATATGTATAACCCATAGACACAGACAACAGTGTGGTGTTGGCCAGAGGGAAGACCTGCCCCCTTGCTAGCAATGGAGGTGGGCAAAGGAGCAGAGGGGCATGGGGCCATCTGTAATAGTGTAAATAATTAAAAATCTATTGCTAATAGAATATCTTTAAAATATGTGTGCTATTCTTCACAAATGATTATAATATTATTGATGTAACCTAAAGACATAGTTTCATTTTTTTTTTTCAAAAATGGTGATGACTTCACTTGATTCTGTATTTTGCATGATTTATAATAAGCATCGCCCAACCATAGCATTATATGCATATGGCTATAGTATCTTGAATTATTTAATACTCTATATTCATACAAGCAAGACTACCATATGGGTGCGTTAAATTTTTTGTTATGTAGGCTTTAACTTTGTTCTTTAAAATTTTATCAGTGCCATTCATTATAATTTAAACATTAAAAAATAAATAAACAACTGAGGGAATAAATAACCCACACTTTTTCTTTGAATTCTTTCATAGTAATCACTTCTTATTTTAAATTCCAAAGGAAACAAATATAATCTAATTTGCACTGGTATATCATAAATTATGTCAAATGTATCTTGTGAGATGGGATAAAAAATTTATACAAATATGGCAATAGAACATTTGGTATTCAAAATTTGACTATGACTATTTCTTTATATTAAATTGAACTTTTCTCATTAGACATAACCACATGGTTCTAATTTATAAAATTCTCTGAACAGCTGCATCATTTTTTAAATGTGCTTTATTAGACTCATCAAAGTATGTCAAAAGAAACTTCATTTTAAAAATTTAGGATACTCCTTCACTTTTTCATAAAAACAAGTAGCTCACTATATTTTGAAATATGTATATATTTTTACATTGATGCTTCGAAATGGTCACATTTTAAAAATTGTAGTACATGAATGTTCACAGTTTTTGGATGCTGAAAATGTTTTTTTTTAATATATTTTATTGATTTTTTACAGAAAGGAATAGAGAGTTAGAAACAACAAAGAGAGAAAAACATCAATCAGCTGCCTCCTGCACTCCTCCTACTGGGATGTGCCCGCAATCAAGGTACATGCCCTTGACCAGAATCGAACCTGGGACCTTTTAGTCTGCAGGCCAACAGTCTATCCACTGAGCCAAACCAGTTAGGGCTTGTTTTTGTCTTTACTTTTTTGGCATTAAATTCACATTATTGTTTCTAAGTCTAAGAAACAATATAAATAAATACATTAACTACATATTTAATTATCTCTCTACAATGTTGTAACTAATTTTTTTAAATACATTTTTATTGATTTCAGAGAGGAAAGGCTAGGGAGAGAGAGCTAGAAACATCAATGCTGAGAGAGAATCTTTGATTGGCTGCATCCTAAATGCCCCCTACTGGGAATCGAGCCCACAACTCGGACATGTGTCCCAACAGGGAATCTAACCACCACCTCCTGGTTGACAGGTCAATACTCAACCACAGAGCCACACCAGCCAGACTGTAAGTACAGTTTAAAAAGGAACTCACACAAACTCATAAACAAAAGAAAATATGTGTCCAATTATAAATATATATATATATATACACACGTATAATGGGAGTTGGACCTATATCTGTGATAATAAATTATAAAGAACTATACATCTAAAATGATAAGAGCAAGAAGTTAGATAATAAATTCAGAAAATAAAATGGAACAAGTATAGAAAGCCAATAATTACATGTAAGATAAGAGAAAATGCCTTGAGATTAGTAAGAATCCAAATCTGCAGATTGAAATACCTTATTGAGTTTCAGACTGCATTTATAAGAAAGCAAATGCCTCTATGCATATATTGATAAAATTCTGGACCTCAAAAGGAAAATAAATCATAATAGTCCATAAGCTTCCAGGCAGGAAAAACAAAGAAGAAAAGTCAGACTGGCATTGGGTTACTCCATTTCCAGCCTTTATACCAAAAAACAGACCAAAGGGGAAAAAAAAAGGCCATAACCCTTAAATTACATAACCCGACAAAGTAAGAGTGTCTGAGAATATGCAAGAATTTCAACAGCAAATTGCTCATGCACTACGTCAGAGCCAAATTTTGAAACTATACAAATAATAATTAATGATATTGGAAATATTTAAAACAACACAGTAGTCACATCTAGTTGGAAGAAGATGAAGATTGGAGAAGAATGCAGTTAGCAATGAGGCATCTATATAAATTTTATTTACATATAAATAATGGGATACATATTTAAATACTTTAAATACCCCTAATAGTTTATTTTATCCTATCTAATAAAAGAGTAATATGCAAAGTGACCATCACTCCAACACACAAGATGGCTGCCCCCATGTGGTCAAAGATGGCTGCCCCCATGTGGACACAAGATTGCCAGCAAGGGAGGGCAGTTGGGAGGGACCAGGCCTGCAAGGGAGGGCAGTTGGGGGGAGATCAAGCCTGCAGGGGAGGGCAGTTGGGGGGAGATCAAGCCTGCAGGGGAGGGCAGTTGGGGGGAGATCAAGCCTGCAGGGGAGGGCAGTTAGGGGTGACCAAGCCGGCAGAGGAGGGAAGTTGGGGGCGACTGGGCCTGCAGGGAAGGGCAGTTGGGGGGGACCCAGGCCTGCAGGGGAGAGCAGTTGGGGGGGACCAGGCCTGCAGGGGAGGGCAGTTAGGGGCAATCAGGCTGGCAGGGGAGTGGTTAGGGGGTGATCAGGCTGGCAGGCAGAAGTGGTTAGGGGCAATCAGGAAGACAGGCAGGTGAGCAGTAGGGAGCCAGCAGTCCTGGATTGTAAGAGGGATGTCCGACTGCCCGTTTAGGCCCGATCCCACTGGGTGTCCCAGATTGGAGAGGGTGCAGGCTGGGCTAAGGGACACCCCCCTCGCCCATGCATGAATTTCATGCATCGGGTCTCTAAAATATATATACTAGAGACCAAACAACCAGTTGGCCAGTTGCTATGATGCACACTGACCACCAGGGGGAAGACACTCAATTCAGGATCTGCCCTCTGCTGGTCAGTGCGCTCCCACAGCAGGAGTGCTGCTCAGATGACCGACCCATCCTGGCGGCCTACCAGCCCAGTGGTAGCCTCTCACTCCCTCAGTAGTCCTGTGCGCCTAATCTCTGGAGAACAGGCCAGGCACCGAAGGACCAGTGCCACCAGCACGATCCCGACAGCACCGCTGGCCTCCTAGAAGTCGACCTCGGGCACCATGGCAGCTTCCCCTCCCTGGATATTCCGCAAGGAATAAACAGTATAAAAGTGGCCACCAGGTGGCTCCCAACAACCAGCGTGAACATCAACTGGACAGATCCAGATCCCAGGCCAGCAAGGGCTTCCCACCACCAGCCCGGAGGGCCAATCATTTCCCAGCCCCCACCCCTCTTGGATGGGCGCCAAATGTAGGGCTCATGGCTGGCAAGCGCCGCTGCGGCAGTCTGGACTGACTGTGAGTGAGCACACGGCAGGTGCAGCAGGGCCAGGATGAGCTGGAGCAGCAGGCAGGAGTGGCAGGCAGTGTTGGACTGAAGGTTTCAGCCTGATCCCCTCAGGCCACCCTGAGGGACCCCACCCATGCAGGAATTCATGCACCGGGCCTCTAGTTTGTAAATAAGAGCTCTAAAAGCAATAGAACCATTCCCTAAAGAAAAGTCAAATAAGTATTAAACTATCTTAGCAAATCCAAATAGGGATGGAATAAGGAAATGTAACATAAGCCATAAACTATAAATAAAATGAAATTAATAATGGTAAACATGACCACCATTATGGTAAAGGAAATTCATTAAAGTCTTTCACTCTAATTGAGGCTCTTGGGTTAGCTTAACAAATGAACTCTGGCTACATTCCAATTGTAGGAAACATACTGATTTAATATGTAAAGCTTAATAAATATGGTAAACAACTAGATTTTTAGTAAATTACAAAATTTTTAAATAGTCATATTAATGTCAGGTAAAATATAAAAGTAAATCACAAAAAGATTAAAATAGAAAAAAATTACATAGTACAATATCTGGCATGAAACAAGTTACATGGTAGTTAAAAATATAAAGAAATATATTTAAAATACAAGGCCATACTTGATAATTGGATGTTTGAAATATTTTTTCCTGGAAAAACTCAATCATTACCAAAAAAGACAGTCCCAGTTTTAAAATATAAATCATAATAGCACTAAATAAAAGACAAAATCCTTGTCCTATAGGAAGCTTATATTTTTGTTGGGGAAACAATAAACAATATCAATAAGTATATTATTTTATTTAATAGTGCATCATAGCTGAGGATATGGAGTCTATATTCATTAAAAATGTAACTAAATTATACTATACTAGTGGCCTGGTGCATGAATTCGTGCATGAGTGGGATCCCTTGGCCTAGCCGGTGATCGTGGCTGATTGGGTGATCTTGCCCAGTCCGGGGGGCGGAACCATGGGAGGTTGGCTGGCCTCAGGAGGTTGGCTGTGGGAGCGCACTTACCACCAGGGGGCAGCTCCTGCATTGAGCATCTGCCCCCTGGTGGTCAATGTGCATCATAGCGATCAGTCAACCGGTCGTTCAGTCGACCAGTCATAACAGTCGCTTAGGCTTTTATAGATATAGAAAGTAATTACTGTTGTCAATAAAAGAAGGGGAAAAAACAGTTAAGTGAGATCAGAGTGTAGGCAAGTACTGAGGAGTTTCAGTTTCAAATATGATATTTCAGAATAGGCTTCATCAGGAAAATGACATGTAATGACAAATCTTGAACTAGAAAGGGGTTAGCCATGATTTATCTGGTGGCAGGACTTCCAAAGCATAAGAAACAATCAGTAACAGTTTGGAGCAAGTGGGTAAGAAAGAAAAAAAGGACAGAATAAGAGAAGTAAAGGAAAAAGTGGGTAACTAGAGAATAATCCATAGGGCTTTATAAGTAACTACAGATTAATTATAGAATTTGCCTTTGACTCTTAATAAAATGGGGTGTCACTTTAAAGTTTAAGCAAAAGAATTGTGGAAAATAAAATCAATGTAATCCAGCTTAGGGTATAGAGTAAAATTAATCATGTAGTTCACCAGCCTGTAAGTAAAGGAAAAACATTCAAATAGGTTGATAATATACTATATATTACTATTGAATTGAAACTGAACAACAAATGAGTCCAGGTTGCCTGTCACTACTTGAGGCAATTAAGCAGAGACAGGGTTGACTCATGTATGAGCGTCTATTCCAATACTGCCGGCAGAATGGGAGAGCAGCAGGTCATCCATGAAAATCTGCTGTATCCCTCCCCATAAACCAGCTGCTTATACTGGGGAGAAGGACAAAGATTACATGGGGAAGTAGGAATTACAGGCATGTGGAAGTAGGCAACAAATAATGGTTACAGGTTTCAGGCAATGCAGGCTGAGGGTCTCAAAGGGCAGGGGAAACCGAGACCAGATTGTTTCGGGAACAAGGTTGTTAATCTTTCCAGGCAGATAGGCAGTTCTAAGAAAAGGAGAATGGACCACATCCTGAGGTTAACTCTATGTTCCAGGGTATACAACTCTCAGCCAGGTTGGACTGTGCTTCCTCTAATCAGAACAGAACAATCATGGTTAACAGAGAATGATTACTAGTTCTTATAATTATAGCTACTCCCCACTATTCTATTTCTGCCCCTAATAGGATTAGAAGACAAAGATGAAATTTCAGTATTAATATTGTAAAAATTCAGATTTATTTTTGCCTTAACAAAATTTTGTCCTTTTCTAAGTAGACTGATATTTTTAGCAAAAGAAAATATTTCCATTTATAATTCTAAGCTTAAAGATACATATTCTAAAATGTTCACCTTTGTCTATATGTCTTAAAAATGTTTTAGACAACACATTTTTAGAAATAGCATAATATTTTATGTTGTCCTTTAGTAAAATTATCCAGAAACGTACTTTTTCCTACATAGCAGTTTTAATTAAAATATTTTCCTTATTTATAATTTACATTTCAAAATAATGTGTACAATGTTATAGTACTGCAACATATGTATTTGTGTGTGTGTATGATTTCATTGAGACATTGATGGTTAGCTTGCTGTTGGGGTCCAGCCAATCGGGACTGAGCAAAATGGGCCAGACATGCCCTGGAGCCCTCCCGTGGCCTTTCCCCAGCCGGCCAACCTCTTACGTCCCTCCCCAGCCCCGATCGTGCACCGGTGGGGTCCCTCGGCCTGGCCTGCGCCCTCTCACAATCTGAGACCCTTCGGGGATGTCAGAGAGCTGGTTTATTCCCGATCCTGCAGGCCAGGCCGAGGGACCCCACTGGTGCACGAATTTGTGCCCCGGGCCTCTAGTCATATTATACGAAAATATTTTGCAGATGCTAAACATAGGAGTAACTTGTTAGGCCACATGGCTCTATGTAGCAAAACTGATTTTCCCACCTTGCTCTGCGTGCTTTCTCTTAAGGCACACATGAGCATGGATGCAGATTACATTATTAATGAAGTGATGACCTGCCCCTCAAAAAAAGAAATTTAAATATTTCTCCTTTCAAAGTAAATATCTGCCATATACTATTCCATTATGTTCCCCTAATCTCTCTTTGAAATGTATGTGTTCACACAGAACTTTGTAGTTCTCCATACAAAGTCAAATTAAGTTTGTGTCTGACAAGTCCTGTTTTCTTGATTGCATCCAATGTGGAGCGCTCATGTATATGCACAAACCCTGGCATTCAGCAGAGCCCTCATTACCATGAGGAGAAGTGTGGATTCAAATTAGCGTTGCATGTTAGACAAGGGCTTGTATAAACTGGGGCTTGTTAGAGCAATGTTAATGAGCCCCCATTGTATTGAGCAGTTTCACTTTTCCAGTCTTTTGTATTTGTTCGCATGAGACCTGGGAAGATGCTGAACTGATTAAGTCTGAAATGGGGCTGGAAACTCTCTACTGTGGCACTGGGCTGAAGGAAATTAGAAAAATCAGGAACAAAGTCATTTAAGGTTTGCTTTAGGTTAAAACACGGTCTTGTAACTTACCCCATGTGTCAGGATTTTTAGCATATTTTAAAAATCTGGCCAAATAAGCCATGCATAAGATTGCTAAGCCAATAGTTAGCTGCATTTGTATTTTCTAGTGTAATTTGGACAGAGCTTCCTAAGGCTTTTCTGACTTATTTGCTACTGCTACAATTACTGTCCCCACTGTGAAAACCTTTTCATGTGCCCAGATAAAATCCATCCTAAGGGGAAACATTACATCAGAAAGCATGAAAACCTGGTCCCTTCTCAATGATTATTCTTGGTATTTTACTTTTGTACCTTATAAGATTAGAAGGAAAGACTTGAAGTATAGTCTAGCTTAGTAATTCTAGCAACTGTCAAATGATACATAATGAAATCTCAATTTAAGAAACACTGTATTAAGTATTAAAAATTGACACTTTACATGATCACCATGCCACAGAGCAGGTGTACAAACACAGGCATAACCATAAACATGTACTTTGACATACTCCTAACATACTTGCTTAGATCATAGACTTTAAGGTTATCAAGTTTCTAGTCTATATATAGACCTTTTTATAAAAGTCACCTACTGTCCATGGGAAAATATTCCTCCTACCACTATTTTATTATTGTGAGAAAAAATTAAAATGATCTAAATATATCCAGAAGATTAGTAAATGCTACTAAGTACAGCTACAAAGTTTAGAAAGTTGAAATAGCACACAGTTTCTCACAGGAGAGGAATTAAGGTTTTACTTTTTGCTGTCACCTAATTGAGGTCTTTGTTACTTTTACAATGAACAGTATCTGGATAACATTGAATCATAGTATGTCAATGAAGAACAGTACTTGGAGAATTTACTAATTACAATACTGGCCTGGATGGCTACACAGTGGTGTGGGAAAATGCAGTTTCTTTTCTAATAGAGAAATGTTTAGCATTTATTGCTACTCATCATTAAAATTAGAGACAGCTAATAGATCTGAAGGTTCTTTTTTAAAAATTTAACCTACATAATCTTTAGTTATAAAATCTAACTAGAGGCCCGTTGCATGAAATTCATGCACAGGGGAGGAGGGGTGTCCCTCAGCCCAGCCTGCACCCTCTCCAATCTGGGACCCCTTGAGGGATGTCCGACCACCCATTGGACATCCCTCTTACAATCCAGGACTGCTTGCTCCCAACCGTTTGCCTGCCGCTGCCTGATTTCCCCTAACCGCTTCTGCCTGCCAGCCTGATCACCCCCTAACCACTCCCCTGCCAGCCTGATCGACACCTAACTGCTCCCCGGCTGGCCCGATTGCCCCTAACTGTCCTCCTCTGCAGGCCTGGTCACCCCCAACTGCCCTCCCCTGCTGACCCGGTCACCCCTAACTGCCCTCCCCTGCAGGCCTGGTCCCCCTCAACTGCCCTCCCCTGCAGGCCTGGTCCCCCCCCAACTGTCCTCCTCTGCTGGCCCGGTCACCCTTAACTGCCCTCCTCTGCAGGCCTGGTCCCCCCCAATTGCCCTCCCTTGCAGTCCTGTTCCTCCCTAACTGCCCTCCCCTGCTGGCCTGATTGCCCACAACTGCCCTCCCCTGCAGGTCTGGTCCCCCCCAACTGCCCTCCTCTGCCAGCCTGGTCACCCCCAACTTCCCACAATTGCTCTCCCCTGCTGGCCATCTTGTGTCCACATGGGGGCAGCCATCTTTGACCACATGGGGGCTGCCATCTTGTGTCTTGGAGTGATGGTCAATTTGCATATTACCCTTTTTTTAGATAGAATAACACCAAATTTAAGATTTGTTTCAAGAGCATCCGCCAAAACCGGTTTGGCTCAGTGGAAGAGCGTCAGCCTGCGGACTGAAAGGTCCCAGGTTCGATTCCGGTCAAGGGCATGTAACTTGGTTGCGGGCACATCCCCAGTAGGAGGTGTGCAAGAGGCAGCTGATCGATGTTTCTCTCTCATCGATGTTTCTGACTATCTATCACTCTTCCTTCCTCTGTAAAAAATCAATAAAATATATTAAAAAAAAAAAAAGAGCATCAATAGGCATACACTGTTATTTGAGCTGACCAAAATTTCTGAAACCTCTAAATATTTTGAGTTTCATAAAGAACCTCATGTTCCCCACTTTGGTGTTTTTGCTCTATCCATCCACTCTGCACCGAGAGAGTATGTCTGCCTGCATCTCAGCGTGGTGGTTTCCTTCCTTCCTTTAGGCTTCTACTTCTCTCAAAGATCTTAACCTTATTTGTAAGGGGACTATTTATAGAAGTCCCCTGCCACACGTTTTTTTTCTTATTGCACCTTACAGGCTTTTTTTATGACATCTAGCAAAAATAATAATATATTTATTTGTTTGTTCGTTTATTTACTGTCTAGCAACCCCACTAGGTAATAATTTCCAAGTAAATATGGGCATGACTGTTTTGTTCATCATTGTATACCTAGGACCTAATGTATTTTCTGGCACATAACAGGAACCGAATGAATACTTATGGCATGAGAGCACCATGAGGGAAATAAAATACATGCGTTATCATATTTTGTTTAGTATCTTAAGGGTTAACCATTAAGTGGAAACTATGTTGAAGTAGGAAATCCCAGAGCAATTCCCTAAGACTACAAAAGCACTTGTTACTTGTGGCATCTAAAGGTCAGCAAGTGCTTCATGAAAGCCTTTTGCTGACAGCTGTCATTACAACTTTACTACAAAGTACTGCGTAGCCATAAAAGCACTCATGGGGAATGGTCGGCACTCTGAGACCAAAGGTTTAAGGCTGGAGCTGTTTTTACATGTCAGGTCTGCTTACCAATAGAGCAGTAAGCAAGGCGAATGAAGGGTATGTTCCAACCTGGGGGGTCGGGGGGGAGACAGTGACTCTGGCTTTGGATGAAAAATTTGCAGTTTATAATTTTAGATCCTGAGCTGCCTCACTGTAAGACATGGAATATTAAAAAAGAGATAAACACACACAAGAAAAAACTATGACCGTTCTGTTAACAATGATCTCTAAAATGTAGAGCAATTTAAAGGTCTCAGTCTCTAGATGGAATGGAGAAATGGATTGCAACATTTGTTAAGTCTCAGAACTGTGGGCGTGTCTGTTGTGTTTCTTAAGTATGATAAAAGGATAGTTTTGCATAATTGTGAGGTAAGATTTTGCTTCCACAGAGTTAGTCATTTTGGTTTATATAGCTTGAGAATTCCAGTGGCCAAAGAAATTATAAGAATGTAACAGAAAGACAGAATGCTAAAAAATAACTCAGGCATATTATTTTTAACAGAGAATGGACCTGGCACTGAGAGGTTGTCAAAAATTGCATAATCATATATGTAAAAGCCACGTAATGATACTTGCTATGAGGATCACATGAGATAATAGTGCTGAACAAAGCAAACATCGGTTAAACTGATGTGCTTGTATAACTTATATGTAAGCTGTGTTCCCGACAGTGTTGAAATGTGTGTTTGTGTTTTTTGTTTTGTCTCTTTTTGATTGGTTGAAAAAATTCTATGCCATTGGTGCCCTGGATTAGAAAAAGTATTCAACTGACAATCAGACTTTGTAATTGTGTAAGTTTTTGGACTTCGAGATTTTATTTTCTGTGAATTTTAAAGTAAGAGGGGATCATGTAGTTGATATGACACATGTTATGAAGTTAAAAGTCAGGCGCAGGGAGAAAATATTGTATTTATACCAGAGATTCTCATATCCCTCAGGTGTTGGCCCTTCAGTCAGCATCAGTCCTGGCATCAGCTATAATTCCGTTCCCAAATCTCCTGCACTGAAGCGATAGGATATTTTCTCAGCTCTGAATCTTCCTCTTCAAATAGAAATTCCAAGTGTTACTGAGAAGATAATTCCTAGCTCAGGAACCAAGAAAAGAGAGATCAGAAAAACAATCACATACCATTCTTACCCCATAAAATCCTCAATTTTAAGAGAAATTCACTAAAGTTAGCCTAAAAATATTGTCTTTCCCAAGTTACAGAAATGTAAATATGCCATAAGTACTTCATAAGCCCTTCTTCTAAACTATGTTCTGATGGATACAGATATTCCCAGGCTTAGCTTCTGTAGAGATGTGAAACAGCACGATAATAGAAATAACTCCCTTAAATAACTAGAGTTTACCCTTTCCCCTATTTGGTTTTACATTTCTTCACCTTTAATCTCCTCATTACCTTTAATCATCTCTTTTTTATTTTATTTTCTTCCCTGCCATGAATTTTATTTTAATAATTTTTTTTAAACTAGAGGCCTGGTGCACAAAATTCATAAATAGGAGTAGGCTGTCCCTTAGCTCGGCCTGCACCCTCTCACAATCCAGGACCCCTAGGGGGATGTCCCTCTTGCAATCCAGGACCACTGGCTCCTAACTGCTCGCCTGCCTGCCTGATCACCCCTAACCATTCACTTGCCTGCCTGATTGCCCCTAACTGCTCACCTGCCTGCATGATTGCCCCTAACGGCCACTGCCTTGGCCCCTGCTGCTGTGGCTTCGTCCAGAAGGATGCCCGGAATGACCTCTGGAAGGTTCTTTGGCTGTCCAACCTAATTAGCATATTATGTTTTTATTATTATAGATTAAATTTATTGGAGTGACATTAATTAATAAAATTATACAGGTTTCAGGTATACAATTTTACAATACTACATCATCTGTATTTTGTATTACATGTTTACCACCCCAAGTAAAGTCTCCTTCCATCATTATTTATCCCCCCATTCCCTTCTTCTACCTGCCCCAAACCCTCTCCCTCTGGCACTTACCACACTGTTGTATATGTCCATGAGTCTTTCTATTTTTAACTTGCTAAATTACTTCACCCTTTTCACCCAGCCCCTAACCCCTCCCCTCTGACAGCTGTCAGTCTGTTCTCTGTATCCATGAGCCTGTCTCCAATTGGTTAGTTTATTTTATTCATTAGATCCCACATATAAGTGAAATAATCATTTCTTCACTTTTAAAATCCACATCAACCTCTGGATCAGTCTATCCGAGCGAGTGTCTGCTGGTGATCACCCAGAAGACCTTTGTTATAATGTAGTCTTCTTCAGTTTTTGTCTGAATTTTGTCTCATTTAACATTGGAACTTACCTAAGTTTGTTTCTTCTGGCCTACTATTTATTTTATTTTATTTTACCCACACTGTGGATATTTTTATTGATTTCATAGAGAGAGGAAGGGAGATAAAGAAAGAGAGAAACATTGATGTGAGAGAGAATCATCTACCGTTTGTCTCCCCAAAGCACCCTGACCTGGATCAAACCCTAAACCTAGGTATGTACCCTTAGCAGGAATAGAGTCTGCCAACTTTTGGTGCACAATATGAGGCTTCACCAACAAAGCCACGTGGCCATGGCTTACATACCATTTTTAGAGCTCTTTAAACTGAGCCTCTCCTGTGAGTTTTTGTCTTCATTGGTAGATTTCCTTATGCAGAAGGCTTGAGTAATAGATGAAGACGGGGCCACCGTGACTGTTATTCTGAGGATGCTGGTAGGCAAAGAGCAAGGCAAGCTTCACCCAACATAGAAGAATTGTGCCTTGTAGGGTAGGCTCTAAGCCATCCAAGAATAACCCCAAGGTCATTAAAGAACTGTTTTTCTTTGGGGGTTTAAATATACATGAAAGAATGCAACCCTGGGAAGACAGTATGTGACCAAGGCAAGAATGGAACTTATAAAGGCAAGAGCTACTGGTTGTTCAATTTAAACAAATCCCTGTGTTTGCAGTTCAGGATCAGTTTGCTATAGCATCTCTACTCCGGCCCATGCTTTCCCCTCAAATTCTGGCCCTCCAGAATCCCACTGGTGGTTTTCAGGAAGGATGCCCAGTCTATCAGCTGGAGTTCAAGAAGTACAATGAAGTCATAGACAACAAGCATTGAAAGGCGCCACAGCAGCATGCTTTAATGGCAGTTCTGGCCATGTTTCTGAGATTTTGTTGCTATGCATTTTACTCCTTGGTCTCTGACCCATTATCTGGAATTTTACCATATCTTCCAGACTCAAAGTCATGCAGCAGCCACATTCTGAAGCACATGCTCAAGGATCATTGAAAATTTCATCACCATAGGAAAGGATGTGATTCTCTTCTTTATTTATAACTCTAGCCTTTAAAGACAAGGGATCCGGTTTGAGATTTTAAATTCACTTTAGAAAATGCTTATTTGTCTACTCAATGTTGTTATTAAAGGCCTTATGCAAAGAAATGATGTTGCCATATAGCAGGGTTGCTGGGGTCTTTCTTTGATAATGTGCTACTAGGTATGCATTTTAAGTGGACTCATGTGTTACATTATTGTTATGGAGAGGAAACTGATGTAGCAGCTTTCTTAATAGTGAATGAACACACAAACAGTGAAAAAATGAGATAATTTGCTGAAAGGTTAATGTATACATTTTAGGCAGGGATATTTAGGATTCCCTTAAAATGGTCAAACCCAAGCATTTAAAACAGAGTGTACATTTAAAGTACTAGTAATGACTTCTTTCCCCAAACAATATACTAGAATACTTGGTGTAATTCTGCCTTCATCTCCAACAACTAACATGTTTTCTTAAATTGTTGCTGAATGTCCTAGTTAGCAGAAATTTAGTCTTGAAGGGATTCTTGCTTTAAGTCATTTCTAGATAACTAAAGCATGAAAAACTGTGAACCTAAGCACTACTAAAAGACCAAAATGTATAATCTCCTTGTAGAAGAAAATCTTCTTAGTCATTTCATCACAAAATCCTCACAGATACGTCTGCCTTTTTCATAACCCAATATGAAAAAGGATCCTATCAATGCAATAAACACTATTCAACTATAGGTTTAATCAGTTCTCAGATATCAAGAGAAGAGGAGGGTTTGGAGAGGTGAATACATTTCTTCAAAGCTGCTTAACAGTAGATTAGTCTCAAGCAACAAAAAAAATCTTCAAATTTGTGTAATTTACATACCCAGTAATTTCTAAGCTGAAGAAGTGAGATATATTTATTTCCTTAGTAATGTTTGTACAATTATCTAACTATGCAATCATATATCCCAAAATTATAAATTTTACGTTTAACATAAATGTAATTGTATATGCACATTATATAATGTATTGCATAATTGTAAGTTTCATTTCTATTTAACATATTAGTTTAAATATAACTTTATTTTTTAACTTTATGTATTTATATATTATATGTTATTGAAGATTTCCTTCCTGAACAAATATATACTCACCTTTTATTTCTTCCTATTTTATAAATAAGTAATAAATAAGCATATGTAGAAGCAAGATTGCAATTTTCTGACTTTTGAATAATGCAGTCAGTATTTTGACAGATTTATTTAATTTTGGAATAAAGCCTCTGAGCAAAAATCATTTTAACATTTTGGCCAAAGAATTCTAAACATGTCACATAGCATTTTAATAGAAAATTTTAAAAATAGCCAACATTGAAAATATTGTGACAAGGTAAACTTCTCAATTTATCTGGACAGACTTGTTTACAATCAGTTATAGAGAACCCTAAGATTTCTGTGATTTTTACTGTTCTTTTTATCTTAGTGTTACTATATTTTAACACTCTTACAAAACAGGATTACATGTAGAGGAGGTAGTATTCTTTGGAAGGATTTTGTAGGGAGACCAGTATATTTCCAGATCCCATGATAAGAATTGTGTTAGACCATCTGGGACACAGATTTTTTATTTTTATTTTTTTATTTTCAAAAACAACTTTATTCATGACACATTTTAAAAAAACTCGCACCCCTTGGAAATGAGCTAGAAAAATAAACAAAATCCACCTCCCACCTCCCTGTGCCCTCTTCCTCCCATTCCCTCCCTGAGATTTTGTTGCTATGCATTTTCCTCCTTGGTCTCTGACCCATTATCTGGAATTTTTTTCCAAATAAAAGGGGGGGGGGGAAAGCAAAGGAAAACAAAACAAAACTGAAAAACAAAAAAAGTCACCAAACCCCCCCAAAACAAGGTAGTGCATTTCCCCAGGGGGAAGGGGAATTTACACTGGAGCTGCTGGGAGCGGAACATAGATCTTCAGGCTACAGAAACCTGCAAAGAAAGACACTCAAAACAGAAAAAACTAGACTTAAGGTGAATTACAAATTTCACACTACCTTGTATGTTTCTCCCTTATGCTACTTGCATGTATGTCCCATGCTCTTGCTCTGTTGCACCCCTAGTTATAATAACCAGGATCTCTAGCTGAGCAGCTACTCGAGGCAATAAAGCACAACTGCATTAAGAGTCACTATGTGGGGTATCCTAATAACAATGCTGTGAATTAAGTACTTTTATTCACTCCATTTTGTAAACAAGGAAACAGAGAGGTAAAGTACTTGTATAAAGACAAATAGCTATATGGTAGACACTGGATTTGAACTTAGGGGTCACTACTCTAAAATTCATACTCTGCACCATTAAGTGAGATTGCCTGTTCAAAGAATTCCTGCCTAGGCACTGGCTTCTTCTCACATCACCAGTATCTACGTCATAAACTCACTGTCCCCTATCCACACACAGTTCTGGTAAGTCATTTCCTGTGCTTCTACCCAAATAAGAGAGCACTCATCTTTCAATGGCTGCATTATTTATCTTTAAATACACTTCTTCTCACCTTAAGTATACACTAGTATTTTCTCATATGCAAAGATACACTGGGGATCTTTGAATGTAGAGGAGAATATATTGACAGAGTTGATTTCCATATCTAAAGGGAGATCATCCCCTATTGATCTTTTAATTTCTCTTAAATTCCCAAATTACAGTCCCTTAAAACATTATGAGTAGAAAGAGGAATTGTTGTTTAATGAGTATAGAGGTTTAGATTTGCAAGATGAAAAAGTTTTATAGATGTGTTTAAAAAACAAAGTGGCCCTAGTTGGTTTGCTCAGTGAACTGAAGGGTCCCGGGTTTGATTCTGGTCAAGGGCACATGCCCAGGTTGAGGGATTGATCCCCAGTAGGGGGTGTGCAGGAGGCAGCTGATCAATGGTTCTCTCTCATCATTGATGTTTCTATCTCTCCCTCCCTCTCCCTTCTTCTCTGAAATCAATAAAAATGTATTTTAAAAAGTAATAAAAATAATGTGAATATAGTTAACACTACTGAACTGTACATTTAGATGGTTAAGATGCTAGATTTTAGCTGCTCTGTCTGTGGAGTAGGCACTCTCTGTGTCACTGATTCACTAATAAATTCTCTTTCATTTTAAATTCTAAAAAAGTAAAAGATAGTACATTTTAATTATGGATTTGTTACCACTACAAAAAAAAATGGGGGGAAAGCACATTATACCTCAATATATGTTTATTAGAGATATACCATATATAATGTAATATTTTAGTTCACATTTTTGAAACCTTAAGAGTTATTTTGTAAATCTATACCTTTCAGCATATACCTGCTTTCCTTAACTTCTAACATGTATTCTTTCTCCCATTTAATTCATTTTTTTGCTACTCAGCAGATGGCTTCATCTGTACTTGACTGTTGACTATACTATGTAATATTTAGTAGTGAGAGTTATAGAATCAGATAAGCAGGATTAAAGGCACAGAATATAACATTTTTGGCCATACAACTTTGGGTAAGATTCTTTCTTCTCTCCATTACAATTTTCTCATTTGTAATGTAAATAACAACGGTATTTATTTCAGATGCCATGATAATTAAATATTATGCATTTAAATATCTTACTACAACTCTTAGCATATGCAGATCATCAACTGAATAAAATATAGAATACAATTTTTAACATCTTTTAAATTATATAATTCTGTCTTCATAGTTTCTCTTCTCTCTGGAATGAATCCAAGATTTGTTCTCCGAGGAAAATTATACAACATGAACAAATCTAAGTAAATATGGGCAAATATAAGCATATATTTGTTAAAGTAATTTCCTTTTCTTATTGGGCAACAACTTGACTAAATTTATGTGCTTCTCATGCAATTAAAACTGTCATGTGGCCAAGTTCTAGTTCACTAGAAATTGAGCAGAATGGTATGGTCCCCTAGGCCCATAACATTTTCTCATTTACTATCATCCATGCTCTCAATATCCTTGCAAGCTTAAGATAACACAGGAAATCTGAAGTCATATCTGACAAAGATGGTGAAACCATTAGATGGAAGAGTCTATTTGGAGAAGAGTCCCCCTTAAATAGGCATGTGTGTTTTGGACTTTATATAAACAAGAAATTACATCCTTTGCCATTTATGGTAAATCTATTTTATGGATTGTAAGGTTTGTTTGTTCGAGCTGCTGAATAAAGAATCTTAAAGTAACAGTGCAGAGGAATCTCACAAAGCAGGTCCAGCCTGATTTTGCAATCACTGTGGCCGATGATTGCTGTATGGCTCAAATGCTTCCCTCTTGTGAATAAGAGTCTTCATTACAGGTTTCCTGGACTCTCCCACCACTGTCAACTGATCAAAGGTATAGAAACCTTGCCTTTTAATTTCAGGTGCTTGGGTGAGGGAAGTACAAGTTCAGATATGGTAGCGAGGACTAAACAGCAGTTGGAGAGCCTGTGATTGAGCTGAACACAGTGATTAGATTGAGAATTAATTATCAAGACTTCTTTGGGGAAATGATGTGCATATTGTTATATGTATAGGAAGAATGTAAAAATAAAAATTTGGTATTAAGGAGAGAATATTCCTAAGCTTTAAATAAATAGGCTAGCTCTTCACATCAGTAATTATTGTTATATTGTAAATCAGAAGATGTCTTAATCAATAAGCCAAATTTATTTGGAGTCCTATTCACTAGCACTAGTGGGCCCAGAGAAAAATCTTGCTTCTCAAAGTCTGGAGCCCAATATGGTAGAAGTCTCCCTTATACATTTTTCAGCTCTTTGTCTCCCAAATTTGGAATGAGACTTCTGGACCTTCTGAGAAAAAGTCCTGCATGCTGGGACTGGTCTGTGAGACCTTATCTCAAGGCCTGGCCTGGCGCTAGCACTGACAACTCTGTCTGGGGCATAGTTTATAGCCTCTCTGGAATGGGGAGTAGTCTTTTTTTCCCCTATTATTTAAGCAAGCAAACGTTTACAGAAGCCAGAATAGCAGGGTTAAATTTTAAACAGCAGTTTTTACCCAAGACGGAGGTTACTATGCTTCTTTATCTTCCCCTATTTCAGATGCAAAGTTAGTCTTGTGTTTAGTTCGTTTTCCTAGCCAAAAGCCAAAAAAGTTGAGCACCACATAGAACTTCACTTTGCTTCACACAGAAGTAAGAAATTTCATTTCCAGTCATATTTCACTTTTTGAAGTACATAGTTTTGCCTACTTGTTGGGTGAGGGGAGGTACAGTAAAATGTTATCTCCCATATGTTCAGGCACACAAGGGATTGATAAGCATTATTAATGTCTACCAGAGTGTTACCACAACATCCAGTTTAAATGCTCTCTAGAAGGAAGGGAAGGGAAGGAAGAGGGCTATATAAATGCGAGAGGAGCAAACCAGAGGAGGGAGGATTCTAAGCTAGCAGCCTTCTTTAGCCAAGATAGTAGGTACATGTGTTTTCATCTTGTTATTTTTAGTATTGATTATTATCATGTGAACGCTTTCTCACTCCCCTTTCTCCTCTCTCTCTCTCTCTCTCTCTCTCTCTCTCTCTCTCAGTATAAATTTACACATTTATATATACTCTGTATGATATGCTTCAAAAGTGTAATATAGTAGTCCCCCCCTTATCCACAGTGTCACTTTCAATGGTTTCAGTGACCTGTGGACAACCATAGTCCAAATTTACTAAATGGAAATTTCAGAAATTAACAATTCCTACGTTTTAAATTTCACACCATTATGAGTAGCATGATGAAATCTCGCACTGTCCTGCTCCATCCTGCTCAGGATGAGAATCATCCCTTTGTGCAGAATGTGCACACTGTCTACACTGCTCACCGTTAGTCACCTTGTAGCCATCTATCACAGCTATCAGATTGACTGTTGTGGTATTGCAGTGCTAGTGTTCAGGCAACCCTTATTTTGTTTAATAACGAATGCCACATTCACATAAACCTTATTACTGTATATTGTTACAGTTGTCCTGTTTTATTATTAGTCATTGTTGTTCATCTCTTACTGTGCTTAATTTATAAATAAAGCTGTATCATACGTATGTTTGTATATATAGGAAAAAAACATATTATATGTAGGATTCACTACCATCCAAGGTTTCAGGCATCCACTGGGAGTTTTTAGAAAGTATCCCCTGCACACAAGGGAGGGGCTACTGTATACACATATGAACTATGTATGACTATGATATGTCATATCATAAAATATACTGTGGTGGGTAGATTAATGAACCCCAAATTATCCACTTCCTAATGTGCAAAACCTGTGAGTAAATTACATTGCATGACAAAAAGAAGTTAGCAAGTGTGGTTAAGGTTAAAGACCTCAAGATGGGAGGCTATTTGGGATTACCTGAGTGAGCCCAATTTAATCTCCTGGGTTCTTGAGAGTGGAAAACCTTTCCCCGTTGTGGTCAGAGGAAGATGTAATACTATAGGGTCAGAGGTATGTGACTCTGCATGCTTTAAAGATGGAGAAAGGAGAATATTGGCGACTTCTAGACATTGGAAAAGGTAAGGAAGAAGATTCCTCCCTAGAGCTCCTAGAAAGGAACATAGCTCTGCCCACACCTTGATTTTAGCCTCAAGTAAAGCTCGTGTTAGACTTACAGAACTTCAAGTTAATAACTTTGTGTTGTTTTAAGTCTATAAGCTTGCAATAATGTTATGGCAGTAATTGGAAAGAAATACAAATTTATATATTCAAACATGCACAAACACACATAAATACATACATATGACATTCATAAGCACAAACACACATAAATACATACATATGACATTCATAAACAAGTCTAGATTTCACTACAGTAAGATGGTTACCCAAGTTTATGCACATATTCTGCTCCCAGTGTTTGCTGGATATAAAAACCATCATAGCCCTGCCCGGTGTGGCTCAGTTGGTTGAGCATCACCCAATGCATCAAAAGGTCGCCGGTTTGATTCATGGTCTGGGAACCTAGGTTGACTAAATATAAAATGCTTTTAAACTAAAAAAAAATCATCATAATGTATGGTTCATTAGTATGTTTTGGAGAATGCTAATTTTTCCAATCTAATTAAATACTGAAATGCTCAAACAATTACGATAACATCAAGAAAAATTTAGAAAACCTGGGATATGAATGAATAAAAAGTAGAAAGATATCACTTCTAGGTTAAAGAGAATGAAACCATCTACCTTCCCAAGAACAGGCAGTCTGAACATTAAAACTGATTACAGTTAAAGCTGACTGAAAAAAATGGTTCTTGAAAATTTTCAAGTCAAGGAACATGTAGCAAAATAAAAAAAATATTGGGGTAATTTTTTTTTTTCTGTTAAAAGGATTTGTAAAATAAGCATGCAATTTGGAAATGCAGGTGACTACAGGAGAGAAATGTTGATATAAATTAAGTTGTATTTCTGGAGGCCAAGGATCAATGGTTTGTTTTGTTCAAGCACTGTATGTGGGAAGAACACTCCCAATTACTTGTGGGAATAGAGAAATGGAGCTAATTGCAGACAATAGATGGATGTTAACACCGTTTGAACACATCAATCACCTGTTCTTTTTATGAATTTTGCCTTTTGTTGTCTTGCACCATATAGAGTTGTTAAATTATTATTATTTTTTCGATTTCTATCCTAAATCAAAGGTTATTGAGCTTAGATCTAAGGTATCTGTGGTTTATAGCTTATATTAAAGAGCCTTGAACTTTAAAAATTTACTCACGTATTGTTCATATGTGAATCTGGTTAGTTTTTAGAGAAAAGACATATAACTTTCACTATATTTTCATAAAAAATTTGAATGAAGAATCCAAGAATTAAATAGTTGCTTTGAATATCATAATATGGATAAATGACTCTAGAACTAAGCTTTGGAAAAGGGAGCTTAAAGTCATGTTGCATTTTAAAAGGTCTAAGAGAAAAGCAGATTATATTACTTCTTTCTGAGCAGACTTTGTACATCAGCAGTGAGGCTCTGCATGCTCTGTGTGCTCTATGTGAAAGGAAGACATAATCTGCCACTGCCTCAGAGGATTAAAGCTCAAATGTTGTTTTCTTCAATTACATTAAGTTAGAACTTTGAGCACACCAACAAACTAAATAAAATGAGTATCTTCGATGGTGGCCGGCAGGACTTCAGGGAGGGAGAGAGTGTGACAGAGAAAAGAAGTGAGAGGGGCGTGTGTGGATGTGTGTGGTATGTGTGTGGGTGAGTGGGGGACAGATAGATACCTCAGGAGTCCCAGGGACTGGCAGATCGGGCTCTCCTAGACAGGGACCCTTGCTACTGCAGCGGGCATCCCTAAGCTACCTTGGCGTTGGCACGGAACCCATTCTATCTTGTAGAGGGGAGCAATGGAGGCCAGGAGAGCTGCCACACCAACATCCAGACTGACCTTAGACATCACCCCTGGGCCTGTGCAGGGAGCCCTTTGCCAGCCATAACCCACATGGAACAACCACAGTGCTCTGGCAGTGAGAAGCAAGGTACCATGACCTGGCTCCCAGATGTCTGCAGTGAGTATGCACCACACAGACCTCCTGAGCTGTGCCCATAGCCAGAGCCCAAGCTGAGCATCTTAGGATCCCGCGCTTTAGGTCCCTGCACTGTTAGTGCAATCCATAGGTATCCCACTCCCCACTCCATTTCTGATCCCAATACAGAACCGCAACCAAGTGCATGCTACACCCCCCACCAAGACAGAGCCCTTTCCCAGCAAGTGCTCCACCACCAGCACAGACAGACCCTTTGGCTGGTGCACATCCTACCCCCGGCACAGACAGAGCCACAGCCCAGTGTGTGTTATGACCCTGGAACAGACAAAACCTTTAGTCTCTGTGCACTCTACAGTCAGCACAGGAAGAACTGTCACCCAGCATATGCCCTACCCCCAGACCAGGTAAGAGCTGCTGGTGCAACCTGGTGTGCCCAGCCACAGGTCACAGGACCACGATGCAAGTGCAATGCCAGAGGGACCTAGGGCACTATCCCGCATTAGAGGCTGGGGCTGCACAGCAAATTGCAGGCCAGAGGGCTCTGGGCCATCACAGAGAGTTGCACACCAGAGGAACTGTGCATCCGCACCCACCAAGCCCGAGAAACAGATAACTGAGGGACCAGAACCTTGGGAGAAGGGGATTAAACTCAGAACAAAGAAAATAAAGGTGTTAAACTCAAGGCAGACCCAGCTCCCAGGGCTAGTGAGTCCAGAATCATTGGACTGCTAGGGGCTTCAACCCCTTAGACACCAAGCAGAGAAGACAGCAAAAATGGGAAGACAAAGAAACAACCCCCACAGGAAAGAAAAGGGGTAATCACCAGAAAAGGAACAAAATGAAATATGACAGAAAAAACATGACAAAAATAATTCAGAGTAAAAGTCTTACAGGTCAATATCAACCACTTATGTAAGAATCAAGAGAAAATAAAAAGTGGATATAGCTAGAATAAAAAAAAAAAACACAATGGAAGGTTTCAACAGTACACTAGAAGAAGCAGAGGACTGAATTAGTGAGTTAGAAAATAGGGCAGAGGAACACATCCAATCTGAACAGCAATTAGAGAAAAAAATTAGAAAACAGGAGGAGAGCCTAAGGGAGCTTAGGGACAACATGAAACAAAGTAACATACATATAATGGGATGCCAAAAGGACAGGAAGAGGAGCAAGGATTAGAAAAACTATTTGAAGAAATAATGACAGAAAACTTCCATGATTTTGGGAAGAAAAAACTCACACAAGCACAGAGAGTCCAAAACAAGATGAACCCCAAAAGACCCACACCAACACACATCGTAATTACAATGGGAAACGTTAGCAACCAAGTTAACATCTTGCAATCTTAAAGGCTGCAAGAGAGAGACAGAGAGTTACCTACAAAGAATCTCCCATTAGATTATCAAATGATTTCTTAACAGAAACACGTCAGGCCAGAAGGGAATGGAATGAAGTATACAAAGTGATGCAAAGCAAGGGTCTGAATGCAAAAATATTCTATTCAGAAGGCTATCATTCAAAATTGAAGGGGAAGTCAGAAGCTTTGTAGAAAAAAAAAAAAAAAGGCTAAGGGAGTTTATCACTACCAAGCCAGCAATGCAAGAAATGCAAAAGGGAAATTTGTAAAAGGAAAAAATAGGAAGGGAAGAAGAAACACATGCATAAATAATAAAAATGGTGACAAATAAGTACCTATCAATAATAACCTTAAACGTAAATGGACTAAATACTCCATTCAAAAGACATAGAGTGGATGAATGGATAAGAAAACATGACCCATATATATGCTGTCTACAAGAGACCCACCTCAGAACAAGGGACTCACACAGACTGAAAGTGAAGGGTTGGAAAAAATATTTTGTAGGCAAATGAAAATGAAAAAAAAAATGGGCTAGCAATAGTTATATCTGACAAAATAGACCTCAAGGTGAAGGCCATAACAAGGATAAGGAAGGCCACTTCATAATACTAAAGGGAGCAATTCAACAAGAGGATATAATTCTGGTAAACATATGTACCCAATACAGGAATACTCAAATACATTAAAAAAACAACAACATAAAACTTCTGGAAGATATCAAGGGAGAGATTAGCAGTAATATAATCATAGTAGGGCACTTTAATACCCCATTGACATCACTGAATAAATCCTCAAATGCCTTTCTGCATCAACTGATATGATTATGTGATTTTTATCTCTCAATTTGTTTATCTGATGTATCATGCTTATTAATTTGTGGATATTGTACCATCCTTGCATCCCTGGAATAAATCCCACTTGGTCATGGTGTTTGATCTTTCTAATGTAATGCTGGATCTGCTTTGCTAGAATTTTGTTGAGGATTTTAGCAGTTTGCTGACCACTGCCCTAATCCCAAACAAGATAGGGACACTACAAAGAAAGAGAATTGCAGGCCAATATCTCTGATGAACATAGATGCTAAAATCCTCAATAAAATTCTAGTAAAGCAGAAAAAGAACTTAAATGTAAGATCAGAAACTATAAAAATCTTAGAAGAATCCATAGGCAGCAAAATATCAGATAAATGTCATAGCAATATCTTTACCGATATAGCTCCTAGGGCAATTGAGACTAAGGAGAAAATAAACAAATGGGACTACATCAAAATAAAAAGCTTCTGCACAGCAAGGAAACCATCAACAAAACAACAAGTAAGCCCACTGCATGGGAGAACATATTTGCCAATGTTATATCTGATAAGGGCCTAATCTCCAAAATTTACAGGGAACTCAAACAACTTAACAAAAGGAGGATAAATAATCCAATCAAAAACTGGCAAAGGACTTAAATAGACACTTTTTGAAAGTGGACATACAGACATGCAGAAAGCCAAGAGACATATGAAAACATGCTCTAAGTCACTAATCCTCTGAAAGATGCAAATGAAAACAATGAAGTACCATCTCACACCTGTCATAATGGCTATCATCAACAAATTGACAAAGGACAAGTGCTGGTGAGGATTTGGAGAAAAAGGAACCCTCGTGCACTGCTTGTGGGAATGCAGACTGGTGCAGCCACTGTGGAAAACAGTGTGGAGTTTACTCAAAAAATTAAAAATGGAACTCCCATTTGACGCAGTAATCCCACTCCTTGGAATATATCCCAAGAAATCAGAAACACCAATCAGAAAGGACATATGCACCCCTACGTTCCTAGCAGCACCATTTACAATGCTAAGATTTGGAAACAGCCTAACTGCCCATCAGCAGATTAGTGAATTAAAAAACAGTGGTACATCTACACAATGGAATACTATGCTACTATAAAAAAAAGAAGGAATTCTTACCATTTGCAAAAGCATGGATGGAGCTGGATAGCATTATGCTAAGTTAAATAAGCCAGTCAGTGAAAGAAAAATACCACATGATATCACTCATTTATAGATAATAAAAAACATAAACTGACGAACAAAAATAGGTACAGAGGCAGAGAAGCATGGAACAGACTGTCAAACTACAGCAAGAAGTCTGGGGAGGGTTGGGGGGTGAATAAGAGATGAACCAACGGACTTGTATATATGCATATAGGCATAACTAATCTACACAGACACTAGCGGGGTGAGGGCATGTGTGGGGGTTGTGGGTGGCTGGGGAGAGGTCAATGGGGCAAAAAGGAGACATATGTAATACTATATGTAATACTTTAAACAATAAAGAATTTTTAAAAAATTTGATTTTCAAATTGATGTGCTAAATTAGAAATCTATATATATAAAAGCCTAAGCAACCATCTGACCATTCAACTGTTCGACTGTTTGACCAGTAGCTATGATGGGCACTGATCACCATGGGGCAGACGCTCAATGCACAGGCATGGAAACATGGAACAGATTGATAAATCTCAGAGGGAAGCGGGGAGAGAGAGGGTGGGAAGAGATTAACCACAGATCTTATATGCATACTAGAGGCCCAGTGCATGGATACGTGTACCAGTGGGGTCCCTTGGGATTGGGCTGAAACCGGCAGCCCAACATCCCCCGAGAGGTCCTGGATTGCAAGAGGGTGCAGGCCAGGCTGAGGGACCCCACCGGTGCACAAATCCATGCACCAGGTCTCTAGTATTGAATGTTTCTCATCAAAAGGCACAGGAGTATGCAAGCAGCCTTCAGTACAGTTAAAGGCACAATGTTTTTATTCATCTGTTTTTGTTTTTGTTTTTTTTTAATTCACAACCCAGGGCAACTGTACTGTGAAAATTAACAAGCTCTAAGTACAGGAATACTTGTAAGCCGTGTCCTCTAACAAGCTTCCTTTTATTTTCCTTCCATCCCTTTACACCGTGACCTTAAGGTTGTCATAATAAAAATGGATGATGGTGAAAATAAGAAGAGTATCTTTAAGCACTTTCCTATTCAAAAAGGAAAGAAAGCAAACACCTGGTGTTTTAACTACCTTCCTTTCTGGGCTCTTTATGTGATTGACCTCTCTTACCATTTTATTTATTTAAACTAGCGTCCAAAAATTAAAACAGATTGAGTCCAAATCAGTCTGTATGGTGAGCCTGGAAGAGAGAAGCTATACTCAGCACGCACACAGCAGTGCAACCCGCATCCTCAGGGTTCTCCATTCCTCTTGCTGGGCACATAGTAACAGTGAGAATGTATCTCCAACTTCACTTGGGACAAATGACGTGCTTATCTAAGGGAAAGTGTAGTCCTACAATATTCTCAGAGATGCACAGCTCCTTTTGTTTCCTGTTCTCTGCTGGAAACAAAGGCCTGTATTGAAGAAGACACATGATAGGAGAAGATGGGAATACTGAGTCATCACTTACAGATGAGCCAGCCCAGAAAAATATTGTGTGTGTTGGTTTCCAAGAAGCCACAGTTATTTGTCTGACCACTGCACGGTGAAGTGTTAAACAGAGAGCACAGCCCTAAACAAATAGAAGTCAAACTGAAAGCGATATTTTATGTGAAAGCAAGTCATAGGCATGTGAGACTCAGGGGACAGCAGTGAGCTATTTCTTCGTTTTTAGCAACACATCTCAGGGTGTGCACTGTGCAGATTGCATTCGAGTAGGGAAACTTACTAGCAAGCATATGTGGAACATCTCGGGAATAGGGTATAAGCAGGCAGAAGAATCCTTTCTAAAACCTGTCAGGAAAGTGAACTTTGATGGTGTGTTGGCATAAGATACAGGGAGCAAGAAGACTGTTGCCCATGGCCTGCTGAATCATTTGGATCACCAGGGGTGACTTGTTAATCATTGAGTTTCCTGAATTCTGCTCCATAGCTACTGAACTAGGTTCTCCAGGGAGCCCTGAGAATCTGTATTTCTAGCCACAAGCCACGCAGGTGATCTTCATGATTAGACACAGCCACAGGGTCTACTAACCTGTAGGAGAATTACCTGAGCTGTGACCAGTCAGTGAGTGCACTAGACCTCTCCAGGGCTTGTGTCCACCAGTCCTTTTTTTGTTGTTTTGTTTCAATCCCTGCCTTATAGACATATCTCCACAAGTCTGATTGTTAAATCCTTATCATGTAAAACACTTGTTCTCTACTGATTAAAATGTCAAGCTCTGACTCTGAAGATGTTAAACTTCCTGAACAAATAGGTTGCTTGTGACAATATACTTATCTTGGGCACAAAGTGACGGCTGTGGGGAGAATTCACTATTAAGGCTCATACACCTGTAAATGGCAAGTGTATTTGGCCTTGCTCCTTATGAAGGTGAAATTTAAAAATCTGGAAAGACGGCTCTAAAAGGAACACTGATGCTTCCTTGGTGCTGGTTTAAGTGGGTGAGTCACTGCTGACTCCAAAGCAATCCGTGGTGTCTCATGAGGAATAAGACGATGTGAGCATGCACATAAATGTCGCCCTACAAGTGGGGCACCGCCTAATAGAACTTATAATTCTTGGTGTACTTTTCCCTTTGGAGCACTGATGCATTGTTAAAATTTGCTGTAAAGAGTGCATTGTAGTTTTTTACTCTGTCACTATAGCAGCAGAAAAGGAAACAGTGGGCTTGGCTATGTAACCCCAGGGATTTCAGGATTAAAAAAGAAAATAAAACTAAACAAACACCGAAAACTGCATAAATGTGCTCTGTGGGGGAATATTTTTATTTTATGTATTGAGCTTTTAAAGCAGTGATGAAAGGCCATAGTAGTTATTGAAGTAAAAAGACTTAGGGGAGAGCCTAAAACATCTTTATTGAAAACTGAGAAATTTGTCTTTTTTTCTTTTAGGAACATGGGGTCAAAAATTTCTTCTAACTTTTTACTTTTATTTGATTTGATTCAGTGAGTTGAGATTCAAGTTTAGTACTGTGAAGAAGAAATAGAATTAGGGCCCTTTCTATCTATTATCTGATTCCTGTATAGTCCATTTAGCCCATGTCAAATGTATTGAAGTTTGTTCTATTCTAGGTCTATAATATACAGTCATGTGTCACTTAACAATGGGGATACATTCTGAAAAATACATCCTTAGGCAATTTTGTCATTGTGCAAACATCATACAGTGCACTTACACAATCCTAGATGGTACTGCCTAGTACACACCTAGGCTATATGTATAGCCAATTGCTCCTGGGCTACAAGCTCTGTGCAGCATGGTACTACCCTGAATACTGTGGAAAGCTATAACACAATAGTAAAGATTTGTGCATCTATGCAATCTAAGCATAGAAAATGTACGGTTAAAGTACAGTATAAAAGACAAAGTGTGTGCACCTGCCTGCATAGGGGGGAGCAGACAGAGGGCTGTGGAAGAAGAATAGACATCATGTGGAAGGAAAGGAGAGAGGGAGAAAGAGAAGGGGAGAGAAAGGGTGAGAAGAGATCGAAAGAGACCCACATAGATAAGGCTCCAGACAGAGATAATAAAATAAAAGGAGAGAGAGGGTGGAAGAGAGGGAACAGAGAAGGAGATAATGTGGGAGCAGGAGTAGGAAAAAAGAAAGATAAAGAGAAATGGAGGGAAGGGAAGTGAGTGTGTGTGAGTCTGTGCAGGAGAAGGTGTGGGGGTTGAGGGGGCAGTGATTTGGCTCCTGGGTCCCTTGCTCCCCAACCCATTCCTCTTGCTGCCTGGCCAGCTCTGGGCTCTGGTCTGCAGCCCAGCCCAGGGCAGTAGCAGGGCAGGTAGACAGCATTCTGAGCCTCCTTGTCTAGTTAAACCATCCAGAGTAGCAGTAAATTTCACATTGTAGTCCAGTTCAGCCTTTTCTTTCAACATTGCAAACTTTTTTATTATGATCTATAATAATAAAAGGGTAATATGCTAATTAGACCAAATGTCCTTCTGGGCATCATTCCAAACAAAGCCAGGGCTGGAGCAAAGCCTGGGTCCTGGGTGCCTGCTGGCAGTGGCCAAAGGGAAGCAGCTTGGGTCCAAGATGCCGGCAGCTGGGGGAAAGAAGGCCTACTCTTGCACGAATTTTCGTGCATGGGCCCTCTAGGCCATTATAATCTTAAGAGACCACTAGTGTACATGTGGTCCACTGTTACACAGTGCATGACTCTACTAAATATTTATATATTACATATAACATATGCAGCTATAATCAGTACATCCTACATTATAATTACATTAGCGCACAAGTTCATGGTCGCTTGTTGTTTATATGCACAAGTCCAATGTAAAGATTATAATAGACTAGAGGCCTGGTGCACGGGGTGGGGCTGTATGTGTCCCTCAGCCCAGCCTGCACCCTCTCCAATCTGAGACCCCTCAAGAGATGTCCGAATGCCCTTTGCGATCGGGCCTAAACGGGCAGTCAGACATCCCTCTCACAATCCAGGACTGCTGGCTCCCAACCACTCGCCTACCTGCTGCCTGATTGCCCCTAACTGCTTCTGCCTGACAGCCTGATCACCCTCTAACCACTCCCCTGCCAGCCTGATCGATGCCTAACTGCTCCCCTGTTGGCCTGATTGCCCCTAACTGCCCTCCCCTGCTGGCCTGGTCACCCCCAACTTCCCTCTCCTGCAGGCCTGGTCCCTCCCAACTGCCCTTCCCTGCTGGTCTGATCACCCACAACTGCCCTCCCCTGCAGGCCATCTTGTGGCAGCCATCTTCTGTCCACATGGGGGTGGCCATCTTGTGTGTTAGAGTGATGGTAAATTTGCATATTACCCTTTTATTAGATAGGATGTTCCCTTTTTTTAAATTAAATAAATCTTTATTGTTCAGATTATACAACTGTTCCTCTTTTTCCCCCCATAGCTCTCCTCCACCCAGTTCCCACCCCACCCTCTGCTCTTACCTCCCCCCCGCACTGTCCTCATCCATAGGTATACAATTTTTGTCCAGTCTCTTCCCGCACCCCCCACACTCCTTTCCCCCCGAGAATTGTCAGTCCACTCCCTTACTATGCCCCTGATTCTCTTATATCAACCAGTTTATTCTGTTCATCAGATTTTTTATTCACTTGATTTTTAGATTTACTTGTTGATAGATATGCACTTGTTGTTCATAATTTTTATCTTTACCTTCTTCTTCTTCTTCTTCTTCTTCTTCTTCTTCTTCTTCTTCTTCTTCTTCTTCTTCTTCTTCTTCTTCCAGAATACCCTTCAGCATTTCATATAATGCTGGTTTGGTGGTGATGAACTCCTTTAGCTTTTTCTTATCTGTGAAGCTCTTTATCTGACCTTCAATTCTGAATGATAGCTTTGCTGGGTAAAGTAATCTTGGTTGTAGGTTTTTGCTGTCATCACTTTGAATATTTCTTGCCACTCCCGTCTGGCCTGCATAGTTTCTGTTGAGAAATCAGCTGACAGTCGTATGGGTGCTCCCTTGTAGGTAACTAACTTTTTCTCTTGCTGCTTTTAATATTCTCTCTTTGTCTTTTGCTCTTGGCATTTTAATTATGATGTGTCTTGGTGTGGTCCTCTTTGGATTCCTTTTGTTTGGGGTTCTGTGTGCTTCCTGGACTTGTAAGTCTATTTCTTTCACCAGGTGGGGGAAGTTTTTGGTCATTATTTCTTCCAATAGGTTTTCAGTATCTTGCTCTCTCTCTTCTTCTGGAACCCCCATTATTCAGATGTTGGTACACTTGAGGTTGTCCCAGAGGCTCCTTGCACTGTCTGCAAATTTTTGGATTCTTTTTTCTTTTTGCTTTTCCAGTTGAGTGTTTTTTGCTTTTTTGTATTTCAAATCTTTGACTTGATTCTTGTGGTCCTCCACTCTGCTGTTAGGTCTCTGTATAATATTTTTTTTTAAATAAATCTTTATTCAGATTATTACAATTATTTCTCCTTTTACCCCCATAGCTCCCCTCCACCCATTTCCCACCCCACCTTCTGCCCTTACCTCCCCCCCACTGTCCTCATCCATAGGTGTATGATTTTTGTCCAGTCTCTTCATGAACCCCCCATACCCCTTTCCCCCTGAGAATTATCAGTCCACTCCCTTTCTATGCCCCTGATTCTATTATATTCACCAGATTATTCTGTCCCTCAGGTTTTTAATTCACTTGATTTTTAGGTTCACTTGTTGATAGATATGTATTTGTTGTTCATAATTTTTATCTTTACTTTTTTCTTCTTCCTCTTCTCTAAGAATACTTTTCAGCATTTCATATAATACTGGTTTGGTGGTGATGAACTCCTTTAGCTTTTTCTTGTCTGTGAAACTCTTTATCTGCCCTTCAATTCTGAATGATAGCTTTGCTGGGTAGAGTAATCTTGGTTGTAGGTTCTTGCTATTCATCACATTGAAAATTTCTTGCCACTCCCGTCTGGCCTGCATAGTTTCTGTTGAGAAGTCAGCTGACAGTCGTATGGGTGCTCCCTTGTATGTAATTAACTGTTTTTCTCTTGCTGCTTTTAATATTCTCTCTTTGTCTTTTGCTCTTGGCATTTTAATTATGATGTGTCTTGGTGTGGTCCTCTTTGGATTCCTTTTGTTTGGGGTTCTGTGGGCTTCCTGGACTTGTAAGTCTATTTCTTTCACCAGGTGGGGGAAGTTTTCGGTCATTATTTCTTCAAATAGGTTTTCAGTATCTTGCTCTCTCTCTTCTTCTGGCACCCTCATAATTCTGATGTTGGTACGCTTGAAGTTGTCCCAGAGTCTTCTTACATTATCTTCAACTTTTTGAATTTTTTTTTTGCTTTTTGCTTTTTTGGTTGAGTGTTTTTTGCTTCTTTGTATTTCAATTCTTTGACTTGATTCTTGTGTTCCTCTTGTCTGTTTTGGGGTCTCTGTATAATATTTTTTATTTCAGTCAGTGTATGTTTAATTTCTAGTTGGTCCTTTTCATATCTTCGGGGGTCTCATTATATTTATCGGCCTTTTCTAGGATATTCTTAAAAAGCCTTATAACCGTGGTTTTGAATTCTATATCCAGTCGTTTGTTTTCCTCCATTTCTTTCGTTTGTGATCTGATTCTTTGACGCCGCATTTTCATTGCTTCCCTGAGTTGGTAAGGTAGATTTGTGTGCTAGGTTTCCAATATGGCCCAGTGGGTCTGCCTCCCCAGTTAACCTGAGGTGGACACTCTTGGTGCACCCTTTTGTGGACTGTGTGTACAGCCTTGTTGTAATTAAGTCTTTATTGTTGTTGGTATCACTGGGAAGAATTGACCTGCAGGCCAATTGGCTGTAAGCATCAGCTGTGTCTATGCTGGGAGAAGTTCGGTGCTGGAGACAGCCTTATAGGATTAGACTTGCCAAATTGCAATAGCCTCTGTGCTCAGCTTGGATGGAGTGGAGTCTCAGTCTTGGCTTCCCGTCAGCCTTGCCCTTGCGTGCATGTGCGTGCCTTCAGACCTCTGCCTTCCCGGCTCCCAAGTCTCCGCCTGAGAGTCCAGACTCCCCCCACAAGAGCGTGGGTCCCCAGGGGCTCGCCTGGAACTGGGGTTCACTGCAGTCAGAACTGGGGCTCAGTGCAGTCACTAGCCTCTGACTCCCTTCCACTAGGGAAAGCCTGTGGCAACCTCCGCAGCCTTTGTGCACACTGGCGCGCGCGCGCTTTCAGTCCTCCACCTTCCCCGGCTCCCAAGTCTCCACCTGAGAGTCCAGACTCCCCCCGTAAGAGCGTGGGTCCCCAGGGGCTCGCCCGGAACTGGGGTTCAGTGCAGTCAGAACTGGGGTTCAGTGCGGTCGGGGGATTCCTTCCCCCTTCCGCCAGAGAAAGTCAGCCAGGCTCTCAGCCGCCCTTCCTCTCTGCGCGCACAAAGACCCTTTGCCATACCTCCAATTCTCTGTGAGCTTTTCTCTTTCCTTCTAGTTGTAGAATTTTCACTCAGCCAGCTTTCCTGTGGTTCTGGATGGTGTCCGTTCTGTCTTTTAGTTGTAGTTTTGAAATTGTTGTGCGAGGCAGCAGTTTAGGTGTTTACCTATGCCGCCATCTTGGTTTTTTCCCTCCTGTATAATATTTTTTATTTCAGTCAGTGAATGTTTAATTTCTAGTTGGTCCTTTTTCATATCCTCGAGGGTCTCACTAAATTTATCAGCCTTTTCTAGAAAATTCTTGAAAAACCTTATAACCGTGGGTTTGAACTCTATATCCAGTCATTTGCTTTCCTCCATGTCTTTCATTTGTGATCTGTTTCTTTGTCTCCACATTTTCACTGCTTCCCTGAGTTGATAGAGTAGCTTTGTGTGCTAGGTGTCCTATAGGACCCAGTGTCTCAGCCTCCCCAGTTACCTGAGTTGGACGCTCTTGGTGTACCCCTTTGTGGACTGTGTGCACAGCCTTGTTGTAGTTAAGACTTGATTGTTGTTGGTACACTGGAAGGAACTGACCGCCAGGCCAGTTGGCTGTGATGATCAGCTGTTTCTACTCTGAGAGAACTTCTGTGCTGGAGACACCCTTATGAGACAAGACTTGCAAAATTGCAAAAGCCTCTGTGCTCAGCTTGAATTGGGCGGAATCTCAGGGAGGAGCAGACAGCCTTGGCTTCCCATCAGCCCTGCCCTATTAGGCCCTTGGGTCTCAGTGTCCCTCGGTAATCGCTACAACCACCTCTGAGAGAAAGCTGCCCTCGAGCTTTGCCTACTGCCAGACAGTACAGTTTCTCCCCGAATGAGTCTGGATTTCCAGAGTGTCGCCCGGGACTGGAGTTCAGTGCAGTCGGGAGCTTCTGTGTCCCTCCCGCTTGAGAAAGCCGGCCACGCACTCAGTAGTCAGTCCTCTCTGCGCTCACGTGCCTCCAGACCTCTACCTCCCGCAGCTCCCCTGAGTCTCAGTGTGCTTTTCTCTTTCCTTCTAGTTGTAGAATTTCCACTCAGCCAACTTTCCTGTGGTTCTGGATGGTGTCCATTTTGTCTTTTAGTTGTAGTTTTGAAATTGTTGTGCAAGGCAGCAGTTTAGGTGTTTACCTATGCTGCCATCTTGGTTTCTCCTCTATAACACTTATTTCATAAACACACATATACACCCAGTCACAAAACATGAACTCTGGGAGTGCTTGATGCTTTTGAATCCCCCTATAAATTCCTCTGAATACAGGATCTGTCAAGTTGATACCAATATCCACGAACTTGTAGCGACTCATGACTGCGGCACCCAGCTCTCCTTGGCGGAACAGGATGTTCTCTTTTGTAAAAATATATTTAAAATACTGTCTTACCTCAGAACCATAAAAAAATGTTCTCTGGGATCTTTCACTTACTCCTGAAAGATGCACTTTGTGCAAGTGTCCTAAATTAGGTTTCTCTTCAAACCTTTTCTTCTCAGAGGAAAAGTTTACATATGGGTCAAGGAACTGAGAGCCAAGTCAGCTCCATGCTTTTCGTGTCCACCAGCATGATGCTGCTGCATTTCATGTGAAAGGGCAATAAGAAGGCTTCCCTCTTCACAACTGTCTTCACTTAATCATGCCCAGGTCTCCTGAAAGGCTACCATTAAAGAGGCAGTGCTCACAGAGATAACTGCTTTATTTTAAAACAGAATCCTTTGGGGGTGCTACGATGCTTCAAGTTATTTATCTTTTTTCTTCTGCGGCATTGATTTTATGTCAAGGATATGATTCCAGCTCTCAGACTCAAATAAGTATAATTAGTCACTTATTCACACTCTTCTAAGATATGCTGGATTTTAAAATTTTGTTTTGTGGCTATTGTTTTGGTTTATTTTATTTCAGGACTCTGAATCTCTGAATCATTTCAACAGACATCTCTTACTCTTTTAGGAATCCCTACGAAAAAGTGAATGTGAAATGAGGAAAATGCACATGATTTGTTAGCCTAAAGCAGGGGTCCTCAAACTTTTTAAACAGGGGGCCAGTTCACTGTCCCTCAGACCGTTGGAGGGCCGGACTATAGTTTAAAAAAAAAAAAAAAACTGAACAAATTCCTATGCGTCCTGGGGCCCCGGGACGAGTCGGCAGCACCCGGCGGGCCAGATAAATGTCCTCAGCGGGCCGCATGTGGCCCATGGGCCGTAGTTTGAGGACCCCTGGAAAGCCTCAATTTCAAACCCAAGTGTAGAACCTAGGTCATGGTAAACTGACATTGACCAAGCAGGACTTTGTATTTCTCTCTTTGAGCCCACATCTTTTCATTTAAACATTCTTTTCCTCAGAAATTTCCTCTTCCTACCACCTCCAATATCTGGTCAAGATCAAATATTCCACACAGTCTGCCTACTAAATATCTATAATTTGTTCAGTTCTTGTTGCCCCTGTTGACACTATATTTATCCAGGCCATTAAACTCTCTCATTACAATATTCAACAACTTCCTCTTACCTCACATCTTCCTCTGTTGTCTTCCCAAATCCATTGTCATTGAGGACTCCTTTTAGCTTCTTATTTTCCATCAGCTTTTTTTTTTCTCCTCCTGTTCTACTCTAGACTCTGCAAATGCTGCTTCTATGCTGCTTTGTATTAGGTAATCCTGCTATGGGCATATTGTACTTTTCTTACCACGGCAGCATACCGGTATTCAGATTGTTAGATCTCATGTCTATGTAATGGGTAAGCTCTGTGAACTTTGGGGCAGGGATCACATGATCTTGCTCAAATATGCACCATCAGTGCCCAGGGAGAATAATTGACAAATATACTTATTTGTGGGGAAACACATTAATGGATAGTGAAGAAAGCATGACAAACTAAAAGGAAAGAAAACTAATGGGCAGAAATAGAAGTTGCTTGATTGCAGGAGTTTTAACACTCCTCCCCCTAAAAGTTAAACCCCTTGTAACACAGTCCTATTATATTCTTGGCTTTGACAAATACCAGGAGTCTGCCTAAGCAATATATTGAGAATGGGTGAAGGTGAAAAAAGGGTGCTTGAGCCAATTTTAAATGTTAGATTTGATGTTAAATATAATTAGTAGCTTAGTGATTAAAAAGGGGTTCCCTATGAGACAGATTAGTAAGCCAGGACAAGTGAAATAGGGAAACTGAGACAGATGATTAAAAGGCCAAGTAGTTTACAGCCACTTAGTGAATTACAAAAATCCTATCTTCTCCTCTCCAACCAGAAGATAAACACCTGAAACCACCCTACTCAGGGAGACAGATAACAGAAGTCCAATTAGTGCCATTTGTGCCAACCACACCCAATGACAAGGGAATAAATCTCATTGTGGTTCATCAGCATAAAGCTGATAAATATTTTTATTGAGATCCTCCCCTAGAATTCCCACTTTTGGAAAAACACATAAAAACCTTAAGACAAAGGATGCAATGCTTGCTCTTCTCCCCCCACCTCACCTCCTCCTTCCCTTTCTTTCCCTGGCGAGCTCTCTCTGAACTGGGCCTGTGCCTTTCCCTCCTTCTTCTTTCCCACAGGCACGTTACCTTTGTCTTTCTCTCTCTTATGCTCCAACAGCTCTTCTTTTGCCTCTCTAACTTATTTCCTGAGCCCATGCATCCCTGTTGGCTCACCTTGTCCTACCTGTGACTTTCCAAATAAATGTTCTCTTATAGTCGGAGTCTTGAATCTGAATTCTTTCTTAGCCAGAACTGAAGTATCAAGGTTGCTGAACTGAGGTCTAATCTCTGGTGTCATTTTGTTGCTAATATCTGGAGTCAAACTATTAGATTCATTACAAAGCTATAGGACTTGAGGCAGATTACATATCTATGTGATACAATTTACTCTTTTTTTATTATTGATTTCAGACAGAGGAGGGAGAGGGAGAGAGAGATAGAAACATCAATGTTGAGAAGTGAATCATCTATCAGCTGCCTCCTGCACACACCTTGCAGGGGAATGAGCCTGAAACCAGGGATCAAACCTCAACCTTCTGGTTAATGGGTTGACCCTCAAGCAGTGTGCCACAGCAGCCAAGCCAATTTACTCTTCATAAGCTTATATAATAAAGAGGTAATATGCAAATTGACCATCACTCCAACACACAAGATGGCTGCCCACATGTGGTCAAAGATGGCCACCCCATGTGGACACAAGATGGCCACCACAAGATGGCCAGCAGGGGATGGCAGTTGTGGGCGCTCAGGCCAGCAGGGGAGGGAAGTTGGGGAGGACTCAGGCCTGCAGGGAGGGCAGTTGGGGGGGACCAGGCCTGTAGGGGAGGGCAGTTGAGGGGGACCCAGGCCAGCAGAGGAGGGAAGTTAGGGGCAACCAGGCCTGCAGGGGAGGGCAGTCAGGGGTGACCGGGCCGGCAGAGGAGGGCAGTTGGGGGCAACCAAGCCGGCAGGGGAAGACAGTTAGGGGTAACCAGGCCAGCAGGGCAGGGCAGTTAGGGGCAATCGGGCCAGCAGGGGAGAAGTTAGGCATCGATCAGGCTGGCAGGGGAGTGGTTAGGGGGTGATCAGGCTGGCAGGCAGAAGCGGTTAGGGGTAATCAGGCAGGCAGGCAGGCGAGCGGTTGGGAGCCAACAGTCCTGGATTCTGAGAGGGATGTCCAACTGAATGGGCAGTCAGATATCCCTTGAGGGGTTCCAGATTGGAGGGGGTGCAGGCTGGCTGAGGGACACACTGCCCCCCATGCACGAATTTTGTGCACCAGGCCTCTAAGTATGGAAATAATAATAGTCTCTAACATAATCATTTTTAAGATTAAATTGAATTATATAATATACATATAAAGTACTTAGAACAATGCTAGACAAAGGGACATTGATATAAATTTAACTAAGATAATGTACATGGTGTATTAAATTAAGCAGACCTTGAAAGGTTAAATTGGTTTTTAAGTAGGAATATAAAGGAATAAATATTCATTTGTGAAACTTAACATATAACAACAAATTAAATTATCATGAATCAACCATCCAACTTAAGGGCTTGAATATTACCAATAACTTTTGAGAACTGAAAATATAATTCCCTGTCCCTGTGTTAAACAAAATTGAGGGACAGTTACTTTTTTTCAGTCTCTGTTAATCTAGAACAGTCTACTCCCCAATATGTATATATTTGTTTGTTTTTAGTTTTCCATATCACAATTGTTCTTGCAAAGTTATAGTTAGTTATTTATGGTATATCTTATGTTGTACATTTTTCCAATTGTTTCTTAATAATTAGATTCAGGTTAAAAATATCTGCAAGAATACTTCATTGTTAACATTGTGTTTATCTCATTATATCACACCAAGAAGCATATCATTTTATCTCATTATTAATGATGTTAATATTAGTCTCTTTGTTAAAATTATGTCTGCCACATTTCTCCATTTTAAAGGCAACTTCCTTCTTTATAGTTAAAAAATGAATCCCTAGATACTTTGAGAATCAATAACATTTTAATCAATGATTTTCTCATTCATTAACTATCTTTGTCTAAATCAAATACTATATTGGGAGTTTTAAATTGACAGTTTTATAATTCTGTCACTTTTACCACATTTATTAGCTGGCATTTCATGTAAAGAAAAAGTTCTTCATTTGTTTCCTCCTCTTACCTTTTTCTTTGTTTTTCTCTTTTTGTATCACTATGGATTCATAGTTTTCATTCAACTGAAATTTACAGATGAACTAGAACAGGTGTACTTTTATTTAAAAAGTTTGCCGAGAGCTACAGAGATGGACTGCAATTTGAGTCATGTGTATGCCACATAAAGAAAAAATAAATTATTAGGTAAAATCAAGCACTAGGATTCTATGATTATGATTAACCTAAAGTTGAAATATAATTCTTATGATTCAGCATCCTATAATAGAAAATGAGGAGACCATTATGCATAATACCATATGATTGGTGCTGAGACCAATAATTAGTAATACTGCTCTTAATTGAGGTGACATTACTCTAAGAAATAAAGTAAAATCTTACTTAAAATATTATAAAAAACATTATTTTAGTATGGAGCTAGATAGTGCTAATAATAAAGCACAAAATTAGTATTTGTTAAATGAATCTGTTATGAGATTTAGGTTAAAAATTTTGCAAAGTTTGAAACTTAACTGGAACATTGAAAGTTCTTTTTCCAAACTACTCAGATTGAATAACACTTCAAAGAATATTTATATAGGATTTAAAGCACAACTAATAATACAGTTTAAATCTTAAGGTCAAATGCCTACTGCTTGGCATTTAACATGCTTCTGAAAACTAAATTGTAATAGTAGTCACCAAATAAATGTGAGGCCTAGTTAAAAACATTTATGTGCATTCAACTCTTAATTTTTACAACAACCCTATAAAAATTGGCATTATTATCATCCATGTCTTGCAAATGAGACATGGGAGGAGACTGATAAGACTAGAGAGTTTAAATTGCCAAAATTCACAGAGATACATATTTAAATTACAAAGTCATATAAGTAATGGGTGTTTCCTCCTAATCCAAGAAGTTTTATTTCTTTACCAAAACTCATAATCCCTGTGATATATTGCTCCCTGGCTTTTCATAGCAAATCTGCTCATCCTCATCTGCTCCATTTTGGACCAATTATACCAACATTCTACCAGTCACTGAATATCCATACATTCTTATTAATTAATTAATTAATTAATTTATTACTTTTTTAAGAAAAAAATTTTAAATATAAGATTACATGCAATAAAGTTAATATTTCAAGAACACTTATTTTAAATATTACCAAAACTGTACTAACAGTATAATATCACAAAAGTTGTAGGAAATATTAAAAATCTGCAAATAACAGGATTACTTCTATTATATTCTAAAATCTTTTTTTCCTCTGGCTCTATTTTGGTTCATCAGTTTATGTTGTTCATTATATTCCACAAAGGAGTGAGATCATGTGATATTTACCCATACATTCTTGATAACTGCAGTACCTCAATCCCTGAAGTAATCCATAGTCAAGCCTCTTATGTTTATCCAAAAAAAATGTCACTTGGGTCAGTCCCTATTCCTCTTCCTTACTTGCTGGTACTATTTAAGTCATAATTGTTAAAAACTCAAACTATGTTTGTCTACACCACCACATTTTCTCCCATTTATAACCTATGAAGGTGCTCAACTGCTTATAGAATTAATTTCAGAATAGGACCTACAAAGCCCTGATAAATCTCCATAAAAAATGCCCCTCAGCTCCATCTCACCTCTTCCCTTGTGCACTTAATTCAAGTGTTTTAGTGCTACACAAACATGACATCTACTTTTTACACTGCCATCACTCACTTCTTGCTACTACATCTACTGGACTGCTCTTCCCACCTATACATCTTGGTGCACTCCTATTCAATCAAGACCTAACTCAGCCCTAGTCAGTTTTGCTCGGAGGTTAGAGCATCATCCTTCAGACTGAAGGGTTGTGGGTTCAGATCCTGTAAGGGCATATACCTGGGTTGCAAGCTTGATCCCCAGTAGGGTTGTGTGCAGGAGGCAACCAATCAATGTCTGTGTCTCTCCTCCCCACTCCCTTTCACGCTCTGAAAATCAATGGAAAAAAAAGTATCCTTGGGTGAGGATTAACAACAAAGAAAAAGGACCAAACTCAAATATTCTGTTTCTGAAGACATTCTGTATATCTCTATCTCTATTTATGTATCTATATCTACTCTTCCCCAGGACCTCATACACTGAAATATAATTGTTTCTTTACACACCTAACTCTTTTACTAGATCCTGAGCTTCAAATAAGTCAAAACCATGTATTTCAATTATAGACTGGTTATTTTATTTTCATGTTCATTGTACTCAGCACAATATTTGACACAAAGAAATCACTCAGAAAATATTTATTGGATGATTGCACATAAGCTGCCCCTTTTCCACAAGGGTCTATTATGTATTTGTTGGGGAAAACTCTTCAAAATGAATTATTAAAGAATTATAAATTCATAAAAAGCAATAATATCTTCTGGCAGTTATAATTTCCCTTTGCTCTTCATTTTCCTTTCCTTTTCTGGAGATGTCACTCAGAAGACCTCTTTTTTCTTCTACAGTGTCATTGCTGTTACTTTTCCAGAATTGTACTATTTCTTTTTTTCATTTTCCTCAGATAATAATAGCTATAACAGATGAGTAGAAAGAATGCTCTTCCAAACACAAAAAACATATTTGTCCTGACATTGTATTTATTCATGTGCACTTGTTTGTCGCTAGTGGTGAGAGGTAAAATGCATTTCTCACCTGACCCTCACCCCCGGTCTATTTTAGTGATGCATCAATATCAAAGGTATTTATACTGCACATATTAGAGAATTCAAATCAACAGTTTGAGAACACTGACCTATTACAGTAGTGGCTAAAACTTTTTGTAGGTGTGAAATCTTTAGGACATGACTATTACTTATAGACCTTAACATTGAATTCAATTAATTAATGGATACTCAATGAGCATGAACCTGTGGCAGATCTTTGCAAGCCATTCATGGGAATCTAAAGATGACATGCTACTTTTAGGAACCTCAAGACAGAGACTCAAATATCTACTACTGAAACATTTTATACTATTCTCTCACACTCTTCATCTAATTATTTTTTTCATTTGCAGATAAGCCAAAAAGCAATAAATAAATAAATAAGAAAAAGTAAAAAAAGACAAAATTTGATTTGATTAATATTATCAGCAAAGCTAAGTACAAGAGAGCATAAATTAATGCCTAAGAATAAGAGAGATTTTTATCATTGATTTCTATTATTAAAAATAATCTGTATATTGACTTATAAGAGAAATACAGGGATCTGATTAAAGCAGTGAAACAGGAAAAAAATTATAATATTCTTTCTATACTACCCTGGTTTTGTCTTTGGTTTCTTTTATCTCATTGTTTTTATGGACACTTTTCTACCCCCCAAATCAGCGAAGTGCTGGTAAACTGACTCTATAGAAATTAAAAAAAAAAAATTCCTGAGTTGTATCCTTTGCTAATGTCCACTATGTAAATTCACCTGCTATGACCAACTTCAAACTGCTAAGTGTGGATTTGGTAACAAATGCTGAAATTCAGTTTTTACCATTCAGCAAAATATGGCTCCCACTGACCAGTGGATTCCCTTCACAGGTATGCGACTCCACACAGACACACCAACCCCTTACTCTTTCTGCTCCCATCAATGGATACTACATCAGTTTTTGACAAATTAACGTGAATTTTAGTTATTGTATTAACTCTCTCAACCAAGGACATTGGTTTTCAAATGTTATCACTGCATTTAGAAAGTAAAATAAGAAGATTTGACCCCCAGGTAATAACTGTAAACCTCATAAGCCAATTGAAATTATCCACAGTCATACATGAATATGTCATCTATTCCCTGAGTTGTATATTTATTTGCTAAAATGGTTAAGTTAAAAGGTTTAGACAGATGTGGTTTAGGAGGATTACCATTTATATTATACATTGTTAAATTGTACCAGTTTAAAATGCATGCATCAATTTCTGATTATGAGACAGTAGGTACTATAAGCATTTTTTTATATTTCATGTGATTGGGAAAACATTATTATTATTACTCAAAAGTTAATGCTTAAATAACTTCAGGAAAATATTTAAAAAGCAAAATGAATGTGAATTAAATTATTTAAATAACAATAAAAATGAAATATACTATAGACTAGTACTTTTAAATGGTAAGCAACAATATGCATTGAATTAAAAAATATAAATTGGCCTTAGCTAGCTTGCTCAGTGGTTAGAGCATCAGCCTGTGGATCGAAGTTTGATTCTGGTCAAGGACATGTACCTGGTACCTCAGGTTTGATTCTGGTCAAGGACATGTACCTGGTACCTCAGTTGCAGGTTAGATCTCTGCCTGTGGGAGGCAACCAATTGATGTGTCTCATTATCTCTCCCTCTATCCCTCTCCCTTCCACTCTTTCTAAAAAAATCAATGGAGAAAAATATTTTTGGGTGAGGATTAACAACAACAACAAAAAAATAGAAATTGGTTCTTAATTCACCCAGCTAGAGTCTGAAAAGGCAATGTATAGTCACTGAGAAAAATGTTACAATGGCTTTCACAGATTTTGCCACATGAAAATGCCTTTGATAGAAATAAGTAAGAGAAAAATTAAATGGCTCAGTAATTGTTGGTTTTTCAAATGAATCACTTTTTTAGAGTGTAATGCTTTGAGCAGATTTCTGCCCTTGGAAATTAAATTAATTGTGTATTTTAATTTTAATGCTTTCTAACTGCAATTCACTTTGCTCATTTAACATGCGCACTATAGTTCTTTAGACTGAGAAAGACTGTGACAAAAACTCTCCATGATACCTTTCTGTATTTTGACCCTGGCTTTTCTTTCAAATAAAATTCTGACCATTTCCTTAGTAGAGTATTAAATATTTATGCTTGTGATTACTTCATGTGTTCTACATTTTTTAATTGTACAAGAGCATAAGATCAAGTTGTAAGGAATTTATGTCTGGGAGACTTACTCATTAAATTTTTTAAATAGTCTGGTAATTGCTAATACTTTATCTCAATTACTTGAAATAGTATAGCCTTTCATTTCAATTGTAGAGATAGCATGCTCAGAAAACAGTAAAAATATTAACCAATATAGAATTGGAATTTGTGGTTAGATTCTGAAAAACACATGCGCCTGGTCAAAGTATGCCTCCTAGGAATCTGTGTATTGGTTTTACTATCATATCTTTCAATTGAATCTCCTTTAGTTTTCTTCTTTTATATTAATTACTACATGGCCCTTGGTGCTTGATGCTGTACAGATGTGCAGCATCTGCAGGTTTGGGACTCACTGAATTTAGAATTCAGTGTGAGTGTGTTTGTGTGTATGTGTGTGTGTGTGTGTGTGTGTTACTGATTTTAATCTTCTGTGCTCTTTCAAGACTAACTTTAATCTACAATAATAAAAAGGTAATATGCTAATTAGACCAGACATCTTCTGGATGTCCTTCTGGATGAAGCTGGGGCCCGGGTGCTTGTGGGCAGCCTGGGGTAAGCCAGCCAGGGTTCTGGGTGCCTGTGGGCAGCCGGAGGTGGGAAGACTGGGTTCCGAGTGCCAGAGGAAAGCCAGTACTGGCAGCCGGGGAAGGAAGGCCTACTCTTGCACAAATTTTCATGCATCGGCTTCTAGTACTAAATAAAAATCTCTCACTGAAGAATATATATTTTTATTATGGTTAGTAGATGTTGAATTATCGATTGTGTTCTGTGGTGTCCAAGTTTTGCTTATAGCATTAGAGTATGTGCATTCTAAAATAAGTACTATGCTTTTCACTTTTTTTTCTTGTTTTAACTGGGACTGGGTGAATTTATTATGCATGAGATCTTAATGTTCTTATGATTTGGAAGTAACAAAATATGTTTACTTTATGCTGCAGTTCACGGGGCCCTGTGTTTTGCCTTAAGAAGCTGTAAAAAGATTGCTTGTAAAGAATAGACTGCCAGGTTTTTCAACAATAGAAACAATGGTCAAGGTAATTGTGACTTGCATTGAATTACAATGGATTAGGATTTTAATGTGCCTTCATTTCAAATACTGAGACTACAGTGTTTATAATTCAACTAGCGACCCAGTGCACGAAATTAGTGTGCAGCTGTGGTCCCTAGGCCTGGCCTGTGATCAGGGCCATCTTCCCCAGCTGCCAGCAGCCGGCTCCGCCCACCCCTGGTTCCCCATTTGCCATGATGTGATAGGAGCCTGCTGGCCTGGGGGAGGGACCAAGAGGTCAGCTGTTCCCGCCCACTCGCCAGCTCCACCCACACCGTGGGTTGCTCTTTGTGTGTGGGGGGCAACTGGTGGGATGGGGCCCTTGGCCTGGTGCTGCTCACATCCCCCACCACCAATCCCCTGTTCCCTATTCACCATCTGGTGATGGGAGCCTGCCGGCTGGGGAAAGGGACCGAGAGGTGGTCAGTGCGCCTCATAATGACTGGTTGAGCGGTTGTTCTGGTTATTCCACTGTTAGGATCAATTTGCATATTACTCTTTTATTATTTAGGGTAAGAAAATACCTATGAATAAAATCAAATCTTTTAGAAATGACTAAAAAATCGTCCATTTTGCCAGATGCAAAGAATTTACGGCATTTGCAAAATATACATCATTTAGTGCTACATGAACTTGAACTGCACTATGCAGTTCTTGAAGCCCCTTCCTATATGTTCATACATACATTTTTACATGTATTGTACCAAATAATTATTTAGGAAAAACTATGAATAATAAGGTGAATCAGAGTACTTATTAGAGATACCAGTCATACATTCTTGAATGGTTATATAAATCCTTTATTTATTTTCTTTTAAAATTATTCTGTCAGTTAATAGACCTCCAACACAAAACAAAGGAAAACTCTAGAGCAAAGGTAGTGCAACATTGTATTCATAGCAAAACATAAAAAGAAATCCTTTCCAGGGTTTCCTCTGTTACTGATTGCAAATGTTTGCATTTCATTGGCTCTGAAAGACTTCTATGAGAAAGGGTGCCAGAACTAAACATATATGGGAAGTGGAGCCCCCTATATACAATCCAGGGAGACTCATAACCCAAAAATCAAGGGTTCTGAACAATCTGCAGTGAAGAAAACGGTTTAGCTTTGTTTATCCCAGCTTTTCACAAGTGTACTTGACTGGAGAATACTTGCAAATAACCTCTCTAAGACATCCCATAGATATATATTCCACAGAAAATTCTTTCTGGAATGTTATTCAGAGCTAAGCAACCACTCCATTGTATGTAACCTAAGTTACTTGCTAATCTTCTTACCTTTTCAGCACAGAAATTGATGCAAATCTGAATTCACTCGGTAGAGCATTTATATGTGTATGGATTATATCTCCAAAACCCCATGGATCTGGACTGGTGCAAACGCTCATCAAAAGGTGAGAATACTGTAGCCTTATCTCCCCACCATAAGGAAATCTGTGTTTTTGTGTTATGTACGTCGACCAAAGTTTGCTATCTAATGCAAACAGAAGTCCACAATCTGGGTGTGGTAAAAGGAAAAACTTTATTCAAGTAAACAATTTGCAAATGGGAGAAACACAGGTACATCTTCTGTAAACAATGTTGCTGCCGCTTTTCATAAAGAAAGTTTCCACCCTGGTTCCCCATTTGTCCATTTTTATGTACACAAGGAATCCAAATCACACAGTTCTGATTGGTCCAGATAGCATGGTTCTGATTAGTCAGAATTGTGTGTTCTGATTGGTTGCTGTGGGCTGGCTTCAGTATATTGCAAATGAGGATATAGTTGTTGAGCTCTGATTGGACAGGGCAAGCCTAAGCCCATTTATGACTTATGAGTGAAATATGAGTCGACCCAGCTGGACTGAGCACACAGTGTGTCAGGTTGAAGGTTCAGCCTGTAATCTTCCCTGACTTGCAGTTTGCTTGAAAGGCTTTGGTCCTCAATGGCTACTAGATTCTTGTTATGAATTTGTGTCTAGTTAACCAGGAGGAGTCCTGCTTGGCAGATATATTCTTTCTCACATGTATAAGATGCAGTTTAGATAGCTACATTAATAAAAGAGAAAGATGCAAATTGACCATACCTCCACTACACCCACCAGCCAATCAGGAGTGAGTATGCAAATTAACCCCAAAGATGGTGGGTTAATTTGCATACACAGGCATCCAGTGGCCTGGATCCTGGGAATATCCTGGTGGAGGCTTGATCAGAGATGGGGGGGCCCTGCCCAATCCATGACAGAGGCTTGATTGGAGCCGGGGGCCCTGCCCAAGCCGTAGCAGAGGCTTGAGCAGGCGGGGGTGGGGGAGGGGGTGCCAGACTCGGCTTGCCAGCTGTCCTGCCTCTGCACATGAGCTGCAGAGGAAACACTTTTTCTGACCGCTCATTGGCTAAGCTCCCTGTATGCCACTGGTAATGTTCTTGGTAACTTGGGTAATAAGAATCCAAAAAGGTGATCTAGGGTTTTTCCACCACACTCCTGGAGGAAAAAACTAAGGTCTGCTGCTGGAGAGGCTAAGAAATGTCATATCCTGCCCTAGCCAGTTTGGCTCAGTGGATAGAGCCTCGGACTGCTGACCGCAGGTTCTGGGTTTGATTCTGATCAAGGGCATGTACCTAGGTTACAGGTTCCTCCCTAGCCAGGGCCCAGGTCAGGGCTCATGCAGGAGGCAACCAATCAAAGTGTCCCTCTCACATTGATGTTTCTCTCAATCTTTCCATCTCTCACACTCTCTAAAAATCAATGGAAACATATCCTCAGATGAGGATAAAAAAAAAAAAAAGAAAGAAATGTCATATCCTATGAAAGACACATCTTGAAAATGCCTAAAGAAAGTTGTCATTTTTCATAGTGAAGGGACTGGAGTCTGTGTTGATGAAAACACCTTGGCGGCTGCAGTGGCTGGCAGTGGCTGGCAGTGGCTGCAGCAGCAGGGTGATGGGGCTGGTGCCTTCCCCTGATAAGCCCGGTTGCCTCTCGCAGAGTGAGGCCAGACTGGGGCTTATCAGTAGGACATACCCTGAGGGCTCCCAGTATGTGAGAGGGGGCAGGCTGGGCTGAAAGACCCCCCCCCCCCAGTGCACGAATTTTATGCACCGGGCCCCTAGTATTTGATAATGTATATTAATTGGGTGTGTGTGTGTGTGTGTGTGTGTGTGTGTGTATGTGTATGTGTGTGTGTTGAACACTCCCAACAAAAAATAACTAATTTAAAAAGGTTAGGTTTTCTAGGTTTCCACATTATTACATCAAAATTAATAGCAAGAATATAGAGAGGGTTTCTGTAGGTCTTAGAGCCTTCTACAGTTCCTTCCTCCATGATATTCCTGTTTAGATCAACATGAAAATACTGACTATAAAAATCTATATATATAAAAGGCTAAGCAACCGGCTGACCTGCTGACCAGCCAGTAGGTATGAAGCGCACTGATCACCAGGTGGCAGACGCTCTACACAGGAGCTACCAAGCTGTGGGCAGATGCTCTACACAGGAGCTACCAAGCTGTGGTGACTTGGCAGTGGTGGTTCTTGGGTGATACACCCTGGAACCAGAGAAGAGGGAGCCCAGTTCTGGGGTGCATCATCCAAGAACCGCCCTCTCGCAATCCATGATCCCTCGGGGGATGTCAGAGAGTGGATGTTGGCCTGATCCCCGCAGGCCAGGCTGAGGGACCCCACCTGCCAGAGGGACCCTGCTCATTCCGCAGACGCCCTTTGAGCCACAACACTGCTGCAGGTGCGGCTGGACAGGGAGGGACCACGGGAAGTTGGCTCCAGGGTGTTTCCAGCCTGTCTCACCAGTCCCACCCTGCCAGCCACCTTCTAATTAATTTCCTTTCAATGTGCATGAATCCGTGCACTGGGGCACTAGTATAGATATAAAAAAGGGGGATCACCTCAAGTGAGTGTGACTGCATCTGGGGAGAAAAGGAAGAGAACTCTTCTAATGAAGAAGGTAGCCCCTTCTTGTTTTATGAAGTCACATATGTCAAGTTCAAAAGACTAATTTTTAGCAGAGTGAAGCTGATCCTTTTCACCATGAATTCATCATTTCATGCTTTATAACATATAAGTGCAATGGAAAATTTTTAATAATTACTTCCTTGTCCTTTTGGGTTTCTTTTCTGAGGAGCCTCCAGGTGTTCTCTGAGATATACCTAGAAATACGTCAAGTCTTCACAACTCTATTTTAATGTGCTAGAAGAAAAAAAAGGGGGGAGCAATCTTTGAGGACTTTTCACTCTTTCAGGCCCAAATGTACAGAGTGAATCTATTCTTCAATACAAAAATATTTAGATTACATCATTAAGATAGGGAAGTTTCTATGACACTAAAAAATAAATAAAAGGAAAAATAAATTTAGCAGCACAGTAATATCTTCTCATTCTTCACCTTCATTTCTGAGGCAACTGCAGGAGTCATCTGGGATTGCTCAAAGTGAATAAAAATAAAAAGACACATTATAACCTAAAGGGTTTTCTGCTTTGTTGGGTAAGAACTCCTTTGGAGTGGGAGGAATTTCATTGTAGGTTACTCAAATTTAGTTACTTGGGTGAGTACCTCCTTCCCAATAGGATGCAGCCTGGAGTATAAGCATCCCTGCCCAGTGTCTACATGGTACGAAAAGGTGGGAAATAAAACAAAAACAGAAAATTAAATAAGGGGACTTTTCTCAGCAGATGAAACATAATGGAAAAATTCTATTATTGTTGATTTTTTACCATTTGATTTCATAAAGACTGTTGTCTCTTTATAGCCAAGAAAGATTTTTTTTAATACAGAAATAATTACAGGATAAAAGTTATTATTTTGTGTACATATCTACTTATTTTTGAATAAAAACGCTCAAGCTGATAAATGTATGTGAATATGACTTTTGCAAGATCCATCATCAACTATACAGTTTTTTTACATTTACTGTGAATTGGTTTTTACCTTGATAATGCATAAGAAAGCAAGATCTGCTTTCTTTTTTAAGATGTAAAGAGGTATTTAACAAATAGGAATATTTTGGGGAGAATATATAAAAATATATTCTCAACATTTATTGTTGGTAATTTTTCCTAAAGAAAAATGTATTTAAGTGAAATTTATGATTTTGAAAACTTTATTTGAACTGGTATCCTTAGTTTCCTTTGCACAAATTTGTTTTAAAGTAATACAAGTAAGTATTTGCTTTCCTTTTCCCATCTTTTAGAGAAGGTATCAGGCTGAAGTGAAATTAGTATAAAGAAAGGACTAAACTTTTACCTGAGTTACATACTGCATGAAATTGACCCTTCACATATATGAGGTAATTATAGATTTGAAAAATCACTAGCTATAAAGCAATATTAATTCATAGGCAATCAATGATATAATATATAAAAGGAAAATCAAATTTTGTGGTTTGTCTCTTTTCTATAATGATTTCAAAAATATATCATTTATTTAGACTGAAAGACCCCCAAAAAAGCAAGATAGAGCAACCATTGTTTAAACATTAACTCTCTAGTTTTGAGGAGATTACTTGTCAAAAGTATTTTTATTTTCTAAACTCTTTGGGCTAAAGATTTCCTATGGTTGTTCTCTGTTCACAGTATTCCCTAATTTTCTTCCACTGCCCTGTGACAATGCAAAAATAGTTCTTTCTTTTTATACTGTTATATTCCAACTAGCTAAATTATGGACATCAATGGCCTGTTTTAAATGACAGTATTGACACTATTTTTCCTGGTTTACTTTTTACTCAACCTGGTTTTCCTCAAAAATCTCAACAGAGTTCTTTCTTTTCCAACTATTCCTTTTCTTCCTCTTGTTCAATAAAAAGGCACTGTTTTAGTCTAAGCCCTTAAACTTTTCTCTCTTAACTGATTATAATGCTCTCTGTTACAAAAATAGCATTTAAAAAAATCTCTTCATTAGATGAGTGTGTCTACCTAGAAATAAAAAGAAGTAGGAGGGTTTGGGGTTTGTTATTTTTTTCCTTTCTCAAGTCCTCCTAAAAAAAGTAGAGCATGCAGGAAGTATGGCATTGAATTATATTGATACTTAATTAGGCTTTAAAACGATGAACATGGAGAGGGAGGTCACTATCTAAAATTGAGGGAATTTTAATATTTCAGAAATAGTTTTTCCTTCCTTTTTTGCACCAGTCTGTTTCTACTAAGGACATGTGTCTTCTTTCATACCTCTCTCCATGATACTTTATAATATTTCAAAATTCTCTGGTCTCTTTGCCAGTTCTGCTTCACTCGTATTTTCTTTTTTATAGATATCTACAATATAGCTTTAAAATTAGAATATCATTTCAGGCAAAAGGAACTGATTTAAAATTGTTTACCTGTGAGAATTTATATTAAGGTCAGCAAGTGGGGATAACATTTCAGAATTTGAAATGTGTTTGAAACTCCCATTGAGTATTTGTTTATGTGTGTATGTTTGTTTATATCACTGTATAAACATTGATGTATCCTAATTTACTTAAAAAAATTCTTGAGTATAAATACATAAGCTATAGTTAGTAAAAATAAAGATTTTATACTTTTAAAATAATTTTATAATTTATTTGTCTCCAGATGAAACAACATAGAATACTATTCTAGGAGAAATGTACATACGTACATTTGTTCATTGTTCTATGTAAAATTGGAAATATTAAATAGCTTCCTACTACCCTGGGAGACAGGGCCATTGGACTGTTAAAAACAATATTGGATTGAAATAAGCAAATCAACTGTTTGAATTACAGTAGGATTTCAGATTAAGGGAATGGGATCTTTTAGGATATAAGTGATTAAATTAAAGCTTTAACCTTGAACTCAATGGATAAACACAAAGAAATATCCCTGATATTAGGTATGTAACCTATACAATACCTACAATTGAACACTAGGTGGTAATGTTTACTCACTTTTATTTTTAAATTTCAGCAATTCAAAAGCTGTACTAGGTCAAACTGAACTTTCTTGTCCTCAAGGTTATTTGTGCATCCTAAGACACAGAAAAATCCTTTTGTTTAAAACTGTTCTGGTTTCTAGCTCTGCAGAGCTGTGCAGTACATATCTGAAATATTGTTCTCAATCCATTAATTGATCCTAGTGGAGAGGGACATACTACAGAGAATTAGCAGTAGACCCAGAAAAAAGAAATAATTTCTAAGGAGCTAGAAAAAACAAACACCCATAATATATAACAACAAGAAAATACCTTGGAATTTGTATTCCAGTGATTTAAACATTGAGGGATGACAAGAAATTATTTCTGAATCAGCGTCAATATGGTGAACTTAACTTTCTGATTTTGATTGATGTTCACAACTATTTAATAGGGCAAATGAAATTAAAAATTAAAAACACATTGATCAAAACAGTAAAAACCAAGTAAGTCCTTTTTTCTAATTAAATTTCCTCTGCCACTTCTTACATTCAGATCTAGAGCTGGCCTTGGGATGTATGTTGAGTAAAGTGACTTCCACAACTTCCTATTTCCTTTGGAGGGCTCACCTCCAACCACATAGGTGAAAGGGAAGAACCTCTGTTGGTTTTAAAGAACTCAAAGGGTTCACTGCTTGGGGTGCTGTTCCAGAAGGAGATGTGGTTGTCCAAGGTAGTTTTGTTTACTTGCAGCAGTTAAAGAGACAGGGGATTTATATCCAAAGCTCTGTCTCCTCTGGTAAACTTAGCCATCGCTTATATATACTATTTTGTCAATTGCATGTTGATTTCTTCTTTGCAGTTGGCTACTTTGCATCTAGTTGAGTTCCTGTGAGCTCATCCTGTTTACTACTGCATCTACAAAACACTGGGCTGTATTTTTACAGTTAGCATGAATAATAAGTGGGACTTACCCAGACCTTGAGACTCTTGTCCTAACATTGCTTTGCTGGAGAATATGGGAAAGTTTCATGAGATCAGTTATTTTGGTTTCCTGGTGAATAGTTTCTGCCACAGGCATCAAAAGTATTAAATGGCAGTGACCCAGGAATTCCCTGGAATGATCATAAGGATTGACGAATGTTCACCAGGGGAACTCAACTCCAGAATCATTGCCCTATGAGAGTTCTAGTTAGGAAGGATTCCAACCTGGTTGTCACACATAGGATGTGTGTTTGATAATATTAGTAACTTCACTTTAGACAAAGTAAGATTGGATATGGTATCTTTTTTTATTTTGCCCTAGAACTAGACTTTTAATCATTTATTTGCTTTCTCTATGTTCTCTGAATTTTATTTTTTATCATTGTAACATTTATTATCTTACTGTAATTATTTGTACCCTTGGAAGTGTGTTAAAAAGATGGCATTATGAATGAAAGGAGCTTTCAAACCTCTCAGAAATATAGTAAAAATTCTAAGGAAAAAAAGTAGAGGAAAGCATTTTCATCCCAGATAGTTTAAGGGAGTTAATGACTGCAAGCAATATATACATGCTGGAGCTTACTGGAAATAAGGCAGAGGCGAATCTCCTACCGTACATTGCAATTTTTCTTCCATAAAATGCAAGGCATTATGAGAGATCAAGAGCGAGAGAGAGCGGGAGAAAGTAAATATTAGGCCATCATTCATTTGTTTTATTAAATTTTTATCTCATGTATATACCATGTGTAGACAACATCTTACATAGTTTTTCTTTGTTTTAATACTATATAAAGAATCATGTATTTCTTTGTAATTTACATATACTTTTTTAAAGTTTTTATTGATTCTATATTAGTTTTCCCTTAATATGTAAATCCACAACTTATTTAGCTATTCATCTTATGATGACTAACAAAATCCATAATAAAATAAAACTTGCTGTTTGACTAATTTCAGCTATAAGGCATAATTAGTGTTTTTGAAAGACAGTTTGTGATATTTTGTTCACTGCTTTTTTGAAGGAAGTTTTTGTTGAAGTCCATTTATGAATTTAGGGTGCATCCCATTAATTAGTATTGATATCTTAAACAAGGTCAAGATCATATACTACAGTATCCTTTCACATACTTATACATATATATGTGTATTTGTCATTGAAGGTACTGAATAGGAGGCAATGAACATGGGCACAAGGGATTCATATCCTCAACCATGAACATGTGCTTTCAGCATTGATCCATAACCCTATACCCTTTTCCTCTTTTGTGGTAAAATACGAGGGAAGGGAATAATTATTGACAGGCTGTGAGAATGATACATGAATACATAAATGTTTTATCCTCAAACTAATCCATAGTATTCTTGGCCTTGTGCCCTAGCAGCATCTTTTCTCTTTGATCATAAAACACAAGCAGAGAAATATGATTCTTGATCTGTCTTCATAAGACTAGCTAAGCTGTTAGGGGGAAAATAGTATATATATATATACTATTTAATCAGCACTTCACCATTAGCTTATTGAATTTTGGTATTCTTGGAGTCTAAAATCTAAGGATCTCAAAGTATTCCTTATTCTTTAAACAATTACAATTTATAATTTTTAACAGTTTTATTAAAGTACTAGAGGCCTGGTGAATGAAATTCGTGCAGGGGTGGGGTGGCCCCTAACTGCCTCTGCCTCGGCCCTGCCACTGTGGCTTTGTCCGGAAGGACATCTGGAAGATGTCCGGTCTATCTGGTCTAATTAGCATATTACCCTTTTATTAGTATAGACAACTTAGAGTGATTCCTTCAAGTTTAAGCATACAATTTGATGAGCTTTGACAAATATTTGCAATGATGCAATCACCAGGGAAATCATGACATGGAACATTTCTATAAATTTGAAATTCACCAGTTCTGTTAATATCCTTTCTGCTTCAGGATCCAATACAAGTGTGCTAGTCTCTCAGTCAGCCATAAGAAAACACCATATAGACTGTGCGGCTTAAACAACAGGAATTTGTTTTTTACAGCTCTGGAGGTAGAAGTCCAAGATCAAGGTGCTGGCAAGTTAGGTTTCATCTCAAGGCCCCTTCTCTTGGCTTCTAGTTAACTACCTTCTTGCCATGTGCTCACATGCTCTTTAGAAAAAGTGATCTCTCTTTTTCTTGTTGTTTAAGGCCACCAACTTTATTGGATTAAAGCCCCACCCTTATAACCTCTCTTTACTTTAATTACCTCCTCAAGGCCCTATCACCAAATATAGTCACATTGTGGATTCCGGTTTCAACATATGGATTTGGTAAGGGATACAATTCGGTGCATAACACCAGTTTATCTTATTTATTTGTCATGCTTCTCAATTCCCTCTGGGCTGTGATAGTCTTCAAATTAATTTTGATTATGGTCAAAGTTAAGGGTTGATGTTCTTTTTCTTTTCTTCTTTCTTATAAATGATTGTGACTTGATTAGTTGAAAAGATATCCTTTCTCTATTGAGTTACTTTGCACTCAATTGAGCATAGACATGTGGGTCTATTCTGGATTTTATATCTTGTTTCATTTGCTAAATGTATGCCCTGATGCCAAAACCATGCTCTCTTGATCCCAGTAGCTTTATTGACAGGATTGATATTAAGTATTTTAGACTTCCAACTTTGTTCTTCCTTTGAAATATTGTTTTCATTACTTTAATTTCTGTGAATTTATATTAAAGGTATTTTGTTAATATCTATAAAACAAGATTAGTTTTTAATGTAATTGCATTTAATCTATCTATCAGAGCAGAACTGACATCTTAACCATATTTTTTTTCCAATTCTTAAACTTGGTACTTCTAACAAGATGTAATTTTTATTATTTTTCTATAATATTTGTAGTTTTTATTGTACTGTTTTGAACAAACTTTAAAATATTTCATATGAATGTTTAATGCATCTAAAACTGATTGTTTTAATTCCAGTTTAATTGTTCATGATAGCATATAGGAATTGTTTATTAACCTTGTATTTTGTAACGTTATTCACTAACTAATTTTGGTAGCTGTTTTGTAGATTTCTTATGATTTTCTACTTAGAAAATCATGTTGTCTGTGAATAAAGACAACTTTATTTTTTTTTTCTAACTGTATGCCTTCATTTCTGTTCTTGCCTTATTGCCCTAGCTAAGACTTACAGTCCATTGTTGAATAGGAGTAGTGAGAGTGAATATCCTGGCCTTGATATTCTTGCCTTAATGTTATCTGGAGACTTTTCAGAAATAACCTTTTCCAGATTGAGTAAGTACCTTTAAATCCCTAGTTTGCTAAGAGTACTTCTAGCAAACCTATTTAACTTTGCAAAATACATGATAACATGTATTTTGTTTTGTAGTCTATTATTATAGTGACTTACATTCATAGATTTTCAAATGTTACATAAACTTTCCATTCCTAGGATAAAAACCCAATTGATCATAATGTACAGTCCTTTTAATACATATTTATGATTTTGATTGCTAAAATTTTAAAAGATTTTTGCATTTACATTCAGAGTTTTTTGTTTGTTTGTTTCTTGTAATGGGTTTGACTGGTTTTGGTTTCAGGGTATTCTGGGCCTATAAAATTATTTTTAAAATGTTTCTTCTTCTATATGTTGAAATTCTTATATATTATAAGAATTTCTTTTCCTGCAAATTTGGTAAATTTATCACTGAAGCTGTCTTGGTTTGGAATCTTTTTTCAGTGACAATATTTTTAATGATAAATTCAATGTTAAATATATATGAAGAGAATGCTTTTGGCAAACTATATTTTTTGAGTGAGTTTTGATAATATTTATTTTTTAAGAAATTTATTCATTTGATATATTAAATATATTAGAATAAAGTTATTTACAATATTCCATTTTATCTATTTAAAATATGTATGATTTGTTCTTGTCCCTTCTTAAATTCCTGACATGGTGGGTCATTTTGCCTTTTTATTTAGCTGATTGGTCTGGCTAGAGGTTTATTACTTTTAAAATTCTATTCAAATAACTAGTATTGAAAAGCTGGAAGCAGCTTAGATGATTGATTTGAGTCATTTTTTCTTTTATTTTCTAAGCACTAGTTTAGCTACATCTCATAAATTGTATGTAGTGATTAATTTCCATTCATTGAGATTAAGTGAAAAATATAGATATTTTTTTCTTGTGATTGCTTCCCTGATCCAGGGGTTATTTAAAAGTATGTTGTTTAATTCCTGCATACTTGGATATTTTCCATATGTATTTCTGTGTTTCACTTGCAGTTTAATTTGTTTTTGATCATGGAACATAATTTATATGACTTCAATAAGCTTTATTATGAGTTTTATCACCCAGAATATAACTAACTTAGTGAACATTCTATATACATTTGGAAAAAAAGTATTTTTGGTTTTTGTCAAGTAGAAAATTCAGTAAATATCTTCAGAGACAAATTTTTATTAGTGTTTTGCAGATTTGTGGAGCCTCACTTATTTTTTCTCAACTTGTCAATCAGTTATTAAGAGATGAGTGTTGAAATCTCCAAAGTAATGTGGAATTGTATATTTCTCTTTTGACTTATTTCAGCATGTGGCAGTTACTCTAAAACACTGTTACTGTGCAAATATACCTTTTTGATTATTTAGTCATCCTGAATTTTTGATTCCTTTATTATTACAAAATATCTTTCTTATCTCTGGGAATATTTTTTGTTGTGAAGTCTATTTTCTCTGACATTAAAATAACTGCTGAACGTTTTTTAGCCTGCATTAATGTTTTCTTTATTCGTTGACTATTAGCTGACCTTTGTCTTTAAAATTATTTTCATGTAGCCCTAGCCGGATTGGCTTAGTGGATAAAGTGTAGGCCTTGGGACTAAAGGGTTTCGGGTTCGAGGGCACATGCCTGGGTTTAGGGCTCAATCCCCAGTAAGGGATGTGCAGGAGGCAGCCGATCTATGATTCTCTCCCATCATTGATGTTTCTCTCGCTCGCTCACTCTCCTTCCTCTGTGAAATAAATAAAAATATATTTAAAAAAATGATTTTCATGTAGCTACATATAGCTGTTTACAGTTTTTAATTCAATTAGATGATTTATGCATTTAATGAAATCTTTTATTATTTACATCTAATTCTATTACATACATTTAATGTCAGCTTAAATCGACCACCTTAGTTTTTTCCCCCTCAGATGTTCTTTGTTCCTTTCTTAATTTTTTCTGTGTTCTATAACTATTATTTTTATCATTATTTGAATATTTTTTAGTATTTTACTTCTATCTTTGTATTTTAGATACACAGCTCCATTTTATTTTTTAGTTGCTGGTTTAGGATTTGTCATATACATTTTAGCATGTTACAATCTACACTCAAATAATAGTCTACTAGGTCATATATAGTTTTAGAATCTTATAACTATAAACTTCCATTTCCCCTCCTATTTTGTTATGGTTATCACATATGCTACTTTTAATTATATTATAAATCTCTTAATATATTAACATTATTTTTCTTTTAATAATTTATTACCTTTTAAAGAAATTAATATGTGAGAAAAATATGTATTGTTAATTACTGTGTATACCATTCTAGACCTTCATTCTTTTTCTAGATTAATATTTCCATCTTGTATCATTTATTTTCTGCCTGAAGCATGTTTTTTAAACTTTTTTGTTTGTTTTTAGTACATGTCTCCTGGCAATAAACTCTCAGTTTTTGTTTTTGCATGGTATTTTACTGAGAATATATTTCTAAATTGACTTTCTTTTCCTTTTTTTTTTTTTTAAACTATAAGAGAGTTTATTTAGAATGTCACAGAGGTGGAAGAAATGGGCTCAGGAAACAAGTTACAGAGGCAAAAGAAGAAGCCCTTGGAGCTAAAGAGAGAGAAGGGTGAAGATAATGCGCCTGGGGATGGGGATGGGGGAGTGGTGATGGGAGGGGGAAGGCGCTGCTCTCCAGAAGGAGAGCTAGCGGGGTCCTCTGTCCTAAGGTTATCTTAAGAACTTTTAAGGGCAGAGATTTTAGGTGAAGTTCCTTTCCATGCTTTAAATATGTTATTCCATTGTCCTTTTATCTGCATATTTTCTGATGAGAAAGTTCTTATTTCTTTGTTCATATCTGTATTCATTGATATGTAATGTGTTTATCTCTCCCTCTCTCCACAATTGTTTTTTATTTAAATATATTTTTATTGATTTCAGAGAGGAAGGAAGGGGAGAAAAACATCAAATGATGAGAAAATCATAGAAAGTTCTTATTTCTTTGTTCATATCTGTATTCATTGATATGTAATGTGTTTATCTCTCCCTCTCTCCACAATTGTTTTTTATTTAAATATATTTTTATTGATTTCAGAGAGGAAGGGAGGGGAGAAAAACATCAAATGATGAGAAAATCATAGATCAGCTGCCTCCTGCACTCCCCCTACAGGGGATTGAGCCCACAACCCAGGCATGTGCCCTGACCAGAATCAAGCCATGACCTCCTGGTTCTTAGGTCGACCATCAACCACTGAGGCATACTGGCAAGGCTCCACAATTCTTTCAAAAATTTATTTTTATCACTTTTTTTAAGCAATTTGATTATGGGGTGCCTTGTGGCCTATTTCTATTTTATTCTTTAATGCTCTTCTAAGTCTTTTGCAAGATTACAGTTTTTCTGAAATTTAGATAAAAGTTGGCCATTATTTGTTAAATTAGTTTCATCATTTTTGTCCTCATATCTTTCTTTCTGGGACTCCAATGTCACATATTTTAGATAACTTGCTATTTTTTTTCCTGTGAGTCACTCATGCTCTGATCATTTTTCTCCAATTATTTTCTCTGTCTTCTTTTCCTTTGTGTCTCATTTTGGATAGCTGTCATTTGCTGTTATCTTATGTTTGTTGACGTTTTCTTCACCAGTATCTATTCTGGTATTAATCTCATCCAAAGTATATTTTTTATCAGATACTAGTTTTTTAACCACATAAGTTTTACATGTGTGTGTGTTTTCTATAACTTCTGTTTTTCCTCATATTGTTTCTGTTTTACTCTACTTTCTTGGACATATAAAGCAATTTTATAATTGACTGGAGTCCCGGTGCAGATTCGTGCATTGGTGGGGTCCCTCGGCCTGGCCTGCACCCTCTCGCAATTCAGGACCCCTGAGGGGCTGTCGGACTGCCGATTTCAGCCTGATCCCCATGGGCCAGGCCGAGGGACCCCCCTGGTACATGAATCTGTACACTGGGCCTCTACTATGCATAAACAATCTTTGGCTAATCTCTCCCTGCCCTCCCCCCCGCCCTCCCTTCCATGAGATTCATCAGTCTGTTCCATTTTTCCATGGCTGTGCTCTGAGCGTCTGCCCCCTGGTGGTCAGTGCGTGTCATAGCTACTGGCCGAACAGTCAAATGGTCAGACACTTAGCATATTAGCCTTTTATATATATAGATGTTTTAATATACTTGTGGTCAAAACTATAAAGGGAATGAGATTTTACCCCACTTTTCAGCTAACAAGTTGGCTTGCCACAGTTTTATGGATGATTTCAGAAAACATGATACTTAATGGAGCATAAACCATGGACAGTTAATACTCACAAAACTATCAGCAGCCAGAGTCTCTGTATCTTTACCCCAGCTCTTCAAGCCCTGTTGCCTCCAGGGCCATGCAAAGAAGGTTGGATGATACCTGCACACTAAATGTGTTGTATTTCAGGGGAGGAACCCTGAGTTGGGAAATCTGAATCTTTTTTAATAACAGCAGGCTTCCTTCAACAGAAGACATTTCTTATTACTGTGGGAATTGAAGATGCCTGTGCTTTGTTTTGGAGAAAGACACTGTCTCTATCTTTCAAGGCAACCTATCTTTTTCTCTGAAGAGAGAAAATGCCTGTATCACTGTTCTTTTTACAAACATTATTGGAAATATGGTCAATACCAAAAAGCAATCAGGGCACTTTACTCACAAGACATGCAGAAATATAAGGGAGCAATGGAAAACAATTACCTCCCAATATTAACATTAATTCAATTTTCCTGTAATTGCTGGGACAACATATTGGTTTTTCTACTCTCTATGGGTCATATTTTCCTGATTTTTTTGAATGTCAGGCAATTTCTATTTGGATGCCAGATATTGGATACTAGATTTTGTTGCATTGTTTAAAGTGTTGGACTTTGTTTAGGCACACAGTTGAGTTTCTTTGAGATCAATTTGTCCCATGAGAGACTCACGAACTTCATTAGGACAGCTCCAGAGGTCTAAGTTAGCCAAACTATTGAGGCAATAGTGTTCTAAAGATTCTTCCCAACCTCCTGTGTATTAAGAGACCTTTCCATTTCAGCTAATGGGAGCATGAGCTATTCCTTGATTTGACCTAGAAATTGTTTAGACTATTGCTTTCTGATAGCTATTTCCTGGCCTCAGATACAGCTTCTCTCATGCATGCACTAATTAGAACATAGCCAGAGGCTCAAGGGGACTCTCTGAAAACATCTGGAGGTTTGTTTGTTTTTTCCTCCTCTTTGGTCAGCTACCTTCTTTCCATTACTCTTCCAGACAAATTCTGTCTTCACCTCCCTGAACTCTGATCTGTCTGCTTAATGCATGCCTTGGTTGGTCTTTTTTCTCTCTGTGTGGTGACCTTGAAAACTGCTTGCAGGCTGTCAGCTGAAGCAATTGTAGAGCTTATCTCATTGTTTTCCTCCTTTCCACATCACACTCCTCTGCTGTCTTTTTTCAATGTGTGAAAACTTTTATTTCATATATTTTCCTTGTCTGTCTAGTTGTTTAAGGGAAGAAGGTAAATCTGCTCCCTGTTACTAGGTCATGGCCTGAAGCAAAATAATCAGAAAGGTTTTACTTGTCTCTTGTCTTTTTGCTATCACCTATGTTTTGGAACATTGTTACCAACTATAGTCACCATGTTGTACCTTAGATTCTCAAAACTTATTCATCTTATAACTTAAAGTTTTTACCCTTTATCCAACTGCTTCCTATCACCCTGTCTCTCCATCCCCCAGCCCCTGGTAACCATGTTTCTGTTCTCTGCATCTATGAGTTCAAATTTTCGTTTAGCATTCCACATATACTGGTAAGTTATACCCTGCAGTATTTGTCTTTGTCTGTCTTGATTCACGTATAATAAGGCATTATTTTAAATATGAAACAGTAATCAGAACAGCATGGACACTGAATAATCAGAATTACATCAGCCATAGGATCACACATGTGTGTACTTGGAAACAGTATTTTTAGTACACACACACACGTCCATAAGTGTGTATTTATATACACACTTGAGGCACGATGCAGGAAATTCATGCAAGGGTAGGCCTTCCTTCCCCAGGCTGCTGGCACCGGCTCCCCTCCGGCACCCGGGACCCAGGCTTTCCTTGCAGCCCCGGCTTCGTCTGGAAGGTAGACTAGAAGGAAGTGTGGTCTAATTAGCATATTACGCTTTTATTATTATAGATACATACACACATATTTTTCATTACTGAATTATTTTCTACATTAGAAGTAAGCCATCCAATATGGTTGTATATTTACTCTAATTGCATATTAATATGCCACAATTTAACTCATTTTTACTTATATATCAAAGACAATGTTAACCTTACAAAAATAACTCCTTTTTCATTATTTGAAAGTAATTTTTTTTCATTGAAAGTCCTGTTGTTTCCATGTTTTCATATTGTGTCTTTAAAGTTACAAAACTGGAGATTCTCATAGGTCTTACCATACTAAAGTTCAACAACTGAGGAGTAATTATGAATCTCAAGATAAAATAAATATGATTAAACAGTCCTATATAATAAAGACGAAATATGCAAATTGACCATCACTCCGTGACAAGGATGGCTGTGCCCAACAGCCAATAAGGAGGAAATTTGCAAACTGACATAACAAAGATGACAGCAGCTGGGCTGGGACGCTTGTGTTGTCGCCATGGCGATGACGCAGGCGTTCCGCCCCGCCCCGCCCCGGCTGCTCCGGGCCTCTGGGCAGCGTGCGTGCGCAGGTGCATAGCGGCCAGGGTGGGGTGGAACGCCTGCTATGAGGGGGGAGCAGTGGGTGGAGGGAGCTACAGGAGGGCAGCAGGGCCAGACAAAGGTGGAAGGCAGCTCTGGCCAGAGTGAAGGCAGAAGGCAGCTCTGGCCAGAGCAAAGACAGAAGGCAGTGGCCAGAGCGAAGGCCTGGGTCCCCGGGGGCCGGAGGGAAGCTGGTGCTGGCAGCCAGGGGAAGGAAGGCCTATTCTTGCACAAATCTTCATGCATCGGGCCTCTAGTAAGTATATAAAGCATTCTTTCTACATTAAAGAATTTAAGGGGTCCTATGACATAAAAGCAATTTGAGAAAGTTGTTTCTCTGAGAAGCAGCTTTCATCATTCTCAGTAGTCTTCTAGAGCAACTAGTATTGACTGTATGATTAAATTATTGGATGCATAATGAGCAACTTTCACAATTTCAACTCAAATTTATGGGGCAATTAATGGGAAACTAATTGAGTAAAAGCTCAAACTGCTTGCCACATGACAGCCAATATGTTGAGTGACAAGGTGTTGGGGCAAGGAAAGCAACTTTATTCAGAAAGCCAGCAAGACAAGAAGATGTAGGACTAACATCCTAAAGAACCATCTTGAGCAAGTGCAGAATTCTGACTTTTTTCATGTCAAGGGAAAGGGGAAATCAAGAGGGGTTTGAGATCAATAGGTAATTGATGACTGCAGACATCTGGACATATGCAAGGATTCAAGGGTGATGATGAAACTTCTTTGCTTTTGGTCAACAAACTCTGATTGCCATGATCCAGTTACAATGTTCCTATAAATCTTTTGGTTAATAAAGATTATTTTGTATATACCTTCCTCATCTCTTTGGGAAGGTAGTTTTGAGCAGGGCTACAGGTTAGAATTCTTTAATGATTAGCATATATGCATGTAATACTAAACAGAAGTTGCTAATTGACATGTCAGGCTCAAGCAAGAAGAAGTCAGAATGACTAATTATTTTATTCTATTACAAAACTTGTAAATATCAATTAGGGGAAAGATTTTACATACCTAACTTAATGAAACATGCAGTCTCTAAAAACTATTATTGACTAATATAAAGTTTAGTAGGAGAGTTTTATTATTATAAAACTAAATTTTAGGCCTGTATACTATATTTTTGTCTTCATAAGATCAAATTTGTTTTGTTGTTATCTCAACCAAATTTAATTATTAATTAAATTCTATACTTTTTCCAAGAATAATTCCCAGTGTATAACAATGGCTAAAAAACCAATTAATCTCGTGAATTTATTTTTCTTAATAACTTTGGCTCAAAAGCAGTAAGATCTTGCCTGGCTGGTGGGGCTCAGTGGGTGAGTGTTGACCTATGAACCAGGTGGTCATGGGTGGATTCCAGGTCAAGGCACATGCCCGAGTTGCAAGCTCAGTCTCCAGTAGGGGGCATGCAGGAGGCAGCTGATCAATGATTCTCTCTTATCATTGATATTTCTATGGCTCTCTCTCCCTTCCTCTTGTGATTTTTGAAGAAATCTTAAACTGCAATAATTATATTCTTAATTTTCTACCACAACTGGAAGAGATACAAGCGAAGGATATTGCCAACAATCACTTCAAAAAACCATTGAAATGCTGTCATTCTGCATTCTTTCCAGCAGAAATATCAATAATCACAGTCATGCAATGGAGTCCTAATATTGCAACAGGTTTATTTGATAAACTATACCTGAGAGAATCATTTCCACTGAGGTTCTTGTTACCTATTAGTATATATTAGTTAATATGGAAAGTGGCTAAAAATTCACAGGTTCTGGAATGACAAGGGCTAAAAATATTTTTATTTTAAGGTGAAATAAAAATATTATTTCAGCAAACTTTATTTACCTACACGTTTTTCTTAATTTTATGCCAACTTCCTGTTCACTTTTATGTGTTTTCATGTATAAAGCTGCAACATTTTAGTGTAGTTGTTCCTGACTTAACATGGAGATGATATTTATGTCAACATCAAATAGACTTATGATTTCATAATAGCCAAATTTGTAAAAAAATAAAAATATTTCCTAATTAGCAAAATAATAAAATAGATTGCTCAATATGAAACAAAATAACCTACTTATAAGGGTTCTTCTTTTTTTCATAGAGAAGCATACCATCTCCATGAGTTCATTCTTTTGTAAGTGGATGTTAGTACTTATGAGATAAAAAAAAGCCATTGTCACCAGAATAAGACCTATTGGCTGGCTTCCAAAACTTCTACAGGGTACTATTTCCTTGATGACTCTACCACAGTCAAGGAAGTATATCTAAGACTAGCAGGCTCCAACATAATTTTAATAGGAGCCATTTCGCCAGTCATTTAATTAAATTGCACTCACAAAACTGATCCATAATATTAGATTTGCTTTCTGGCAATATAGTCATTTCAGCTATAATCTCATATATGCATCCGTAAAAAAATCTGTAAGCATTAGCAAAAATAATAATTTTTATACATTGTTTTCATACCATTGGAGCTAATTTGAGCTGCCCAAGCAGGCATTTCTGCTTGGGTGGATACTGTCAGAATGAATACTTAAAATTAACAACAACATATTTTTGGATTCTTTTTTCATTTTGCTTTTCCAGTTAAGTGTTTTTTGCTTCTTTGTATTTCAAATTTTTGACTTGATTCTTGCGGTCCTCTAGTCTGCTGTTAGATCTCTGTATGTTTTTTATTTCAGTCAGTGTATGCTTAATTTCTAGTTGGTCCTTTTTCATATCCTTGAGGGTCTCACTAAATTTACCAGCCTTTTCTAGAAAATTCTTGAAAAACCTTATAACTGTGGTTTTGAACTCTATATCACGTCATTTGCTTTCCTCCATTTCTTTCATTTGTGATCTGTTTCTTTGTCTCTGCATTTTGGTTGCTTCCCTGAGTTGATAGAGTGGCTTTGTGTGCTAGGTGTCCTATAGGGCCCAGTGGCTCAGCCTCCCCAGTTACCTGAGGTGGAAACCCTTGGTGCACCCCTTTGTGGGCTGTGTGCACAGTCTTGTTGTAATTAAGCCTTGATTGTTGTTGGTATCACTGGGAGGAATTGACCTTCAGGCCAGTTGGCTGTGAGGATCAGCTGTGTCTACACTGGGAGAACTTCTGTGCTGGAGACACCCTTATGAGACAAGATTTGCAAAAGCCTCTGTGCTCAGCTTGGATGGGGCGGAGTCTCAGGGCGGAGCAGACAGCATTGGTTTCCCGTCTGATCTGCCCTAATAGGCCCCTGTGTCTCAGTGTGCCATGGTAATTGTTGCAAGCACCTCTGAGAGAAAGCCACCCTCGAGTTCCGCCCACCGCCAGACAGTCCGGTTTCTCCCCGAATGAGTCTGGTTTCCCAGAGTCTCGCCCGGAACTGGAGTTCAGTGCAGTCGGGAGCTTTTGTCTCCCTTCCGCTTGAGAAAGCCAGCGAAGCACTCAGTTGCCAGTCCTCTCAGCACATGCGCGTCTCAGTACCTCTGCCTCCTGCAGCTCCTCTGAGTCTCAGTGTGCTTTTCTCTTTCTTCTAGTTGTAGAATTTCCACTCAGCCAGCCTCCCTGTGGTTCTGGATGATGTCTGTTTTGTCTTTTAGTTGTAGTTTTGAAATTGTTGTGCAAGGCAGCAGTTTAGGTGTTTACCTATGCCGCCATCTTGGTTTCTCCTAGGAGCCTCTGGGACAACTTCAAGTGTACCAACATCAGAATTATGAGGGTGCCAGAAGAAGAGAAAGAGCAAGATACTAAAAACTTATTTGAAGAAATAATGACTGAAAACTTCCCCCACCTGGTGAAAGAAATAGACTTACAAGTCCAGGAAGCACACAGAACCCCAAACAAAAGGAATCCAAAGAGGACCACACCAAGACACATCATAATTAAAATGCCAAGAGCAAAAGACAAAGAGAGAATATTAAAAGCAGCAAGAGAAAAACAGTTAGTTACCTACAAGGGAGCATCCATACAACTGTCAGCTGATTTCTCAACAGAAACTATGCAGGCCAGACAGGAGTGGCAAGAAATATTCAAAGTGATGACAGCAAGAACCTACAACCAAGATTACTCTACCCAGCAAAGCTATCATTCAGAATTGAAGGTCAGACAAAGAGCTTCACAGATAAGAAAAAGCTAAAGGAGTTCATCACCATCAAACCAGTATTATATGAAATGTTAAAGGTATTCTTTAAGAAGAGGAAGAAGAAGAAAAAGGTAAAGATAAAAATTATGAACAACAAATACATATCTATCAACAAGTAAATCTAAAAATCAAGTGAATAAAAAATCTGATGAACAGAATAAACTGGTGAATATAAGAGAATCAGGGGCATAGAAAGGGAGTGGACTGACAATTCTCGGGGTGAAAGGGGTGTGGGGGGTGCGGGAAGAGACTGGACAAAAATCATACACCTATGGATGAGGACAGTGGGGTGGGCAAGGACATAGAGTGGGGTGGGAACCGGGTTGAGGGGAGCTATGGGAAAAAAAAAAGGAACAATTGTAATAATCTGAACAATAAATATTAAATTAAAAATTATCAATAACAGGAAATAGAATGGAAATACTTATATCACTGTAATTATTACATTGCTGATAAATATTGAGACCATGAGAAAGAAGATAAATTATGTGCCTATGGGATCACAGTAAGGATGGAAAGAATTGTGGGACTTAGAAATAAGGCCCAAGGTGCTCTATTCAAGAGTTGATGCTTGGTTTTTACTTTCTTAAAGCAGTTGAAAGTACTCCACTGCCAGTGGCAGCAGCCAAGCCTAATTTTGTGTTTTCTTTTGTTTTCCCTCCTCCCCCAACCTACCACCACTCTCATTATTCTGATATTCTTTGCTTAGGGAAAAACAAAATCACATATGCACTAACAAAACTACATATTTTTTCTTCTCCATTTGTGAACAATATATATATAGTATTACATGCACATGTTGTGAAAGAAAAGATTGAATAAATATAACTTCAATGCCAGTTCCATTCGATAACATTTAGAAATTGACAAAGAAGCTGAAAGAGTAAAGTCACGTTTGGTGAGTTATAATAAGAATAAGGTGAGATATGTAAAATTCAAATGTTTCAGAGAATCAAGCTAAAATAATGCTTTGTTCTTTACAGTAGGCATTTCTTGCTAATGCAGCATTATACACAATACTGGAGGCCTGGTGTAAGAATTCGTGCATGGATGGGGTCCGGCTGGCCCATCCCCATGGGGCCGATCTGGCTAGGGGGAAGGGATGCGGGAGGTTGGCTGGCCATCCCCACCCCCATCAGGCCAGTTGGCTGGCCGCAGTGCGTGTGATAGCGACTGCTTGTTCCAGTTGTTCCAGTCATTCTGGTGGCTTGGCTTTTATATATATAGATTATTGGTTCAAACTGTGTTGTGAAATTTTGTTTGAGCACTTTTAAGCTTTCCCTTATTGCACCTCTTTCTATGACTCCAGGGCTCAAGAGCACCTGATTATGTTTATGCATTGTTTCTTACTATATCCTAATACTGCATCATACTTACTATCTAGATCTACTTACCAGTATACATAGCTTTTATATACTGTGGTGACTGAAAGTTTAACTCTAAATCAAGGTTTCTCACCTTTGACATTTGGGGCTGGATAATTCCTCACTGTGAGGACTGTCCTGTACATTATAAAATGTTCAGCCACATCCCTAGCCTCTACCCACTAGATTTCAGGTAATGCATCTAACATTCCAGTAGCACCTCCTGTCCAGTTGTGACAATGACAAATGTCTCTGACACTGCTAAAATCACCTGGAGGTAAAAAAAAATTCCACTGTTTCAGACACTGCCCTAAATGGCAATATTAATATAATAGTGAAATAGTGAATTAGGGAATTGTTTGTGACTCATTTCCTCCTGCCGGTTACATTATAGGCCCTAGAAATAGGAAGGACTAGAAAGCAGACTTTGGCCCCCTCCAATGCCACATCTTAAAAAGAAGGAAGAAATTTGAAAACTAATTGAAATAAGTATGTGTTAGTGACTTTTTAATTTCTATAGCTGCAACCTTAGAATATTGGTTATCACTTTTGTATTCAAGGTTTAGTTAAAATGATGTATATGTGTTTATAAGTTTTCTATTTCTCTTTAGAATTTATTTTGCTAGTGCTTGCCTACAATAATAATATATTGTAGAGATAATCTTCCTGCAAGATTAAAAAAAGATACTTCATGGTAGTAATAAGACATTCACAATGACCAACTTTTACAAACTATTGTTATCCAAGATATTATTTTACTGTTAGATGTAATGTAACGCTTAGAAAAAGATAAAATATATCTGTTGAACATTATCTCATCTTTAAGAATCTTAATACATATTAAAATAATAAAGTTATGTACTTCTATAAAGAATATTGTTCAACAGTTTTTAAAGCCATATATTTCAGTGTTATTTGAAATTTGAAATTTTCTGTATATAACCTTTATCCTTCAAAACTGATAAATGTTTTCCTAATGTTTCCTATTTCCAACTGAATACTTTATTTTGCTCTATTTTTTAAAGAATATATAGTGTTTGTACTTGAAGCAAAAAAGACATGAAGGTAGAACTTTGTAAAATGTAGTTCTACTACAAGTTAAATATTTTTAGACTTTAGTTTACAAATTTTTTTGTTTTACCATGTTCCACTTGTGGTACACAAACATCTTGCTCTCAACATAAGGGTTCCAACTTACAAGGTTATTTTCTTTTGTTGAATTTTTGTTTAACCTTTCTCTGCTTCAAATCCTTTATCTGTGAAATAAATATGAAAATAACATCTTTACATGCATGTATGAACAACTCAAGAGTGACCAAGCCCGAGTGGGTATTTATTCTCTATCATAGGTTAGAGAAAAATAACGAATTTTAGTCAATCAGAAGAGTCAAATGCTATGTCTGCTGACTAGTGTGTGTGTGTGTGTGGGGGGGTCACTTATCCACTTTAACATTAGTCACTTTATCCTATAATGATTATGCTGATGTGGATCTATCCCTGTGGATCTCACCCAATTCTCCATGTTGGCAGTCGGCTCTAATAATGGGACTAAGACAGGGAGAACATATTTATGTGATGACTGAGCGGAGCAGTCAGGCTTTGGGAGAGTTAAATCTACAGAAAGGAAGCCTATCTTTTATGATAAACACAGCATCCTTGGTATTTGCTGTAGGAGTAACAATAAATAATTTACTTAACATCCATTACTTCTAAAATTAAAGTATCTACTGAGTAAACCAGTATCTACTGTGAAAGTCATACTGGTACCTCCAGGAATAGATTTGTGGTATTCAGGACAGAGCCAGGCATATACAGACATATTAATTTTCCTTAAACACATGGGCTCAAACTTAAACATGTAAATCACCAGAGAGCTCATTACAACACATATTTCTGGGCTCTATCCTAGCATTTCTGGTTTAGTAGGTCATGTATGAGAACTGAGAATTTGTCATTTCTGACAAGTTTGAAGGTGAGTTAATTGTCATGGTGCCACCCTTTGGGAACCATTGTCCTGGACAAGCAGTTTTGCAGGACAACTTGTGTCATCCACATCAGATTCAAATATATAACTAGAATTTTCATGTTAAAATAACAAACAAACAAATACAATAATTCTTACAATATTTTCTACCTAATTTTCATTTTAATATGTCGGTTGCACCATGTGTATTGGCATTATTTTAGTGGTAAAATGAATATATCACACCATTTACATATTTTAGAAAGGCCTACACCTTTCTAATTCTATTGGCCTTTCTGTTAATGTTTAGGACAATATGAAATCTGAAACAAAAAGTAGTAAATAAAATATATAAATTAGAAATATTACATCTATGCTTTACATTTGTGCTTCAAATTATAGTTACTGTTTTTATTTCTTCTTTTAATTATCTTTTTAAATCTTTTTCCTTTGCAGGCTACACTGGTGTTTGATAATTTATTATTTTTATTTGAAGCTGTAATTAAGGTAACATACTTTAGATTTAAGGCTGGGTTCTGTAGAAAGACTACATTTCCCTTTTCTTTTCAGTTTTGCTGAATCAGGAAGGAGACAGCAATGTCCTGTCCTGGGACTTCTCCCATAAGGTGCCATCATAGGAATTTTGTTAAGGCTAATCCAATTTTGCTTAGAATCTTTATGTTGTCTGATAATCTAAAGAAAGATGCCATTGGTATGTATTATCTGCAATTTTTGTAATAAGATTAAACTATGTAGGATGCCAATTATTTATTTTATTAAGTCTAATTCACTTAAATACTTTTTTAAAAATCAGAACATATTCAAGTAGATACATATACACAATCATGTTAGAATAGGATTCAATTTTAGCCTTATGATTTTGAAAATGTATTTGATTCTACTTCAGAGTAGTAATTTATATCTTTCATAGAAAATTAGTTTCTATTATTGCTCTAATATTACTTTCATGCATATACATTTGCAAGAAAAATATTTATTATCAAGCCTGATTCAGAGGTCCATAACCATGGATCACTAGCAAAAGATACTTTTAGAAGAATGGGGGTGGGGGTGGTGTGGCGGTGGCAGAGAATAAAACCAATACTATATTCTCTTATGTAATTCTGTTTATATTCTGTGTAATTGAAGAGGGAAGTAACATTAAAGATTTGTCCTACTTAAAAGAAAAAAAATGTTGTAAACAAGTCAAAATAACTTCCAGTGAAGCAAAAACATTAGGTACTTCAAGCTTTTCATCAATTCCTTACTGTTGAATTCTGGACAGAATCTTTTTTCTAGCTGTGAAATTTGAGTCTAATCTAAGAGTAGTGATCAGTTCCATAGTTTTAGTCAATAAAAGAGCTTTTTATAATTAATATGTGCCAACCATATCCAATGCTTATTTTACCATAGCACTCTCCTCTTCTCAGGAAAGAATAATGGAATGTACCCGTTTAATATTTTATTTCAATAGCACACATCAATCCATTTGTTTGTAAAGTAGATTAAAAATAAAACTAGCAAAATTTTCTCTTCTATAGGCAGTGCAAGCCCTAAATACAAATTTTAAATTTTGAGTTTTCTAAGACATTTGATTCTGAAAATATAAAGTCAAATAAAATAACAAAATCAACAAAAATAAAAATAGGCCATAAGAATGAGACTAAGAGCCTGAAAGAGCACTATAATTTTAAGAGAGTTGTGTTTCTTATCCCAATTATTAGTTTAAGCCATTGGGGTAAGAATAGTTAACAACCTGGTTGATATTCAGGATCTTGAAAGGATATTGGTGGCAGTGGTCAGCAAACTGTGGCTCTGTTGACTAATGAGTTTGCCGACCACTGGGATAGGGGCTTAATCACAAGGAACAACAACAGCCTGTGATTATTGGAATCGAGAGTCTAGGTCAGTGGTCAGCAAACTCATTAGTCAACAGAGTGGCAAACTGCGGCTCGCGAGCCGCAGTTTGCTGACCACTGATAGGGCATGCCTTTGTGTCTTTGTGTCACAAAACCAAGAACATGATTTGCTTCCAAAGTTTCTTTTCTTTTCTTTTCTTTTTTCTTTTTCTTTTTCTTTTTTTTTTTTTTACTTTTAATTGGCTTTTATTTATCTCTCACTTCCTGAGTGGTCTATGGAAGGTTTACTGGGGTGATCACTTTTTGAATACTAACTCAATGTTGACAACTCCTTTGAAGAATATTTTTAAATATTTTCTTATCTATGTATTTACTTTTCAGTGATCATAACTTTAAAATAAATAGTTTGAATGCTAACAATTTGCTGGCAATGCATATTTGGGATTATGTAATATTTTAAAATATTCATGCAGATATGATATGATAAGATATGTAATGTTTGACACTTAAAATGAAAAGCAAACTTGGGAAACAAAGGAAGTCATAAACTCAAAATTCCAGGGGTTTATGCAGTTAAAACTTTCACATAATTATATTGTGTTTTTATTTGTCCTCAAATTTTATGAGATAAAATCCAGAGGGCATATAAAAATGGTAGAGATTTTATGAAGAAAATTCCAGGGTTTTTATAAAGTCAGTGCAGATCTAATTTAACTCCTGCACCTACCTCTGGAGTTCCATATAGTCATTGATTTTCTCCAAAACTTGTCCTGTAGTTTATTGCTTTCATTTATTCACACCATTTTTTCTGTAATAGCTACACCCTGTCCTTTCTACCTATTGAAATCCTATTTATCTGTCAAGCTTCAGCTAACATGTCACCTACAAAGAAGCAGTTTATGACATCCACCAGAAGTTAGCAGGGATTGCTCCCTTTTCTAAACCCACATAGTATTTTTATGCCCCTCTTCCAAAAGCTTACCATGTATTATTATAATCATTTGCAACCCATAATGATTTTATGCTTCTTAAGGATAGATATTCATTTTTCAGTCCCCAGAGTACATTGAACAGCTTTTAGTAACCTATAAATTGTTGGTAAACAAGTGAGACATTTCTTGTCTTCCATAAAGTTCAAGAAAGAGTACATTTCACTTGTTAATTAAGCATTTATTAAAAGATAGAGATATTTTATAATTTATTTACATGTATTGAATCACTTAACCACTTAATTCTCTTTGTGAGAGATTGATTGCATTGATGGCTCTATTTTTTTATCCATTCCTACATTCTGAACCTTACCACTCCATGACTTTGCAGCTCTTGCCACCAAGAGATCATTGTGTCTCACGTTTAGGTCTGTGATCCATCAGAAAGAAAGAGGGGGTGGAGGAAGCTTGAAGAGGATAAAGAGGATATATGGTGATGGAAGGAGACTAAACCTTGAGTGATGAGCACACACTGCAATATACAGATGATGTATTATAATAGTGTACGTTTGAAACTTATATAATCTTACTAACCAATGTCACCATAATACGTTAATTTTTTTAAAAGAGGATAATTGGGTGGCTTGACTTTATTCCATGTTTAGCATCTCTCATCAGGTACTTAAGCATGCCTTAGCCTAGGCAAGCCTTGAAAAGCTGATAGCCAACTGATCCGCACCCTAATATACCAGGAATCCAGCCAAGAGCAACAAAGCTATCTGACAACCATTCCAAAATGTGTTAGCAGTAAATACTTTTCAATGTTTACTACTGTTTTACTCTGATGCTTCTCTGAAGGTTCTTGCAATCAACTACAGGTCTGAGTGTTTTGTCTTTTGTTAAAAAGTACTATGCCTTGGACTTTTGGGTACTGATTTCTATGCATCAGCTTTAAGTTAAGGAGTCATTTAACTATCAGACCATACTAGTGGACTGAGTTAGGTTTTCCAGCACATTTATGTCGAAGCGAATGGGTTCATGAGACTGTTAAGCCATTGGAGCAGAAGTAGAATTAATCACATATGACTGAATGAACTGATTGTGGGTTTTGTTTGAAATACTGTTGATTTTTTAATGTTATACTTTTTGAATGTATAAGGAAGACTTTTGTTTCCCTTAAGCTATTTATAAATTATGGCAATTAGTAGACTACATTATTGTAAACAGAAATTAAACAGTCTTAATATATATTTTCTCTCTGCTTAACCACTCCAGAATTTGGTACCTCTTATTCAGCTTTCTTATATAGTGACCTGCTTGTTTGCATAGGTTCTGTGTGAATCTGTCCTTCTTGCTACTGGGACTAGATTAGAAACATTAGATATATAACAAAGGCCTTACCTGGAATGTCATATTTGAGAATAGTGCTCATTTGAAAGGTATAAGTAGACACTTTAAAGGAAATAAGCTTCATGCTTATAAAGCCCTTTTGAAAGAACTGGCCTGATACCTGACTGACAGTGTTCATGGACATTTGTGTTCCCAGTCTTACCGGTGAATAAGAAAGGTCATTTATATTTTAAGGACCTTAAGAAGAGAGGAATTAACCCACATTTATAGCTAACATAGGGTAAATATTGATGTGAATACTTGGCTTGAAAACTTCCAGCATAGAAAACAGAAGGAGGGTAATATGGTAAGTTACCATTCTTGCAACACGTATGTAAAAAAAAAAAAAAAAAAAATCAGGTAAATCTGATAAGACCACCACATTTTATGATGAAGAATACAATACCTTTGATATTATAATTTATAAAAATGTGGAGTAGTGACTATAGAGAGAAATTTCATGTTTCTGTAGAATAGTATGCATAATCTAAAACACGGCCCTGTTGGAGGAGGAAGTTTTAGTCTTATCCTGCAAATTAGACTGGTCTTGTTACCTTGTCCAAATTATCAATCCCTTTCAAATTTTAAGTTATTCCAGTTTTCTTCAATATGTAACTACATCCCTCCAAATTGGAAGTTTTAAATATTCAGGTTTCCAGTGCTTGCAGTGGCCACACCCATCCTGGCCACTAATTTGTTTTCAGGTATGATTGGCAGACAGTTGGGCACCTTCTCATAGACCTTACTGGTCATGTACCTAAACTGTCTCTGTCCAGTCCCTTCCCTCATCAATCAGCAGGGAACAGAGTTGGAGAATGTTAAACACAGCCTTTGGCAAAGCTATATAAATGGCATGCCTATATTATCCGGTTTTCCCTTTCACTCCTTTCCTGTTTAATAGTAATTAGGTTATTTTAACAGCATTATGAGCCTTGAAGAATCATTTAGCAGACCAGGCATGGGACCGATTTCTTCCTGGATAAGCCATTATTTTGGTAAGTCCTGCAAAATGCTTAAGTAATAATTGCTGTTATACAATAGATAACTAATAAATTTCTTATACTAAAAAAATCGACTAAAAGATAGAACTTTAATACATTTTTATAATAGCATTTTATCAGATCAAGAGGCTGTCAATAATCACTAAGAGTTTTTCTGATTTTTTTAAAATCTTCAAATATATGCTCAGTTTACAATCTCATCATATTTCACATTAGCTCTAAGAAATTTGCAGCCCAAATGAGTAAGAAGTGGTTTCAGGATGTAAAGCAAAGTTGTCATAGGCAGAGTGTCTCAGGAACTGAAGTAATTAGCTTCTGATCTACCATGCAAGCTTACAATGCAGTTTTCAATGACTGCAAGTATTATGGTGACTTGGCAGTTTTTCTTAAATTGGACTTTGATTTTCAGACTCGAATTGCTGAATTTGCTTATTGCCAGGAGAAGCTAATTAGAAATTTTTCTATGCAAAAGTTGATAAATGGGCCCCAATTTGGTCATTCAATCTAGTCAAGTCAGGAAGAATTATGGACTTTCCAAAAGAAAGGTAAGTGATTATGTCAACATAGCAGGAATGGGAAATACATATTTTAGTTATCATTTTTAAAATAAAATAATATAAATTGAGAATTTTATGAAAATTTATAAAATGGGATTCATAAAGTTATAATAATATGTAAAAGAGAAAGGTCAAGCAGCTAAAGCCAAATGTTAACTTTATTGATTCAAAATATTTTATCAAAATTTATACTTTTATCTCTAAGCTGGTTTGGTTCAGTGGATACAGCATTGGCCTGTGGACTGAAGGGTCCTGGTTTTGATTCCAGTCAAGGGCACATGCCAGGGTTGCGACTCAATTCCCAGTGGGGGGTGTGCAGGAGGCAGCCAATCAATGATTTTCTCTCATCATTGATGTTTCTATCTCTCTCTCCCTCTCCCTTTCTCTCTGAAATCAATAAAGTATATATTAAAAATTTTATACTCCTATTGCTAGTAGAAGAATTACTATGTATTTAGTATCAATTCCACCAATTGAAAAACATGTTATCAAAAAGCTATTCAAAGAGAGCCAATATTAAAGCCTTCTCCCTGAAGTCTATATTCTAGTCAATTATTTGAATAAATTTTCAAATAGAAGTTTCAGAAAGCATTGTGTCTATCCATCGGTTATGTTGCAAAAATAATTGACTACATAATATTTGTTAAGCCTAGATAGATTTTTATGATCACCAAATAGATACAAATATTTTGCAGTTCCACATTCTTTAGTACAACTTAAGAACAATTAAGTTTTCAGCTTTGTCTAAAGGACACAAACACACAGTTTCTGGAAATAGCTGCTCAACTTTTATGGTAAAGTTATGGATGTGATTTCGTATTTCATAAGAATAACTTTTCCAGCAAAAAAAAACCCACAAAAAAAAAACTTGAGTGATAGTGTATCAGTTAACATATTAAGCTCTAAGAGAAGAACTAAATTTAAATTTTATCTTTTTCATTTTCTTGCTTTAGGATTTAAACATGTTATTTATCCTATAGCTACTTTTTTCCTCATCAATACAATTGAGATTCATAAGTTTAATTTGCAAACTTAGTATAAAGATGAAGTATACTAATGCAGTGTATCCCAAACTTCTATTATTTATGTTCCACTCTCACAAATTTTCCTTTCTTCAAACCATCCTCAATGAATTATTTAGTATTTGTAAAAGCTTACCCATATAATTAAATATATATATAATTACAAAAATGTTTATAAAATTAATTAAGGAAAATGAACTACTATTATTGGTGGTGGCAGTGAAAATGGCACCAGATGTTAGACCGGTGGAGTCAGAACTTGGTATTTGAATTCTGGCTAAGAAAGAATTCAGAGTCAAGACTCAAACTATAAGATAAAGTTTATTTACAAAGTCATGGAGGTAGAAGTGAGCAGTAGAAGAAATGGGCTCAGGAAACAAGTTACAGAGGCAAAAGGAGGGCCCTGGGAGCTTAGAAGGAAGGTAAAGGTAACCTGCCTGAGGGAAGAAAGGGCGACCAGAAAGATGGGGGCATGCTCCTGAGAGGGAGAGTATGCTGGGTCCTCCTTCCTCCTCCTTAAAGGGTGAGGATTTTAGGGGCAGTCCCAGAGGAGGGTCTCAGTAGAATATTCATCAGCTTCCCAGGCCTGTCCTTTCAGGTTCTGGTTTCTACTGATTGGTCAGCACCAAGGCAAGGGGTTATTAGTCAGTGCAGATGGTCCTGCTTTTGCTCCCTTTTCTGAGCCTGGAACTGAAACACAAATGAAGCCTAGATTTTAGCCCTAGGGGTTAATGCTTAAGGGGTGGTCCTGCCAAGGCCCACATGGGAGTTCCATGAGGCCACTCTTCAGCCCCTTGTGTCTCACCCAAGTGGGTCTATGGCACGACTAGCAACATGCCAGGGGAGGAAAGGTCAGGGAGGGGTCTGAGCCGCATGAGCAGCTCGTGAACAGACATGCCAGGGGAGAAAAGGTCACCCTGGGGATGAGGTCTTTGTTTTCACAGTTTGTTTTGCCTCTTGCTAGGCATCTGGGGCTTTCCACCCTGGTGACCTTCTGTACCTGGCCCACGTTCCTTGCTCTGCTCTTGTCTGTCTGTCTACCACATAACCATAAATGGCAATTGACTTTAAAGAAAAAATAATCCTATATAATAAAAGCCTAATATGCAAATCAACCAAATGGTGGAACAACTGGTTGGCAGGGGACATGGCTGGGGAGCGGGCAGCACCAGGCCAGCCAAGGCAGGTACCAGCAGGCAGAGGGAGAGGACGGTGATTGGGGGGTGGTGGCGACCAGATTGTGATGGAGGGGTGATCAGGAGGTGGGGCAGGCTACTCACTGGCTGGTGCCATCCCCCGATTTCCCCTCCAGTCACCTCCAACAGAGGGAGGCCAGCAGCAGTGGTGGTGAGGTGATGGGGGATGGAGCCGACTGATCACCAGCTGATGCCATCCCCCAATCGATCTACAGGTCGCCTCCTGCAGAGGGCTCCTAGTCTGTGAGAGGTTGCAGGCTGGGCTGAAGAACCCTCCCCCACAAGTGCACAGATTTTTGAGCACCAGTCCTCTAACGATTATATAATGTTACTAATCTTATATAATAAAAGGCTAATATGCAAATTGTCCCCTCAGGCAGGAGTTCCACTGACTGGGAGTTTAACCAGAGGGTGGGGCCAGCTGGCCAACTGCCTGTGGCCCCTCCCCCCAGCTGGCTCCACCCCCAATCATCTCCCCCCATTGGGTGTGGGGTTGGCCCATCAACCTCCTGCATCCTTTCCCTCCAGCCAGCCAGGCCCAACCAGCCCCAATCAGGGCAGGCCAGCCAGACCCCATCCATGCACAAATTCATGCACCAGGCTTCTAGTATTAATATAATGGCATTTGGTTCCCATGTAAGCATATCTGTCCTGTTGAGTCTAATTACTCTATTTAAAGGTAGCATAATCTATATATATAAAAGCCTAAGTGATCATTATGACCAAACAACCAGAATGACTGGTTGACCAGTTGCTATGATGCGCACTGACCACTAGGGGCCAGACACTCAATGCAGGAACTACCCCCTGGTGGTTGGTGAGTTCCACAGCCCTTCCCCCCAGCTGGCCAACCTCCCATGGCCCCTCCCTCCCACCACCACTGGCCAACCTCACCAGTCTTTCCCCCGGGGCCACAATCAGGGGGCTGGCCAGCCAATCTCCCAGGATCCCTCCACCTGGCTGACTGGTTGGCCCCCCAATAGGCCTGGATCACCAGTCAGGCTGAGGGACCCCATCTGTGCATGAATTCGTGCACCAGGTCTCTATTTAAATATAATTAAGTATAAAATGTGGGACAAAAATAGCACAAAGTCCAGCAGGGAAAACATTAAAGTAAAAATATTGAATCTTTTTATGCTAAGGGGATGTGGTATAAATCACACTTTGAAAGAAAACTATGGTAAGTTACATATATGTATTATAAACACTAAAACAACCATTAAAATAACAAAACAAAAAGGCAGAGAAAGAAGAAAAGGGAAAGCAAACAACTGAAGGGACAAATAGAAGATAATAGTTAACTTCTGATAGATTTAACTAATTGTATCAGTAATCACATTGTACTAGTAAATAGTTGGCTTAAGAAAAATAAAGACCTGATTAATTGGAGAGATATATATTGTCCTCAGTCAAGGAAGCTTAATATTGTTAAGATGTTAATTCTTCTCAAATTTATCTTTATATTCAACACATTCCCATCAAAATCCCAGTAGAATTCTTTGAAGTATTGAAAAGCTGATTAAAAAATGCATATGTTAATACCAAGGTCCTAGAACAGTGGTTGGCAAACTGCGGCTCACAAGCCACAGCCGCCGCGGTTTGCCACTCTGTGGACTAATGAGTTTGCTGACCACTGTCCTAGAATAACCATGCCATATTTGAAAAGAACAGAGTTGGAAGTCTATCTAGCAACAATAGCAACAAGTCTAAACAATAAAAGTGTTTCTGTTTTTATCACATCAGCATTTAGAATATGCTTCTTTATCAACTTTCTAAATACCCAGGATGATTATTTTCAGAGATACAAATCTGATTTAGCTGTCTATGTTTTATTTTATTCTTTATAGTGAAAAACTGTATTTATGTCCTTTTAATGTAACTTTCTCCTTGTCTTTTCTAACATTTAGTCATACTAAAGTTAGTGCATGATGTTTAAAAATACAGGTAGCAAGATTCAGTAGAGAACAGATATGCATTTGGTTAAAGGCTCTTCTGTGGCTAATGTATCCTCCATAAATGCACTATCTCATTTCCCTGTAACAAATACAAATCTATGTAAAATATTAAAATTCATAGGTTAAATCTGAGGGATATAGAATCATAAAACATATTATATTCCCAGGGCATATTGATTGCTATCACACTGGGGAAAGGGGAAAAAAAAAAAGCCTGATACAGAAACAGTGACAGAAGATGATAATAAAGAACTTTTGTCAACTGATTTTAATGTAGTGGTAAATGGAGCCTTTATTTTTATCACCTGTCAAATAAGAACTAATTTGTTTTAGAGAGAGAAATACCAGACATTGTAAAATGAGACACTGAAGGGAAAAAAAGTCCACATCAGTGAAGGTGTTCATATAGTCACAGACATTTAGATCCTTGATGCATGAAAATATTTATAGATATGTGAGGTGCATAACAGTTCAAATTGAGGCTTGAACTAACTACTATATCACAAAACATTGTCAGTCTTGCTGCTTTTATATGATGTGTGTTAGTATTAAACAAAAGAAATATTGGAGGATACGTTTTATAATTTGTCAAGTGTTGAGGGTTTTGAACACTACTTCATACAATTTGCTTATAACAAGAAAAGTTTGTAAGCTGCTTATCTTTCATTTGCCTTATACACAGGGTAACCATCTTTTTGCCCTGCTGGGAGATCCTGGAGAATGATCCCTGTGAGCGACATAGTCTGGGCCCCATTGCCCTCTGGCTATCTATAATATTTAGGCTGTGAACTTACTGGCCAGAAATCTGAGGGCAGGTGAGAGGGACATCAGCCATGTCTTCTCTATTCTTTCCCTGATTTTGTATATCTCAGGCAGTGGTTATTATAGCTCTTCTAAGTCTGTTTCTCAGTAAATGCTTGTAATACTGTTTTTTCCCCTTAACACTAGAGATTTAGGTGTTAGACTCGTATCTCACAGGTGCTTTTCTCCAGATAGAATCCATCAATTTTCTACACAGCACCACAAGAAATTTTAAAACATGCAATAGCTGACTATTTAGTTAGGGGCACTAACTTCTTTTCCTTAGATTATTAAAAAAAAAATGACAACAGTCAACACAACAATATCCGTCCAGTGTGAATGAATCAAAATTATACTTCTTTTTTTTGTCAGATTGGCAAAAAGTATAATACATATTTTTATGTGCTACAGAATTTTAGTAATTAGTTTAAATATGCCATGAGATAAAAAGGTTGAAAATCATGGCTTTAGTCCATAAATATATAAGTGGTCCCTTCATTTGGACCATGTGGGGGCATTCTGTTTCCTACAGTAATGCTAACTGATAAAATATGTTAAGTATAACAAGGAAATTGTACTACATATTCATAGTCCAATTACCAAACTCAGAAAACTTAACATTAATTTTAACATTAATACTACTAAAGCAAAAGTTGCAACAGTCAAAGGTAAACAGGGTAAGAAAAACCTTCTTCAAGGCTGTTGTTACAATGGTGGAGAGAGACCAGAACACAATCTGAAGTAGACACCACTGAAATACAAAACCGGATAGTTTCTAAGAGCTGGGGTAGTCCTCTGTTTTCTAGTTGACCTTATCAGAAGGAAAAGGAAACTTTCCCTTCCCATTATGACCAGACATAGTTTATAGCATGATGCTAGCTAGACACACACTGAAGTTAGGTCCCTGCCCTGCAGGGACCAGGTACTCCATCCTCCTTGATTATTACATTCCAAGGGGATAGCTCCAAGGTCCTTGAGAAAGACAGTCCTGGTTTGTAAAACTGACAAGAGGCTTTAGAAAGATTTACATCTCAAAGAAGCAGAGAAAGGATTTGCAATTGTAAGTTTACTAAACTAGGAAAGGGAGGTCTGGAATACTAGTAAGAGGGAGGCCATAGCCTAGGGTCAGGAAGAAGCCTGACTTTAGTCTAACTGAGGAAAATGTTCAGACCATCTTGGTTGATACAATATTTATTAACTATATTAAACTAGTAGCCCTGCGCATGAATCCATGTGCCAGTAGCTCGCTGCTGCCCTCCAGTAGTTCTCCGCCTGCTGCCCCACCCTCCCACCCTCCTGTACCTCCCCCTTACCCCCCTTTTCCCCCCATAGCTTGCTGCCCTGCCCCCTCCTGTAGCTCTCTGCCGTCTGCTTGTAGCTCGCTGCCCCACCCTCCTGCTGATCCATGATTCGGTCATTACGTGGTCAGTCCTTAGGCTTCACAGCATAACGACCATTTGCATATTACATCTTTATTATATAGGATATTAATTATTCACTAATAGAAAATCAATATTAAAATGTCATTAGCTGTCCCAAAGTGTCCTTATAGCAGTTTTAACAATCTGTGATCCAAGAAATAAACATGGATTGTGTTTAGTTTTTATGGATTTTTAGTCTTTTTAAATTTAGAAAAATGCTTTAGCGTTATTTTTGTATGACATTGACATTTGTGAAGAGTACACACCAGTGTGTTTTTCAGAAGTCCATCTATACTGTTTTTTAAAAAATATATTTTTATTGATTTCAGAGAGGAAGGGAGAGGGAGAGAGGGATAGAAACATCAGTGACGAGAGGGAATCATTGATCGGCTGCCTCCTGTGGGGGATGGAGCCTGCAACTGGGCATGTGCCCTGACCAGGAATTGAACTGTGACCTCCTGGTTCATAGGTTGATGCTCCACATGGGAAGGGCTATACTGACTTTTTATTATAAGTTAGCACATACATAATATAACACATAGATATTATCTTTGTCAATTTTTATAAATGAAAAAATTGAAAGGGAAATTAATTCTATTGACCCAAATCACAGTTTCTAAGTAACTAGCAAGGTCAGGATCTGATGCAAGTAGCAAGATTTATCACTCTTAATCATAATAATGTATTGTAATAATGTCTAACATATCCCAAATATGAACTTACCTTGTCCTATGCTTATTAATCAGCAAAACTGTGGTCATGGCATATATTTTTCACACATTACCCACATACACAGATGCATATTTACATACATACATAGTGTGCTTCTACCTGCTAGGCTTTGTTCTCAGGCCTTTGTACACAGAGATGCATATAATCAAATCACTACCCTAAAAGAATATTAATGTTGACAGATTAAAAGACAGGCAATCCAAAATAAGGCAATAAGCTAAATATTACATTTTATCGAATCAGTTTAATCCAGAATTAAAATCCATGAATGGTTACTTGAAGGAGAAGCATTCATTCTTGTTTCCTCATAGTTAAATTTGCAAATATCTAACAATATGTGCTTACTTTTACTAGTAATAGATTGTTAACTAAGACAATTTAGTGATTATATTAGCAATGCATTTAACTTTAGCAATTTTTAAATCTTCGGTTTAAAAAGATGTTCTGAATATTTTCCTCAGTTAGACTGAAGTTAGATAGGCTTCTTCCTGACTCTAGGCTATGGCCTCCCTCTTACTAGTATTCCAGGCCCTCCCTTTCCTAGTTTAGTAAACTTACAATTGAAAATCCTTTCTCTGCTTCTTTGAGATATAAATCTTTCTAAAGCCTCTTGTCATTTTTACAGACCAGGATTGTCTTTCTCAAGGACCTTGGAGCTATCCCCTTGAAATGTAATCATCAAGGAGGATGGAGTACCTGGTCCCTGCAGGGCAGGGACCTAACTTCAGTGTGTGTCTAGCTAGCATCATGCTATAAACTATGTCTGGTCATAATGGGAAGGGAAAGTTTCCTTTCCTTTTGGTAAGGTCAACTAGAAAACAGAGGACTACCCCAGCTCTTAGAAACTATCCGGTTTTGTATGTCAGTGGTGTCTACTTCAGATTGTGTTCTGGTCTCCACTACATTAGCAATGAATTTAACATTAGCAATTTTTAAATCTACACAAGTATGAAGAATAGATCGAAAGTTCAAACACAGAATCTTTCTGTTTAATATAAAGTGGTAAATTAACATGAAGGTTTGACTGCTTCCCTAAAATAACAGCTTTAAGTAAATTACAAAAGTGAGAGAGAAGCATGGATTGGACCAGTGGATATGAACAATGAGAAATTTCAATGTAGTTTAAGGACTGTCCAGAGCCTGCATGGAGTAGTGGAACCTGGTGACAGAACAACCCCAGATCAGCAGTGAGGATATAGTTTGGGGGATGACTTTTAATTTCTGTTCTTACATCTTTTCCATAAGCCCAATCCACCCATTTTAGTGTTGGTGTGAAATGTCAGAGCTGATAAAGGACCCTTGTGGAAAGAACCAACTTCTACATCAGAACTGATGAATCATAGTCCAATACTTTCAGTTCTGATTTTTTTCTAAATGATTTATGGTTGAGACTTTTCTAGAGATATTGCCAGTTCAGACTCAGCAAACAGGGGTAGTTGTTTATAGTTCTGTAGTGCCTGGTGCTCTTGAACCCTGGGGTTCATTGCCACTCATAGTTGACACAGAAAAGGGACAAGTTCTGGCCAATGTGGCTCAGTTGGTTGGAGCATCATCCTTACAGCAAAAGGGTGCAAGTTCTATTTCCAGTCAGGGCACATACCTAGGTCATGGGATTGACCTCAGTCTGGGCGCATATGGAGGCAACCAATTGATACTTCTCTCTCATTTCAATGTTTCTCTCTCTCCCACTTCCTCTCTCTCTCTCAAATCAGTAAAAATATCCTCAGTGTGGATTTTACAAAAACAAACAAACAAATGAACAAGATCAGCATATAAATAAGATCATTTAAAAATATTGAAAGAAGAGCAATTCACAAGTCAATTAATTTGTTAAAGTGAGTAATGTCCAATTAGAAAATATAAAAACTATATTAGCAACAAAAACTAAAATACCTAGGAATTGACTTAAAAAGGAATTCATAAGATCTAAAAAGAGAAATGCTTTATAAGTATAATAAGTGAAAAGACTTGAAAATATGTCCCAACCTATTGATTTAGAAGACAATAACATAAGCTATTCATTTTCCTAAGATGAATTTATAAGTTCAATGCAATCTCAATGCAAATTCCAATTGGATATAAGGCATTTCATAACATTATTCTAACATGTGATGAATAGTTCATAAACATTCAAGTTAAACTCTTTTAAATTGTGTGTGTTTTTTTAAGCAAGAACCCAAGGCACAAACCATGAAGAATAAAATTGATACATGATTAAATAAAATTAAATATTTCTATTTAATGACAGCAAGATAAATTGTCAAATATTATATTTAGGAAAGTTATTTGCAATATCTAAAATCAATATAGGCTAATATCTAGGTCATATAAAAACTCCTAAAAACCAATAAGAAAATGGAGAAACCAAAAGAGAAAAATAGATTAAAAAATGTAGTTCATAGAAGAATACAAGAAAGAACAAAACATGTCCTCAAACACATTAATTAATTAATGCTATTTTAAAACAATGTTGCTCACTACTTTGTACTTTTAAGATTAGCAAAAATTATAAAGTTGCACAAGGCTGTCAGGGATATGGAATATGGAAGCTTCAAGCACTGCTGGCAATGACAAGATCTGATGCAGCCATTGCAGAGTTATCTGCCATTATGTGGTCATAGAAGCATGTGAACACTGTATCCAGAAATCTTATTCTTTTAGTAGATATCCATAGAAATTCTTACACACTGATAAGGGTATATATACTATTACAGATTGTGGTATTGAGGTATGAGAAAAAAACTTAGTTGCCCATCAAAGGACAATGTATAAGAACAACTTAATGATGTACATAGTTGAACAATGTTAATATTCATAAGTAATATAGATATACTTGTAAAATTTTATTTGAGTATTAAATGTATGAGGGCTATTGTACAATGCAACTAAACTACAAATACACACAACCAATGTTTAAAGAACACATACAAGTAAAAGAATCTTTATCAAATGCATTAGAACTGTTGACTGTGAAGGGGACATGGAAGGGAATTAGGCAGGGAAATAAATAGCAAATAAATGTGACTGTTGACTAGGGAGGTACAAAAATATTTACCAAATGACTTTCCTTCCTCACAAATTTGACTCTCAAACTCTGAACCCAAAATGCATTCCAGTGCAACATATGAAAACTTTAGAGAGGTGCATTTGATCATCACCTACTAATATGATGGGATTGTGTCCTCCAATAATCAATGAAAATGCTTCATGTTGTACAAAACCAGGATTTTTTTCTTTCTTTCCCTCCCTCCTTCTCTTACTCTCCCTCTCTCTTTCCTTTCATTCCTTTCTTCCCTCTTTCTTTCCTTCCTTCCTTCTCCCTCTCACTCATTCATTTATTCATTCACTCATTACAAGTTAACACTTTGTGATGGTGTACATTGGTTACAACAGTGAGATTTCTTTTTAGATCCATGAATCAAAATTGCTAATGTACTTTTTGTTGAAAAAATAAAGGGGGTAGGGAAAAGAACGTGATAATTTGATTTCAGAATATATGTGCATCCTTTCATAGCTTAAATGCAGGCAAATACTTGCAGCAGATTATTTGGGGAAAGTCTGGATAAATTTTGGATGACATAGATCTGGGAATTAGTGTGAAACAAGAAGAACTAAGTAAGGGGGGATTACAAGGCTACTTCCTAGCTATTGTGACAGCACTGGTAAATACAATTTTAAAATAATGGTAAAGGTATAATAAAGATAGAAACTAAAACAAAATAAAGGAAATAGTACTGGTTCTTCTAGTTACTGTAAAACTTAATGTTTCTGTTGTTGTTACTTGAGCAAAAATGGTGTTTATTCATAAAGGAACACAACTATTCATCATCCAAAAGACTCCACATGTTACAGAGACTATAACCCGGTAACAACAAAAATACAGCTTGTATTCTGTTAAAGAAAGAGCTGGGACAATTGAAAGATAAGTACAAGCAGAAGATCAATTAATCCTTGCTAGCATCAATTCTCAGAATAAATGATCAGAAGAGTGCATCACTTAATTTTTCTGGAAGGGATTATTCCATTCCATTACAAACTTTTGCAAGTACACACCTCCAGATTGTATTATAAGTAACAAGTTGCAATGGGTAAAGGTGGAAATGTAGCAAACTTAGCTTGAAAAAGTGAAACTGCTCTATTCATTCTTCAACTTATAAATAGAATATTCTTTCCAAAATAATAGGAATGTTAAGGACACAAGCAAAACTCCATCAGCAAAGTGAAAATAAGAGAGCAGCCCTCATTTGGCACTGTGGATGCAAATCATGCTTCCCCAATTTCTGGAACTTTATGTAACCTGGCTTTGGGGGTTGCAAGAAAACATGCAGAGGGTAGTCACCACATGAATGTTATGATCAGAAAGATGGAAACTGTTCCCCTTCAGCAACTTACCTCTAGACAAGGTGGCATTAAAGTGAAAATGAAGAAAAGGAAGAAGGACTAACCAGTGAAATTGTTTATATGGCTATTGTAAAATAGAAAAAATAAAAGAAATAAAATTGTTGGAGTTGCTACTATAGAACTGGTAGCACATTATAAATGGTTGACTGGTTAAAAACTAGTTTCAACTCTTGCCATATTATTTGCTACTTTGGATTAATTAAAATTCAATTATGAGAATCAAAAATAAGTTGATGAGTTAAATTCCTTCTCCCTTGGTTAAAGAGGAAAGAACCTGAAAATTATTAACTGAAAGGCAAGGATCTTCTAGCATAACAGCTGATGGGAGGAGCCAAGGTCTTAGGCAGTGGTGTATGAGAAATGGTTACCAGGCATATGCATAACTTTTGGAGATGACTGGATATAGGTAATTAATATGCAATACCCATGAGGGATAGAGAGCACACTCTAAGGGACCCACAGGTAAAATGTAGATAGGCTCTAGCAGAAAACTGAAAACTATCACAGGAGAATATTTTGTGTTATGCCACCATTACATTAAAGTATAATTGAGATGGTATTATGAGCAACTGGAGAGATCTGAATATAATGTTTATTAAATTAGAAATGAGCCAAATTTACCCTTGACCCAATTAAAAGTGAACATATGGAAACATTTGAAATTTCCCTGGGCCTCTTCTTGAATAAAAAGCTATCCAATGTAGAATTCTGAGAAGGCAACAAGAGTATATTCCTCTGATTAAGAAAGAGATTCAAGTGAGAGTATTAATTTCCACTACCTTTTTAATAACTCCATCTGATAGATACACAAGGCAGTTGGTTCGTGGAGCCTGACAGGAGGGCTTTTGGGGAGCAAACAGGCAATTTTCCTGAGAGATTTGTCTGGAAGAGATATGGCCTCTGTAACAACAAATGCAATAAGACAAGGGTTATTGATCCGTCATAATAGATTTGGCTTGCCCCTTCTTTACCATTCCATTTTTTAATAATATAGCTAAAGAGTATCTGCTTTTATGTGGAGTGGACTTCAGTACACTTTCACAATTCTTCCGAAGGAATATTTAATTCACTGGCACACTGTCATAAAGTAGTACAATAGCACTTAGACTTTCAAATCATTGGAATCCATTGATGCATTAAGTTGAAAATATAATGATAATTGCTTCCTTGGAGAGACAGAAAGATACGTATAAGGACAGTAGTCACCCATGTGACAAATTAAGATGGACTGATCTAACCAGACAAAATGCAGGATCCAGCAAAGTCTATGAAATGTTGAACAATTATAGTGGGCTGAAGTCTCTCCAAATATGAGAAATAGATTACTATTTTTAACTGACCCCCTGAAACAAAATAAGAAGTGAATCATCTTCCTCTTTTAGGGATCATGCTGAACCCTATCCACAAGGTCCTAAGACTTGTATTTGAATAGGACCTGAAAATGAGTAAGTAGGTTTTATTTTTTTTACTGCTTTTATTTTTTAAATATATTTTTATTGATTTCACAGAAAAGGGAGAGAGAGAGAGAGAGAAACATCAGTGATGAGAGAGAATCACTGATCCGGCTGCCTCCTGCATGCCTCCTGCATGCCTCCTCCCAAGAACCAAGCCCACAACAGGGGCATGTGCCATTGACTAGAATTGAACCTGAGACCCTTCAGTCCTCAGACTGACACTCTATCCACTAAGCCAAACCGGCTAGCACGAGTAAGTAGTTTTTAAATAAGCAATAGATAAAACATTGTTTGTAGAACCTTGTGATTTAAATAGTGATTTAAATAATTTTAAGTTTCCAAAATTAAAAAGAATAGAGAATGGGATTTTGGCAAGAACTGAAAAGTACACTTTAGTGAAGATTGTTTGAATTTTGGATTTGAAATATACCTGTTGGAGCCACTCAGTACAAGTGTTTTATAAGACAATTAGTAGCTTGCTACTGGGCATAAAAGAGAGATTGCTTTTTAACATAAAATGACATCACAAAGCTCTGAGAACAGAAAAACCTGTCATGTTATGTGAAACACCAGAGAATATTTGAATGAAGAGGCAGCAGTTTAAGATGCAAGATCATGTGACAGGAAAAGTTAAGGGGAGTCCATTTTCTTTCTGAAAAGTCTGCTTCAGTTTACTATAGGGCCAATAATGGAAACCCCAAGACCTCCTTGCTCATATTGTTGCATGGTTTGAACTGCATTTTCTATTGAAACAAGGAAAAACAGGCTTTTGATTTACTGATGAGAGTCCCGGGATGGACGGTCATGCTGTTGTTTGGGAATCAGTGAAAATAAGCGCTGCAGTTGGTCAAATCCAGCTGAAGGGCAATGGGGGTGAATTTATATCGTAAATACAGCTGAGTGCTCAGTGTTGAGCCGTGTGAGAGGAATTAGAGATATATCCTCAGAAAAATATTAAAACATTCCCAGACTCTTGGACTAGATATAATTGTCTTGAGATGCAGTCAAGCAAATAGACCCTGATGATATTGGGTGTTTAGTTGCGGAAGTACGTGTGGAAGTTTAGACCCAGCTGTTGGCACACAAAGGGGACTGGGATTTTAAGGCAGATGCCTTGGACAGATCCTTAGTATCAGATACCTTGGTAAATGAAATAAGGTGACACAATGGTGTTCAAGAATCCAAAGATAGAATCAAATTATGAACAATTAATTTCACATTCAGTGAAATATTGCTGTGTTAAAGGATGTACATATTATCATCAGGAAAAAAAGTATCTGAAGATAGCTTACAAATAATATCTTGAGGTTAAAGACCTATGGCTATTAAGTGAATTATATTGAAATTTACTGCCCAATAGACAATTTTTTAAGGTAACTCCCATTTTTGGTGATTTTTTAAAAAATTCCAAATTGCACACATTCCCTGAAATCCAATGACAAAATCACATATGATAGTTTAATCAGCACTAGCTTCAACAGGCCAAGCACAAACATTAGGAATAAAATTCAAAATTCTGAATCACACCAAAAATTAACATCCTGGAGGCTTGTCTTCATGCTGAAGAAGATTTGATAACTTTAATATGTTACTAGGGGGAGCCCTCTTCCAAGACTAGTCATGACTGGTGGTCAGTATAGAAAGAAATAAAACAATTTATGATGGATTGAACATGTTAAGTTGATAGAACACCACACATATCAAAATGCTCAGGAAGGGCATGGACTCTAACCAAAAAGAACTAATGATTCTTTTACCTTTATGAAATCTAATATTACAAAGTTCAGTGGCCAGAAATGCTAGAGGTCTGAATGGTTGGTTGTTTATAAAAATAGGAATACTATTCTAAAATTACAGCAGAGCATTACTCAGGAGTGAGGGCTTTTAATTGTTTTCTATTACCTCAGGTATTATGTATATAAAGGGAAACATATTATTTCTGATTGTTTACTTTTACTTATGTCAGCAATGAAAAATTAATACTATGTTCCTCTTATGGAGCTTCAACTTTTGGAAGCTTAAGTTGGGAAGAGCCTATTATCATATCTGAAATATGGTTATCTCTAGAACCAGATGGAATCCAGAATTTAATGAACAACTGCACAACTTCTAGGCACAACTGCAGGCATTAAACATGTCATTTCTGTAAAGAAGGAATGGGAAATGGTACTATATTATGTATGGGTGTTAAGCTTTTAAAAATATGCCATGCCTTTAGTACCCATATATATATATATATATATAAAGCCAATGATTGGAACGCCGGAATGACCAGAACGACCAGTTGCTATGACGCCCACTGCAGCCTCTCACCCCAGCTGGCCCCACCCCTAATTGGCCTCTCCCACCCCAGTCGAGGGCGGGGCAGCTGGCCAACCCCCCCCCCCCCCGTGGGCCTATCCCCCAGCTGGACCCACCCCCATACACGAATTCGTGCACTGGCCTCTAGTATAACTATAACAAAGGTTGGTAAGTTCTAATTGATTTTATATTTCATTATTTTTTAAATTTATCTCTATGTTGAAAGTATTACAGTTGTACCCCCTTTTTTTTTCCCATTGACCCCTCCCACCTGACATCCACCCCTCCCAGACCTTCACCACACTATTGTCTATGTCCATGGGCTATGCATATATGCATATAGGTTCACTGTTAATCTCTCCCTACTCCTCTCACCCCCGCCACACACACACACACTCCCACCTTCTCTCTGAGATTTGACAGTGTATTCCATGCTTCTATGTATCTGGATCTGTTTGGTTCTTCAGTTTATTTTGTTCATTAGATTCCACATATGAAAGATATCATATGATACTTGTCTTTCTCTAACTGGCTTATTTTGCTCAGCATAATACTCTGCAGGTCCCTCCGTGCTGTCTCAAAGAATAAGAGATCCTTCTTTTTAACAGCAACATAGTATTCCATGGTATAAATGTACCACAGCTTTTTTATCCACTCATCTGATGGGCACTTGGCCTGTTTGCATATCTTAGTTATTGTAAATTTTGCTGCCATAAACTTAGGGGTAAATATATTCTTTCTGATTGGTGTTTTGAGTTTCTTAGGATATATTCATAGAAGTGGGGTCACTGGGTCAAATGGAATAAAAATTATGTAGATTATTATCTCAAGAACTGAAAAATATTTTGAGGGATTATTCTGATAAACCTTAAATGTTATGATACCTATGGAAAATGGTCAGAAAAATAAGTCAATTTGGTCTTAGATTACAAATGTAATTAATTACTTCATCTATACATATTACAAGTTTCAAATAATGATAGATTACAACAAAAAGAATATTGACATAAAAATCTAACCACTAAGTTGTACACCAGAAATTAATACAAAATAAAATTGAAAGAAAAAAGTATATACAGTAGTCCCCCTTTATCCATGGTCTTGTTTTCCATGGTTTCAGTTATCCATGGTCAACCACAGTTTAAAAATATTTTATGGGAAATTCTAGAAATAAATTTTAAAAATCGTGTTTTAAATTGTGCACCATTCTGAGTAGTGTAATTAAATCTCATGCCTTCCATTCATGCCACCCATACTTGAATCATCCCTTTGTCCCCCACATCTGCACTGTATACGCTATCTGTCCCTTAGTGACTTAGTGGCCATCTGGGTTATCAGATCTACTGTCAAGGTATTGCAGTGCTTGTGTTCAAGTACCCTTCACTTACTTAATAATGGTTCCGAAGTCATTCTTATACCTTTAATTATAGTATATTGTTACTATTGATATATTTTATTGTTAGTTATTGTGCTTAATCTCATTCTGTGCCTAATTTATAAATTAAACTTTATATATGTATGTATAGGAAAAAACATAGTATATATAGGGTTCAGGACTATCCGTGGTTTTAGGCATATACTGAGGGTCTAGGAACAGACAAGGGAGGTCTACTGTATCTATTAAGGGAGATGGTCACTATTGCAAAGAATTATGTAAGGAATTTGCAATCTTCATTAGATAGCTGGTGAATGACATGCAGTTAAGAGTGTATTGATTCCTTTGTAATGCATTGTTCTATCTGTTAGCAATCTCTTTGCCTTGGGCTTGATCTGTAAATACTTACGAAACTCCAGTCATATTTAATAAATTGCTGTTTCCTAAATATGTCATGTTTGCTCTTACTTCCAGGCTTATCACAATGTTATTTCCTAGAAAGAACCTGCTCTTTTTGCCTCATTATCTCTTAAACATTTTTCAAATTAACTTCTCATGGAAGCTTTCTTTATCCCTGAATTTGGGTTAGTGCTTTTTTATTTGCTTCTCTATAACCATAATCAATTCTAGTCCAAATCCCCACTTACTTGTTCATCTTGACTTTTACACCAGAGTGCCTCAGAGTGCAATTCACAGACCACTGCATCAGCATCACATGCAAAGTAATTTAAAAAATGTGTATCCTTGGATCTCATCCTAGATTCATTATATCAGAAACTCTGAAGCCTGGGAATTGGCTCAGGTGACTCCTATGAACACTAATATTTGAAAAATCTGTGCTCTATTCTATACTCTTAGATAGCTTATGTACTAAGCCAGTGGTTGGCAAACTGTGGCTCACAAGCCACATGCAGCTCTTTGGCCCCTTGAGTGTGGCTCTTCCACAAAATACCATGGCCTGGGCGAGTCTATTTTGAAGAAGTGGCATTAGAAGAAGTTTAAGTTTAAAAAAATTGGCTCTCAAAAGAAATTTCAATCGTTGTACTGTTGATATTTGGCTCTGTTGACTAATGAGTTTGCCGACCACTGTGCTAAGCCTTCTGACATAAAGTCTGATAAAAGTATAGAACTTCAACTCTGCTTCTGGATCCAGTTCATTTCCTACTGTATCAGATTTCTTGATCAAGAATAATTTATAACCCATTTAATAGGAATAATAATAACAACACTAATAAAATAGCATGGCCACAGCATTATGATTAAAATTTTTCTATTACTATAAATCAAAGACTATTTAATAATTATATATGAACAAGAGTGGGTAGAATTAAAATTAACAATATTAATTTAGTGGAATAGTTCTAGTTTGCTAACATTAAATTACTGCATTAAATAAATCCGGAATAATTGACAGTTGCAACATAGGAGGAAGCGAGTCACCTTGGTACTCCCAGCCCTGGCCGAGAACCAAACATGCAAAACTCAGGCCACAGCTCTACAGCCTTAATGTCCCACCAACTTACCATCCTGTGCCGCTCCCTTTAGGAAGGGCTGAGGAAGGAGGCTGCCATGGCCTGGCCTGGCCTATAGCTGGTGGGAATGTGGGAGTGTGGGTAGAGATGAAGGGGATCTCATTCAAAGGATCCACAGAAACAGAGAGAAGGCCATGAGAATGTAGGAGAAGTTACAGAACCCAGCAGGGCAGGTGAAGTGGTGGGGTTGCCCTGAGCAGCCACAAACCACTTTTGGAGACACTGCCCACTGTTCCAGAGCTCAGGGCTCGCCTTGGAGGAGTTATTACAAATCTTACAAAGGTCAGCTGGGTGAGGCAGTCATGGGAAAGAGGGTGTCAGAGGACCCTTGCAAGGCTGTAGTCCCCCCTCCAACCCTCAAGTCCCCTATCCTCAATTCCAATCCCAGCAGATGTGCCAGTTGGATTTGCAAGGATAGGATGCGTGGCAGTGGGCCCACCGCTGCTCATAGTCCTTCTCGCATAGGTGCTTCTGATCATCCACAGTGAACCGAGCTGAAGTTGTAGATCAGAACACACCCAGGTGGGCTCCCCAGCTTGTGTTGGCCACACAACAGGCATTCAGTGAGTCCTGAGAATGGGAGGCTCAACAAGATGAATCCTAAATGTGTCCCCACTAACTGCCTAAAGAGACTTTCCTGGAAGTAGTGCAGAGAAGTGTAACTCTGGCAGATCCTGCCTGTCACCCTGAGTTGAGCAGATGAAATTCAGAGTCTCTGGAGACCAAGGCAGTGGTTTTTAGTACAAATAAAATAGAAGCTTTACAGAGAGAACTTCAGAGATCAGCAGAGAATCCCCCTCAAGGATGAGATGCAGCTGAGTACTGATCAACACATGTTTGAGGGAAATACCTGAGGCTAGGAAAAGAATCACCTGAAACATGTTTAGAGAAAACAGGCTCCAGAGCTCAATGAGTAGTTTGTGTTCCAGCAGCCAAGGTGGGAAAATGTTGTAAACCATGGAGGATTGTGTACTCTAAAAGATATCGCCTCAGTAGTGGGGTAAAATTAGATTAGAGACTTGCTCTGGCCCTATGTAAGATTCAAACTCTTTTCAAGTAACCTAATTGGGTTGAAAACAAGAGTATTTTAGGCATATTAAAGTACCAAGTCCTGCCCTGCCAGTGTGGTTGAGCATTGACCCATGAACCAGGAGTCACGTTTTGATTCTTAGTCAAGGCATATGCCTGGGTTTGGGCTCAATCCCCAGTAGGGGGTGTGCAAGAGGCAGACAATCAATGGTTCTCTCACATCATTGATGTTTCTCTCTCTATCTCCCTCTCCCTTTCTGTCTCTTAAATCAATAAAACATTTTAAAAATATTCAGTTCTCAACATATAGGCTACTTATTTTTCCATAATCAGGTTTCAGATGTTAAATCTCTATTTAAAATATAGCATTTAAAAACAATATTTAGTGTAATGTGTTTTGGAAATTCTTATAGATTTATTTGCTATTAGAATTTTAGTTTTCTATTCATACCCGATGCATATAATTTTTAGTTATTGCTATTTGGTGGATGTGCCTTTGATAATTGTACACTTAAGAAACAATAGTGGTAATTGAGGTGTTACTTTTTATATTTTATCTTATTATGAGGCACTTGGGAAATGTCAGGTATTGTTTTTATTTTCCCAATCTAGTTACATGTAATGAATGGCTCCTTTAAACTGTTGGCTCCTTTTCTTCTGTTACATGTAATGAATGGCTCCTTTAAACTGTTGATTGCTGCTATCTGCAACCTACATTTATCACTGCTGCGTCTGTTTTCTATTGCATAGTAATTTGCTCCTCATTTATTTATTTTATTACTCACAAAGCTAAAATTCATAAACACCATATAATAGGGAAATATATAAGGTGCATATTTAACATGGTATTATTTTATTAGCATTTTATTTAAGGCATAAGTGGATTTAAAATATAGATATTAACAGAAGGACAAAAAAATTCAAAAGAGTTTTAAGGAAATGAAAATAAAAATTTTCAAGGTGTTACCACTGGTGATTCTTTCAATCATTGAGTTACCTTTATCCTTTCAATTTTGTTTAAGTTAGCTGAGTTATGGTCTTGTTGATTGCAACCAGAGAAATCTTGACCCACAGAGCTTTCAGGCCATGAACACTCAATTATTATTTTGCATGCTGCACATGTTGGCAATTTCTGTGTAGTATTCAAAAATAAAAAAGCATAAATTTTAAGGAACTGAAGATATGGTAGAGATCTTTTTTAATCCTCACCATGGATATGTTTTTATTGATTTTGAGAGAGAGAGAGAAACACTGATGTGAGAGAGAAACATATTTTGGTTGCCTCCCATACTAATATGTGCTTAGACTGGGGTTTGAACTTGCAATCTAGGTATGTGCCCTGATCAGGAATCAAAACCACAACTTTTTTTGATGTAAAGGACAATGTTCTAACTACCTGAGCCACCCCACCACGGCAGATATGATAGAGATTTTAAGTATGAATTTGTATAATGGGTATTTCAATCATAACACTTTAGACAAATTTCAGAAAGATATTTGACAAAATTTCCAAACCAGTATTCATAATGAAAGTCTATGAAAAAAATTTTATAATGAAAATTTAGGCATATGCTGATATTGTATTTAATGACTTACTTTTTCACTTATTTTCCAGAGGAAATCTAAGACAAAGGGGAAAAAATAAGTATTGCTAAATTAGATCTTCTTGGATATAAGAAGTTCCTGGATTTTATGACCTTTTTTCCTTAAACTGTTATCAAGGTTCCAAAAACTTAGCTCCTATTATTGTTCTTTAAATCATTAATTATTCTAAGCAAAATTAATATCCTCAATTACTATATGGTTGAAATGTGTGTGAAGTCAGATAACTTGTTTAAATATGAAAGAAAATGTGCAGTTAAGCTATTTAGTAGTTTAAATTGCTTGGCTGATAATTCAATAATCAGCCTCATAACAGCCAAAATAAAATATTCACTCTTGCCTAAAAGTCCAGAAAATGGATTTTTCAACTGTTTGGAACTTTTAAGCTCTCATATCAAAATTGGGTTGATGCTAACAAAATTCACAGGAGATTGATAAATAAATCAGATTTTCAATATATTAATTTATTCCAGTGATCACATTTCTAGCTTGGCTAGCTCACTTCCTGGTATTTGAATTATATAAGAAAATTAATTATTGATCAAAAGATTGCCTGATGACCACCGAATGAAAGAATAGAGAAGCAGATACCCTCAAGAGATATTTCATCTATTTCAAGAAGATGCCTAGTAAATTATTCCTACCCCACAGAGCAGAGAACACTCTCAAGGGGCCAAATTTCTCATATCTCCCCAAATTATTTCTTATCTCTGAAGAGTGATGAATCCATACTGCTGAATTTTGCTTCTCTGAAATTTGATTTTTTAATCTATCCTTTTCTCTGTTGACAATTTCATTCTTTTGATACATTATCATCACTGAGCATACTGCCTATATTGAGTTATTTACATAAAAAGAACAGAGGGAATCCTTTCCTGCTCTTTTATAATGAATAATTTGAGGAGGTTTACCTGTATCTTACATTAAGAGTAATTTCATTCTCCCCAAATTGACTATTTTCAAACTCAAAGCTTTCATTTCATTGTATACATGAAAATTAGTAATCTATTCATCATCTATGTTGACATTTATATGATAAAACTGCCATTAGCCCCTTGGAAATATAGGCCAAAATGTAAGGTACTTTTAAAGGATCTCTGCCTCTCTCTCTTTACATCTTATTTAATCATCAGTTCTTTCTGGACAATATTTTGTGTTCTCTCTTTTTCAGTCTAATTCCCTCTGCCTTAGTTAAGAAGCATTTCATATTTTCCCTTGACCATGACATAATAATTAAATAATAATTTATTCATTTACCAATTTGTTCAGTTATTCAACAAATATTTATTGAGCCATTTGCTGGTCCATTTGCTGAGGATATAGCAGTAGATTGAAATGAAGAAACCTGTCCTTGTGTGTTACCTTCTAATGGAGGAACACAATATGCTGCAAATAGTAATTAAATAAATGTACCTTTGTGCTGTAAACATTGAGAAAAAAATAAAGTAGGGTAATAGGTAAGAACATGGTGGGGAAGTACTGTGATATTTCAAGATGAGTAACCAGGGAAGACTTTTCTGAAGAACTGAGAATTAGACAGAGACCTGAGTGAGGTGAAGAACCAGAGGGATAGGGGAAAATGTGCAAATGAATAATCTCTCAAACAATAAGGGGAAATCCTTGGGAAGTTGGAAAAATAATTAAAAAACAAAAATCACTGTTACTGAAGTGCACTATAAGAGGAAGAAAACATTGGAAACAAGACCCAGGAGACAGGCAGTGGCTAAGTAATCTGGGGCCTTGTAGGTTAAGGAAAATATTTGGAGTTTATTCCATGCTATGATAAACCATTGGAGTGCTGTGAACAGTAAAAGAACACCATCTGAGCCCTGGCTGGTATTTCTAAGTGGTTAGAGCATTGTCCCAAGCATAGAAGGGTAGAGATTCAATTCCTGGTCAAAGGCATGAACCTGGGTTGCATATTTGATCCCTGCCCTGGATCGGGCACCTGCAGGAGGCAACCAATCAATCTGTCTCTCTCACATCAATATTCTCTCTCTCTCACTCTCTCCCCACCTTTCCCTTTCACTCTCTCTAAAAATCAATGGAAAATATTCTTGGGTGAGGATTAACAAAAAAAAGAAAAAGAAACATCATCTTATTTTCAGTTTCAAATGCTATTTCCAACTCTTGTTCATTGTACACCATTTTTAAAAAGCAAAAATGGAAGAGAATGATTAGATTTAAGATAACTTTTGGAGTCAGAGTCAATAGGACTTGCTGATAAAATGAAATCCTATGTAATAAAAGGCTAATGTGCCAATTGTCCCTACAGGAGGGAGTTGGACCGACCGGGAGTTATCAGTGCGCTGACCACCAGGAAGTGGTGCAGAACATGGCGGGTGTCGGCGATGTAGTGCTGGCAGCAGGTGGCAGTGGAGGCACTGCTGGCCCTGATAGGCCCTGATGAGAGCGGGACCAGGGCAGAATGGTGGAGCAGGTGAGCGGGTGGCTCCAGGCCAAGGCGGGTGTGAAGGGAGGCCCTGGTTGGCAGCCAGCAGCCGCTAGGGACCCTACCCATGCATGGATTTCGTGCACTGGGCCTCTAGTGTAAGATAAAAATAAAGGACTGGTGAATTTTGTTACCATTTATTTAGGTAGAAATATTGAAAGATAAATGGTATGAGGGGAAAAATAGTTTATTTCAGAAAAGCTGTCAATATGGCATGTTTTGCAGGTTCTGATTCAAAAACGTAAATAAAACAAGGACATTCTGACATATCTTCATTTTGTGTTGTCAACTTTTAAATTTAGGGTTTAGACATCAAATCGTAAACCGTGAGACCAAGAAGCAATTGAAAGTGCTTCAAGCAACTTAGACTTGAACAGTATTGAATCAGAATCTGGAATCCAAATTATAAAGTAGCTAAAGATGTTGGAGTGGGTATATCTCCTGTAATGACAATAACAAAAGCATTGGAGAGAACAGCATCAGTAATTTGATAAATCCTCCAGAAATGATAACGTGTGATGCTGCTATTGAAATGGCCTTTCTGATTTCAAGGAGGACATTAGGATTCTGGGGTGGCACAGGCCCAGAATCTGTACTTTTGTCTCCAAATCAAGGAAGGTAAGGCTCCTTAATATCCAGCAGAGGCTGGAATGGTAATGGAAACATTCTGATTTTCAGGATTCTTTGATGGGGGCTAACAGATCATTAGATAAGTCATATGGCTAGATTTCAAAGTTTGTCAATGGATCCCCAAGGTTATAACAAATGCCCTTGTGAGTCTAGCTTCCTATTGTGAAATGGATATCAACTGATCTACCAACCATGAGGTTGGGCACAGTCAGCAACATTACACTATCAATTAGAAGTGGTATGTTCCAGTAGGGTTTCTGGTTTTCTGCAGACATAGGAAAGTTCTGTAAGCAAATGGTTCAAAATGTCATCTACTTCTGTATCACTCTCATTCCTCCTTCAGCCCACAACAACAGGGAGTGTTCTCTGTATCAGATGATTTAAGAGAGAACTTTATAGCAAATAGCTCTGCATAATATGCTAACAGAAGTCAGAATTGCTGGGAGTTGCTGAGCAAGACTCAGAAGTACTCCTGAAGTCTTCGTGAAAGATAAATTCTCCAGGTGGGTAGACTAGCAATCAGTGCATCTTGTGGTCACTTTGCATTAAATAAAGAGACAATGTGAGGTTAAATTCTACTTTGATAAATGAAAAGTGGCTAATAATATTATCAGCTAGTGATTGATTTAAATAGATAAAGGTTGAAGGATTTGTGATTTATTTCATTACAGTGCAGTTGCTGGTTTGCTTGTCCTAACTCCCATAGAGGACAAGGATTACATTTGGTTTAACTTTGAACCCCGTGCCCAGAGCAGGCCATGCAATCAGAACTCAGGATACTGTTATCCAATATTCAGTTTGTTGAAGACACAGTTCAAGTGTTAGCTAATCCAGACGTTTGTTATGATTTTTGTGATTCTCTTTGAAGTGTTACTAGTATATCCTACCTTAAAAATTCTACCATTATATTGTTTAACTTTTCATATTTGTATTACTTTTGTCTCACAATTCACTGGAGTACATTTTACCTGTTTCTGTTTCATATGTATAAGCAACCCCATGCCAGTTTACCAGTTAGTCAATACGTTTACTGCATCAGCAATAATAATAACTATTTTATTGAATGTCTATTATGAGAAACAAGGACCAAAAGTTAATTAAATTCTAAACCAGTGAGAGGCAGAACCAGTATTCAAATCTACATCTGCAAACTTCAAAGCCAAACTCTTTACTATATTACACTGCCTATGTTTGAGCTGCAAAATACCTAAAAAAGAAGGTCTAAAATTATTTGTAGATTCATTGTTCACTTAGTTTTAGCTCTCAGAATGACTCGGAGTGCTCAGTAGAATTGAAAGAGCAGGGGGGCAGTAGGTAAGGTTTTCTGGAGACCAGGTTCTGGCCCTAGATAGCTGTGCCTTTTTGGCCAAATCAAAAGCTCTTTGGACTGAAGTTGCCAGATGATTTCAAGCTAAAATAAAAGGTAAAACTTGCTGCTAAAAAGTGAATATTTGATATAAGGAAATTTTATATTTTATAATGTATATGTTTTATATTTCATTATTGTTTAATAAGCAATTTTTTTCATTTTTCAAAAACTCATTCTATTTCCAAACATAAAATGAATATTGCAATGTAAAGTTCTCTTATTGCTGATTTATATCATAATCTGTTGTGACATTTTATTGTAGACTACTTATGATATTAAAATATCTCTTCATGCCAACAATTGAAAAGGGAAATCAAAAAGAAAATTGAATATATTTTAAGAAATTTTGAGCAACAAGTTTCTTTGAAAGGAAAAAAAATCATTTTTCAAAAGAGTATTTTTCTCTAAAGAGAAGTGTACATCATTTCCAAAGTACTAATTTCCTTGTAAAACAAATTAGGAGGAAGCTCATTTTACCATGGTGACAAAATCTGGATGTAGATTACTTCATCAGAAAAAGGCAATTTTCCATAATCAGTTGAGCTCAGAACACTCTGTTACATTGAATATTTGATACAAACTACTTTTGCAGATATTTGGGAATATTTGCGTTCTAACTCCAGGCTTCAGAGGTTTAAGAACAAACTAAATTGATGAATAATCTCTAGGCAAAGCAAATTCAGCTTTCATAACAATGAAGTTGTCATTATATATTTTTAGGACTTCGTGAGCTAAGGTTAATTACAAAGAACAAAGTGGCTGAGAAAAAAAGACCAACTATAATTAATTTTAAAAACCCCTACATATGTAATACTTTAAACAATAAAAAAGAGTAACTGGAAAATATACACAAAAATGCCTCTATGTGACTTAAACACTCCTACTTTAAGTTATATAATATTTTAAAAATACTTCCTGTTTATCAATCAATTTGGTTGTTAAGAAACAGTTACTTTGCATGCAGAAATTAGTGAAGTTTACATGGCATTTATAAAAAGATGCAAAAAAATATTAAGACTCCCTGCTTATTGCTGATTCCTGATAACACTACATGTCACAGCCAAGCATGACCCCTAAGTTCCTACACAGTCACAGCAAAGTTCCTGTTAAACATTGTAGAAGCTAATACAAATGAAGACTTATGAGAATGTCACAGAATTCTGAAGTTCCCAATTTAAAAGCAGAAAACACGGTCTGTTATTTATATATCTCCCTGAGCTTCTTTTCCATGTGATGTTTTCCTGGTTTATTTTATTAAGAGATAGACCTGGGAAAGAATTACCTAGGTGTGTTTATGCCAATATCTACCTTTTAGTGTTTCCTTTTCTGTATCTTACCAGTGGGTAGATTACATGAGTTTTATCTAAAACAAAGGATAGTTATCAAATTCATCCTCAAATTTTCATCTTCTAGAATTGCACATTATTATTTTTATACTTATCTTCTTATGAAACAGGAACCCATTTTGTAGATTCATACAGTCTAAACAGCTGTAGTACATGGTAAGTACATAATTTGGAGTATCCTAAAGGATATCACATTCTATCAGTTGTTTTCATTCCAATGTTGTACTCACATATAAAAAAAAGGTGATAGAACTTTAGTAACCACAGTTTACTTCCTGAAAGGGTTAATTTAACTTATAACAACCACAAAAATGTACTCATAGACCATGTATGGGATCAATGTAGTTGTTTTTAATATCTTCTCCACCCTTCAGTTAAACTCTGTGCATCCTAAAGTTGACTGTAAGGTACGAAAGATTATCTTCTTTGTCAGCATCATTAGAATCAACCACAAATTGGCTTAGTAGAAAAATAACCTTTCTATATGAAAAAGTGCTTGACTTCACTAATTATCAAGGAAATTCAAATCAAAACCACAGTGACTCTTTGCCACATGTACTGTGAGGATGAAGACCCTTCTCAGACTGTTGACATTCCAGTAAATGTTGACATCGCGCTGAAGGGATGCACAGTTTTTCTGTAGGGACTTCAATCATATCAATGTAAAACTCAGTTTCCTGGAAAGAAAAAGAAGAGGCTCTGGATTGACAAATGGTTAGGAAATACAAAGGAACTGGCTACTGTTTACGTTATCTGCAGTCACGTACTGGCCATGACCAAGGGTGTTCCACGGGGCTGCCCTTATAAGGCAAGGTCTGTGTATGCTCACTTGCCCACCAGGAGAATGAATCTCTTGTTGAAATCAGAAACATCTTGGGTGAAAAATAGATTTGCAGTGTTCAAATGAGATCAGCTATTACTTATTTAGTGTCTCAAACCCAGAAAGGTGAGTTAATTCCTGAGGGGAACAAAATTGAACTCATATCAAATTCAGTTGCTTTGATTCAGAAAGCCACAACAGTTAAAAGCAAGGATATCAGAACATTTTGGGGTGGTATCTATATTTTTGAAAAAGGAACAGTTCAGCAGGCTGACGAAGAAGAACTAAGTTATCCAAGTACAGAAACAGCAAGATGCTGGAGATTCTTCAGACTTATTTGCCATTATTTTATAGATGCAATAAAAGCCATGTATTGCTAGATATTTTATTCTATTCATTGCAATTGCAAAATGAATTATTTTTTCCCCATTTCTTTTTTTCTGAAATTTCATTGTTAACATTTAGTGATGCAGTGGATTTTTGCACATTGATTTTGTATTCTGCAACTTTCCTGCATAATGACTATTATTTCTAATAGTTTTATGGTGGAATTTTTGGGGTTTTCTATATAAGGAGTCATGTCATCAGCTAAAAGTGACAGTTTTACTTCTTCACTCCCAATTATTTCTCTTCCTTGCCTGCCCAGCTAGGGTGAAGTGCAGTTTTCTTTTTGTAGGTCCATGTCCTCATTTTAGATAGGAGCTTCAGGTCTAATACTCTGCCATTTGCCCTGATCTCCTGTTTTAATCTTGGCTATAAAACTCTAACATCTTGGCCATTGAAATCAGCAAACACTTTCAGGATGGCCATACTGTGAGCATCACCTAAACATCCTTATCTCTTTCTCTCTCTCTAAAAGCCCTTGGACTTAAAAAAAAATTTCAACCTTAACTGTGCATTAAAAATATTTATTTTATGTAGTTGTTTTTGTGTGACTATTGAAATATTTTTCAACATAGTATATATATATAATATTGTTAAAAATAAATGTTTTCCCTCCTCTAAACTATCAAAGTTTTGTTTTTATCACCCATGACATGTCATCTTAATCTTGAGGCTCTCAGTACTGTAAAGTTTCCTTTACATACTGTTATTGGTAATTGAATTGACTCACAATATGACTGTTAATAGAAGTTCATTTGTTAGAATGTTTTCTGTAGGCAACTCAATTAATTACCAAAGTTTCAATAAGCAAACTAGTATAGTGATAATGAATTTACCATTTAAGACTTCTATTAATTGAATCTTTGGGTAACTGAATTTTATATAAATGACCCAAACTCATATTTTAAGCAGACACATTAAAAAACTTTTTGTTTCGGTACATATGTACCGGGAAAAAAAAATGCTTATTTCTTTCTTACCCAAGTAAAAGGAGTTTTCTTCAACTAATTTATGAACTAAAGAATGTAAGATGTTCTTGTAAACCTTAAAAGTTAAACAACAAAGGTTATCAAGCAGCAAATGTGTTTACATGGGAATAGAAGAGGAATTGCAATTAGGGACGTGCAAACTATGGTGAACCACGGGCAAGTCTGAAGAGACAAAAGGAAGGTCAGCTTTTATTGGGTTCCGGAGGAATGTGCAGAAGGTTGTTTTGAACACAAGTCCTTTAGTGAGGAAATATAGTGCAAAGTTGCAGCAGTCTCTCATTGGTGGCCAGCAGAGGGCAGTCAGAGTTGCTGAGAGAAGCAGAGAAGAAATCTTGCTAGCTATGGGCTATGTGGCCATGACAGGTGGTAGTAGATGAGCGCTCTCCCCTCAGGGCTTTCCAACTCCATTTTGAATGAGGTTTCCTCTTTTCATTTTCATATTCTTTAACAAACTTTAATACTTTTTCTTTGCATTAAGCTGAAGTGGTCAATGACAGCGCTGTGGATTTAACTACTTCAGGGATGAAAGATTTTAATTGATAAAAAAAAGAGAAGAGGGCCATTTCAAGAAAGAAATCTTCAAAATCAGTCATTCCTTCTCAGTCTTCCTCTTATTGGCTCTCACAGAAGCATTTTATACAGTCTAGCGCTTTATTCTTTTTAAAACTTTAAAAAAATAATATATGTAGTTTATGTGTTTCCCTTTGGCTTCCCTCCTAATTCACTGCCTACTGCTGGCTCCTCTTTTTCAACGTAACTGTGTGATGTGAAAAGGCCTCCAGAATTCACTCATTGGGTCCTTTTCTTTCACCGCAATCCTTTCCTAAGTTAGTTGATAAAGTGCTATGACTATAAATGCCATGTATGTGTATGTTCAAATATAATTTTGAAAATGACTTTCTATGGAGTGATCTCAGGGGTGGTTGAACCCTATCCTCAACCTATAACACTTCTAGTTATGTTAGTGAATGTGAGTAAATTGCACAATCATTGATCCAATACTTCAAGCCCCAAATCTCAGCTTTCTCCCTTTCACTATCTCATCACTTGCAATCCAAAGGCAATTTCTTTGACTCTACCTCCAAACTATATAATCTGTTCACTCCCTACTGTCATAATAATTTAAACCACTATATTTCTCACTTGGAAAATGGCAAAGGAGTTTAACTGCTCTTTCTACTTACATTCATAACTTGCTACAATCCTTTCTCCCCCCGCCCCCTTTTTTTATCTGGAGTAATCTTTATAAAAACTTAAGTCAGATTAGCTCACCCTACTTCTTAAAACTCTCCCAGGCTTTGCTTTATTCTTGGAGTAAAACTAACTTCATTGCTATATACTGTAAGGCTCCACATGACTTAGAGTCTCCCTATATATTTTCTGACTCCATTCCATACAGGATTCCCCTTAAATGGGGGAATCCACTGCTTAATCACAGTAGATTTCCATTTATTACACAGGAAGTAAAATCTGAACCTCATATTAGACTTAAGCTGTTCCTTTGCTCTTGAAAGCTTTTCTTTTAGATCTTCACATGAGGGACTGCTTGAAGTCATTCAGATTTCAACATATTTTCTGAAAATATATTCCAGATCACAATGAAAAAGAGCCCTCACCACTTCTCCCACACACATAACTCTTTACCATATCACCAGCTTAATTTTCTTCATGGAGGTTGCCATTATGTGAAATTATCTTGCCAGTGTGTTTATAAGTTTATTGACCGACCATCACTACTAGATTATAAATTTCAAGATAACTAGAAGCTTGTCTGTACATATTAATCAAGAATACAAGATGAGCTCTGGCTGGTGTGGCTCAGTTGGTTGGAACATCCTCCTGTACACAGGTCTTGGGTTCGATTCCCAGTCCAGGCACATACCTAGGTTGTAGGTTCAGTCCCTGGCTGGGGAGTGTATAAGAGGCAACCAATCTCTCTCACATCAATGTTTTCCTCTCTCTCTCTCTCTCTCTCAAACCAATAAGTATATACTCAGGTGAAGATTAAAAAAAAAAAAGATGAAAATGAACTTACCAGTTTGAAGGGATCATGCACAAGATTATTCTAAGTTGCAATATTGAGGTAGAGTGTAGTATAAAGACAGAAAGTAGACTGACTATGGGTTTTCTGGAGGAACAACTGGGAGAATTTTGATTTAATATTGTAGACAATAGAAATATGGTTCACATTTTGCTTTAAACTGGCAAAAATAAGACCTCTTTGAATAATTTACACAACTTCAGTTCCCATGGCCTGCAGAATTATTTATTTAGTGTAAAACATGACAAGTAAGCCTATTTAAAAGAATATGTAGGGTAATAAGTGTTTGTTTATTTATAAGTGTGCTACATTTTAATCACATGAGTAAATAATGAAGAAGTATAAAAAAGTAAAAATACTTTATCTATGTCTCTGTGAGATAATTTTGTTATTACTTTTATATTTTTTTCTGTTGAGGAATTCTATTGTGTTTTTACCTCAGAGATATTTGAAATAAAAAAGTAAAGGCAATTTGGCCTTTACTCTAGGGATTTATAGTAGATGTTTGCAATAAAGCAATTGAACCATAAAATATATCTGCTAAAAGGATGGTTAAATGACTGTTGTATAAGCTCTCTGACTTTTCTTTGAAAGTTACCATAACATTTTCAACTTTACCAACACAATCACTGTTAGGCAATTACTTAGAAAATCTTATTTTTAGTGGCTATTTTTAAGAAAGTCAGAATTATTCTTCTTAGCAATCAGAAAGAAGATCCTACATACTTACTCAGAATAAACATAAAACAATAATGTTTACAAAGAAAAATTAGAAGTAGAATAATTAAAAATAAAGTTAAAAGGAAAAAATAAACCAAGAATTTACATAATACATTTTCCAATTGAAGAAATGGTTTTGTTTTTATTTTCAGCTGTAAACAGAAAGAATAAGAATTACTTTGCCTATAATAGATGATAGATGGACAGACAAATCGGCATTAGTCTAATTTAACAAACTCATCTAATATTTGTTGAATTAGTACTGTGTATTCAAACTTATTCATTTTTAATACAAAACTCATACACTCATGATGAACAAACTTAATTAATACAGCATGACACTAATGAAGTTGTCAATAATGTGAACAAGACTGTAAACTTATACGACAAATAAAATAAACCTAACACCAAAGCTCTCAACAATAATTTCAAAATTGGGGGACCAGTGCAGAAATTGTTTTATTATTGAAATCAAGGTGGCCTTGAACAGGTAAGAAATTCAAGGGATCTCACTCTGCAATTGAGTAGAGGATTTTGTTTGGTGTCAGTAAGAATATTTGCCAAATTCCTAGTATAGTGAAATCCCTATTAATGAGTCAACTGGCCAGATCAATCAGGAATATACTTGCATTTAAACAAAGTTAGGTTTATTAGCTTGCTGCAGCCAAGAAGAATACACACCAGAAGAACCATGTCTCATTTCAAAAAAGGTTAGTAGGAAGGGTATTATTACCGGGTTTAGGTTTACTGAGTGATTCTAATGAATGAGCAGGGAAGCAGGGCCCAATTTAGACCGAATATGTCATAAAAAAGAAGAGGTAAGCAGTTCAGTAATCTCAGTTCAAGATGTGGAAGGAAAGAAGTAAGGCTGGGGATACTATTTGTGTCCACACTCTGTTACAAGAATGGTTTCTTGGTTATTTTGCAACTTTAGTGTGTTTTCATTAGGTTGAGTTAGAGATTGTTTTGTATTGGCCTGTCCATGTCCTGTTGGAAAAAGTTGGTGTTCTTCAAGAATATCATATTCTGATTTTCAGGAGGGCTGAATTTCAATTCCATAAGCCAAATCACTTCTGCACAAAATTTCCTTGGGGAAATGAATGTTGATTTGAGAAATACCAACCTGACCTAGTTCTCTCTCTCTCTTCCATCTCTCTTCAACATCCCTTATGAGCTTTCTGATAGCACGGTATCTTCACTACAGTACTACTAAACACTTTATAAAGCACCCCAAAACTCCAAATCTGAGTTTTCCAGAGTCAGGGTACATAGAAATCTGTCCACTTAGTTAAAGAGGCATTGGAACCCACATATATTCAGGGGGGAGAGGACAGAGGCACCATCCCTAAGTGGGAGTATTGTGGCCACCTTTAATATGCTGCATGTAGCTAAATGAACAATAACACACAAGTTATATTGTTTCACACATTAGTGTACTCAACAGGGATTTCTTTTGTTAAAATGATTGGAAAAAAACCCTAGAAAAATATTTGAGAAATAATTTTCAATCAGGGCAATGACACCACTGGATTAATTTAGGAATAGTAGTGACTAACTCTGCTGTTAAACCCATACAGTTACTGAGAATAGCATTAACTGAAACTGAGCACCCTCAGAAAAAATAGACTTTGAACTAATTATTCTCCTGGAAAAAAAAAAGAGAAAATGATTTTGGAGGTCTCTTTTATTATTGATAGAATACATGATTTGTTTTTTTATTTCAAATGAATAAAATGTTCAGAGTTATACATTATCAAGAAATTTCCTCAATTGCATTTAATTTCTAATGAGAATTCACATGCATATTGTAAACCAAACGATAATGAGATTTTGGATACATTCTCCCTATAAACACTGAGTAACATAAGTAACTATTTTAAACTCTTTTTTTTTCAAGCCTAGCATGAATTTTAAAATCTGAGAGATCATTGGTATCCTATGTAATAAAGAGGAAATATGCAAATTGACCCTCATGCCCTCACAAGATGGCTGCCTATGACCAGGCTGGCAGGGGGGTTAGTGAGGGATGACCAAAAGACTAAACAGCAGGCTGCATGGGGTGATCAGGCTGGCAGGGGGGTTAGTGAGGGACAACCATATGACTGAACAGCAGGCTGCATGGGGTGAGCAGGCCGGGAGGGGGGGCAGTTGGGGGCAACCAGGCCAGGAGGTGGGGCAGTTAGGGGTGACCAGGCCAGAAGAGGGGGGCTGTTGGGGCAATCAGGCTGGCAGAGGGGCAGTAAGAGGTGACCAGGCCAGCAGGGGGAGGCAGTTAGGGGCAACCAGGCCGGCAAGGGGGGGTGCAGTTAAGGGCGACCAGGCTGGTAGGGAGGGGACAGTTGGGGGCAACCTTGCCAGCAGCGGGGGACAGTTAGGGGCAACCAGGCTGGCACACAGAGGCAGTGATGGGTAATCAGGCTGGCAGGGGGCGGGGCAGTTAGGGGTGACCAGGCAGGCAGGCAGGTGAGCGATTAGGAGCCAGCGATCCAGGATTGTGAGAGGGATGTCCGACTGCCAGTTTAGGCCCGATCCCTGGGTTCAGGCCTAAACCGGCAGTCAGACATCCCCCAAGAGGTCCCAGATTGGAGAGGGTGCAGGCTGGGCAGAGGGGAGCCCCCCCCCCCCCCCTTGTGCACGAATTTCATGCACTGGGCCTCTAGTTAAGGATAAACTGTTGTATTACAGCCAGAGCCCTGAAGCTGGTCTTGCTTTTTTTCATAGACAATAAATAATATAACTCAGTAATATTAAAAATGCAATTTATCTTGTTTGTTTAAAATAACTTAAATTAAATGAAATAAATAAGTGACCCTATAAAAAGAAAGGAGCAACTGATATCAATGTCTACTTACACAACAGATGTGCCTAGGCCTCCTTCTTCCACTGGTTTAAAGATGCTTCTAATTTATGATTTACACTTGTAGTCCCAAGATCAATCAATTAGATTTTTGCATGTGTAAGTTACTCTGTCTTGCTAAGAACCCTTTTTCTTTTTCTCCTGTACTTTCAGGAAGGACTTTTTTGATGAAAGTTGCATATACTTTACTATGGTGTCTGTCAGTCACTCCTGCTTTTATATGTAATCAACTATAAAAAAGTAGAAGGGAATTTCAAACTCAGTGCCCTCAACCTATAAAGTTATAGCTCTTATGAGAGAGAAGAATAAATAATCTTATAATAACAAGGAGTCAACTTTTACTATACCTTTATACATATGCATGAAAAACGCTTTTAAAATGTCCTACACATGAGAGTATTACAATGTTTTGGTTTCATACAGTAAAAGAGATGATTGAATTAATAGGCACTAAGTTTTAATTCTCTAAAACTATTGAGGATTTTGACTCTCCAAAAAGACAAAGACTAAAATTATCCAACTGTCACCTAGTGATGTGTTTCAACTGAATCAATTAAATTATGTAGAACTGACCTTCCCATTAACCTAAGTCCATAGGACTTAATATTTTTTTCCAACTCATAAAACATTTTCTATTGTTCCTCAAAACACTCCCAAAGCCACCATAAGACATAGATATAGTTTATTTTTATAATAACTAGTATTTATTAAAATCCTTAAATAAATTTTAGCAGAATCATCTCTATCTCAAACATGTAGAGTATGTCCTTCAGAAAACTGACATCTCATCCATTTTCAGAGATGCTTCAACCCTTACAGCGTGTTGGGGACTTTTTTTTCCCCTTCCTTGTCTAAACCACTAGAATTTTAAGCTTCCTCTGACCTGTTTCTAAATAACGAGGACGGGGGGCCCTGAAGTCTGTTCTCTTTTTCTTTATCAACATTTAATGGAAAGAGGGGAAGGGAAAGGAGAATGCATGCTGTTAGCTATTATCTTTACAAATGACTTGTTAGCCTCTTATTTGCCTGCTCATGCTTCAAACACTCAAAGGACATTTTCAGAATCTCAGTAGATGAAGGTTCAATCTTGAAATGCCTTGACAGGCTGCATCTTCCTTAAGAGATTTTGACATGATATTAAGCCATAGTTACAAGTCAGTACTTGAATGGGAAGCCCTGGGGAAATCTTCCAGAGCTAGAACACAGCATTTACAGCAGGAGGCAGGTATCTGCACCAGTGAAGCAAACAACAATATGATATATTTAGTATCGAAAATGGAAGCAAAACTACTGATTCTTCACCACTGGGGACAGTGGAAGAAGGTGAATGAGGAAAAAAAATCCATCTTTTGGGGCCCCTGAAAATGTTAATTTACTGACAGCATGAAATATACTCTCATCACGGCAGGTGCACACAGAACCAGGTGCTGCTCTCAATATTGTCTTTGAATTTATGTGTTTTTTTTGTAATGGTAGGATGTGAGGCAGCTGTACTGGCCATGTGGAGAGAAAGCAAAGAGCTTTTAATTAGCAATAAGAGGGCTGTTAATTTCTTTTGGGATCTCACTTTTCTGTCTGTCTTTTTCTCTTTGCACTTTTATTAGTATCTCAGCAGGAGTTTCTGCATGTATCAAAAAGCACAACAAATTTTAAAACACAGAATACTATGGTATATTCAGGGCAGGGATTATATGCTATTTAGTGAGTAAATTTAAGAAACATAGATAACGTTTTTTTGGAGATTAAGTCTAAAACCAATATAATACAAATACTACCTTGAACATTCTTGTACTAATAACATCATGTGATCAAATTAAGAAACAAAATATATTCATTATTATTATAGTCAATGAATCACCTTGTTCAATTTTTAAAGGTCTGAAATATACATATGCAGTTAATTAGAAAGTTTTCATTTTAATTTTAGCATATTTAAGGATAAAAACAATTCAATATCTAAAGTGTTATTATCATTAAAACTAGGATCATTTTTTTCTCATGATATTATTTTGGTATATACTTTTTGTACATTTTATAAGAATGCTCTGTACACTTTAGGTGTTAATCAGTAATTAGTAATCTTTACTCATCATCACTATGCTAGAATTATAGCTATATATATATATATGTATATATATATATATATATATATATATATATATATATACATATTTATTCTATCTGGACAAAATAAGATTTATTTAAAAAAAGTGTTCTTTATTTAATTGTGGCCATCAGATAGAGATTTTATTTTTGGTAACTAAAAATAGTAATATTTTTTTTCTATTCCCTACTTCCATTTCAGAATTATAAGGAATTTTTTCATATTTTCCTAATGCTTTAAAGTCTATTTTAAAAGCATGAGTGATTTTTCATTTTAATGTTTTGATGATCAGCTTTCTTTCTTGCTATACTGAACCCTAAATTTTCACTAAACAACATAACACAATTTTTAACTAGTAAATGAATTGCTATAAATGGGTATCTGTAACAGTGTGATCATGTTTTCATAATGGTTTAATATTTCCTTTACATTTCTTTCAAAAGTTAACTTTTTTTGTTTTTCAAATCCTCACTCAATGATATATTTAGAGTGGGTAAGGGTGGAGAGAGAGGGAGAGAGAGGAGAGGAGAGGAGAGGAGAGGAGAGGAGAGGAGAGGAGAGGAGAGGAGAGGAGAGGAGAGGAGAGGAGAGGAGAGGAGAGGAGAGGAGAGGAGAGGAGAGGAGAAACATAAGTTGGTTGCCTCCCATACTCACCCTAGCTGGGTATGGAACCCACAACTTAGGTATGCGCCCTTACTGGGAATTGAACCTGCAACCTTTTGGTGTACGGAACAATAGTACAACCAACTGAGCCACCTGGTCAGGGCTCAAAAGCTAGCTTTTTAATGTCATACATAACTAGAACATGGGCAAAGATAGATTACACATAACCCAGTTAGATCAGGAAATTTGACTTGATCTGGATCTTCAAATCATGTACCCTTAGAATAGGCAGATACAACCCTTGCTGTATTCTACCACTCATTTATTAGTTTCTGCCTTCATTTTATAACTCATTTTTATTTTACTTATTTTCAACTATATCGGGTGGAAACTCAGAGAACAAACTTTCCAATCCTTCATCAATGTCAAATAATGTTAATACAAATGCATTTGAAAGTAATTTCCTACCAAGCTATGTCTAGCATTATTCTTTAGAACTTGTCATAGTTATTCCACCTTTCCTTAGCTTTGAGCCTGTAGTGAAATATCGAAATGGAAAAACTCCTCTTCTATATACTAATAAATATTGGATTCACTTAAAAGAGTTTGTCTCAACAAATTAAAAGTATTCATTCTGCTGCATGGTAAGATAGGTATCTCTTATCCTAATGAGACATTGGTACACTTGCTATTCACCTCATTAATGGATAAAAACAATGAAAATTTACACAGTTGAATACAAATGTATAGTGATGTTATTTAGTTTACACTACTGAAAGAAAATTAATAAAAATTGAAAAACTCCAATAAGTTTGTCTTTAGATTTTGTAGATATATTATTCCAGATTTGGTAATATATTCATTATTTCATCATATCTTTTAAAAAATAGATGTTTTTATTACTTTTTCTTTGTTTTTCATTCAGAGATATGTAAAATATTGTCTCTTTTGATTATTTTATTTTTATTTATTTTTCTTTTTTTCTTTATTGATTAACATATTACATATGTGTCCTTTTCCCCCCATTGCCCTCACACTCCCCGACTCATGCCCTCAACATCCTGGTGTCTGTCCATTGGTTAGGCTTATATGCATGCATACAAGTCCTTTGGTTGATCTCTCCCCCCTTACCCCCACCCTCCCCTACCTTCCCTCTGAGGTTTGATGGCCTGTTCTAATCGATGCTTCTCTGTCTCTGGATCTGTTTTAACTGGAGAGCATTATGCTAAGCGAAATAAGCCAGCCAGAGAAAGGTAAATATCACATGATCTCACTCATTTGTAGAATATAATGAACAATATAAACTGATGAACAAGTTTTTATTATTTTATAATTTCATTTATATTAGAGGGAAATATAAGGATAGTTTTCTGAATCATAATAATGAGGATATTACTAGTGTTCCAATATAACAAAAAACTAAATATTGTATGTTTAATAAATGTGTATATTTTAGAGCAAGAAGAAATCATAATTATTGTCTAGTACAATAATATCTTTTTTGAGGCATAGAGAGAGGAAGTTACTTGCTAGGATCTCATATTTTGCACATAGTAAATCTGATGTTAGAAAAATATCTATAGCTGTCTGTTTTTCTGGTAGTTCCAATAAGCCATAAAGATTGCAAATAATGCTTTTGTGGGGATTCTTATATTACCTTTTTATAAATATGCTTATATGACAGTCAGTATGTTATGTTCCTCTATGACTCATTGTTAAATGGAAATCATTGGTTAAACTATTAGTTCAGAAGCTGCTAATACACACCTACTTTTCTAAAGTAGAATAAAAAGTTTCAACTTTTTTCTAATATGTAACCTCCAATATTTGCCATAAAATGTTTTTCACATTTTATGCCTATAAAATATCATAGAAGCATAAAATGGATCAATTGGTGTTTAATTAATGGAACTTCCTAGGTGAAATGCAATTGTTTTGCTATTTGTCAACATGAAAGTACTTAGAAATTCAACATTAATATTTTAACAGACATGTTTTATGAAACAGAATAGTTAATTTGGAAAATCTTGCAGTTTCTGCAGAGAATTGAGTCGATTCATTTTGAAATGGCTCTAACTTTTTTGTTTTCAAAGTCAGCAGTAATGCATGATTAATTTGGTCCTGTGGGTAATTATTAATTCTATCACAGAAAGAAAAATGTTTCAAAATCTCATAAAAAGTAGCCAGGTCTGCCTTTGCCATACAAATATATGAAGCATTTATTGAAAGATAAATATTAAAATATACATAGAAAAGAGAAAAGCTTGCAAAAATTGGTTGACATCACAACCAAGTTTGCATAAACATTATACCTATTATGTATCATACTTTGTATTTGATGGAGATCTTTCACAAGCACTATCTCCTTTAAGTATTGCAAGAACCAGGGCATTTAGGCATAATGAGCAAATTATTTCTTTTTCTTTTTTTTTTTTCATTTTATACATGGAATAAACCCTTACTAAAAATATCTACTTCTTAAACCACATACAATTTTCTAATGTTCTCTTTGGTACTTTTCATCTGGTATATTTGCTGTTTTAGATTTTCAAAAACCATTAAGGCAGCTCTTATCCACATTTACTGGTAAGGAAACTAAGATTCATAGACCATAAAATAGTTCTGTTCTACAATATGATGCTGCTTCTAATGTAAATCAAGGTTTAGTTTTTAGCTGCTGCTATTCCCTCCTGCCCTTTCAAAGACAATTCAAGTATCATCACTTGTATGAATCCTCTTCTCAGCTTTGTTGCATTCCCTCTGCCTTTCCATGATACCATGTTAATGATAGCAATGTCAGTATTTGTATTTTGATTTCTAATTATTTCACAGGCATTCTGATAAGCATTTCCCTTCTATTATGGCACTAGCCCTGGTGATGTTACATTTTATTGCACTGATGTCATATATGAGGAAACTGGAGAAGTGATTGAATGAATGGGTTGATTGCTAATTATATGGTCTCCCTGTTCACATAAAAGCAAGTGCTGCTTCTCTTCACATGAGTTGATGGTGGCTAAACATTTTTTTCAAGTTATATCAGAATCCTTATTTCCATCCAGGAGAGAGACCATTGTTTGTAAGCTGAGCCAATATTTATGAATTTTGAATCAGAAAGGAAAGTAAGAATCCAGTACCTTTGGGGGGAGAAGCTGACAGTGTAATACGATTGAGCTGTGCTATCATATGCTTATACTCAAGTGGTGAAAGACTGTTTGAGAGAATCACAACCAGCAAAGAGAAGCTGAATAGTCAAAAATGAGAAAAAAATGTCAGTTAATTAAGGTCCCAAACTGAGATATTTTTGGATCTCAGCTGTTACATTGTCTGTCCTGCAGTTTTATTTTTTTACATGTGCTGATAAACTATCCTTACCCTCTTTTTACGTAAACCACTGTATCCCCAGCTCTACAATGGCAAAAGAGATGCTTCTTCCCACTATTAAAAAAACAACAACAACAATGCTGATACAGAATGTCTGCCATATCTTCCAAGCAGAGTGCATTTTATGTCTTTCTAACTAGTATTTTGTTAATACGTTTTGTCACTTATAATCAATGTCCTTTTATAATTTATACTTAATTTAAATCTTTAAATTGTGTAATTGCTTCCTGCAAGGGAGCCTTTTATGGTGCCCAATAAAATAATTTACTGACAGATAATAATTGATGACATTCCAAAAACTATATTCTTTTACAATTGTATTTTTTAATGAAAACTAACAGCTAGTCATCCCCCTCACATACATTATCAAGTTGATAATATAGCAGCTGTATACATTTACAAGGATTTTTTCTTATTCACTTATTTATCCTTCTTTATAACTCAAATGCATGTGTATTTTAAACCTTTAAAACCACAGGGGAGATTTTATTTAGATGTAAGTTAACTTCATCATGCATGTGAAAAATTAGTGACAAAAAATGATATGCTCCTCTTTGCAGTAGAGAAATTGAAAGTTTAGGCAATTAATACTAACTCCAATATTAGTTGATAAATACAATTTTTATTCATTATTTGTTGCTTTATCATTTGCTTATAAGGGAGACTAGATATTTTAGGATATTTGATTTTGAGGATCATGTTATAGATAATTCCATGACTTACCGCCAAAATTTCAGTCAATGGACCTATCAGAGATCTTTCTGTATAGATGAAATGGTCTGACTAAGTGGTTTAAATTTTAGAGTTATTATTAGGTTTTGTAAGTTCTTATACTCTGTGTTGCAAATGGGAAGTTCTTATTAAGATAAGCAAATAATTTCAATGTATTTTTAAATGTACCTATTCTATTTGCCACATTTTACCATGGAGAGTTTAAATATTATCAGTTTCCAACAAAAGGGAAAAGGAGAGTAATCTATCATTTGGAACATCCATTTGCTTATTTTTCTCTAACATTCTACAAGAATTTACTGAATAGATTCTTTCCTTCATATGAGGAAAAATAGTTGAATAAGACTCATTTCTGTCCTTAAGTAGTTCAAGGTGTATTAAAGATTCTAGGAAAAACACAATATTACAATGTAGAGTGATAAATATCATAATAGAGGATAGCCCACAGAGAGTTGAGAACGCAAAGAAGTAAAACAGTAAAAACCACAGCAACTTAAGCCTGGTTTAGTAAGAATTAGATTCACAGGGGAGGCAACACCTTAAGTTGCTTTGAATGTCAAGCAAGATTCCTGAGTCAGATGAATAGGATAGATCCAGAAAAGTTGTAGGTATTAGTTTTCCTTAAATGGAGCTACATCTCGCTACAAGTAGAAGAAAGAATGAGTATGATACTAGTGTATTTTGACAATATTTGAAGATATTTTAGTTCACTGTGATATGTAAAAGTTTTGAACAAATATAATAAATAACATAGAAACATTCATATGACAACAGGAATTTATACATAGACAATGGTATAGGCAGATGGCAGAAGCCCCAAAGTAAAATATATATGCATGTAGGTCTTATGTATATACATATGTATATGTCTATTTATTTCAAAAAGCTAAAACAAAGCAAGAAATTGCCCTGGGATGCAGATAAGAGAACACAGGCTCTGAGGTCTTGCCTTCCAACTGAATCCATCCACACCCAGCATATGACTTGTAGCAAGAGAAGGTAGCAGTGTTCTCAGAGAAGAGCCCGTTTCTAAGCCTTGGTCATTTCATTAAGAAAGATATGCTGACTGGCTTATTTCACTTAGCATAATGCTCTCCAGTTCCATCCATGCTATTGCAAATGGTAAGAATTCCTTCTTTTTTTATAGCAGCATAGTAAGCCAGTCAGTGAAAGAAAAACATACCACATGATCTCACTCATTTATGGATAATAAAGAACATTATAACCTGATGAACAAAAAGGTAGATACAGAGACAGAGAAGCATCGAACAGACTGTTAAAATACAGCAGGAAGGCTGAGGAGGGTTGGAGGGGGGAGGTAAGAGATCAATCGAAGGTATTGTATGCATGCATATGTCATAGCCAATGGACACAAGACACTTGGGGGGGGGGGGGTGACGGCATGTGCCAGGGGTTAGGGGAGGCCGGGGGAAGGTCAATGGGGGGAAAAGGAGACATATGTACTACTATTTGTAATAGTTTAAACAATAAAATAAAATTAAAAAAATAGATGTGCAGATGTTCAGTATGAAAAGGGGAGTGATTAGATAGAAATATTGTACTTAAGTCAAGAAGAGGCTTAGTGGACTAAAATAAGCAACACCAACAAGAGTTTAAGAGAAGGGGTTGATGTCTATTTGATCAATTTCTGAAGCAACCAAGTTTATCTTATGAATTGCAACCTAAAATGAAATTAAACTTCAAATCATTTTGAAGTATGCATAATATAATGGCCAGTCAGAACACTACTATTTTAACAAAGATCTTCAAGTTTCCTTATGCTCTTTTCCTGATAGTGTCAACTATTGTTTGTTTGTTTGTTTGTTTTATCTCTAGAGCTCTCTCTACCTGCTGAGAAATAAAAATGAAAGGCCTTTTTCTTTTAAAATTAATCTCAAATATAAATCCAAAGCACATTAGTCTCCCCCATATACACTCTATAGTGATTGTTTTTCCACCTATAAATTAACAATAATTTAGTTTTTTAATCTAGAAGAAAAACTTCATTTACTATCTAGTTGAACTTGTAGAAATATTTTTTTTTTTGCCTGAAAGAGCTTCAGATACAAACCCCAGAACCACGTCCAGAAAACCACCATCAAAGTGTGCCTGCAAAAACAGTTTTTATTTATTTTAGGTTGAACTCATATACCTATACTTCATTGATTGCACAGTAAGTATGCAATGCACTTTCTTTATTCTTAAATGCCCACTTTGGGTAACTAAAAACATATCTTACTGTGGCCTATCAAATAGTATATGTGTAGCCAATTATATTTGAATAAACATGATGAAAAGATGAATGCTTGATGTTCCAAATGGAATTCAGTCTTGAGTGAAGCATTAATTCTAAGGCTGTAAGATAACGACGATGTGTGCTGTTTTTGTGTGTGTGTGCAATTTGCACATATTTTGAGAGGCAGAGCTGTTGAAACACTTTAGCACTAACAGCACTCTTTTTTCTTGACAATATTTACCCTGACATTTCTATTACAAGAAGCAAATGTGCTATTTCTGCTTTTATTCAGGAAATGCCTCAGCAGGATGAAAAAGAATCATATTTAAGAACTTGCATGGAAATTTGACTTTGGGTGGTGAATACACAATACAATATACAGAGGATGTGTTATAGAATTGGACACCTGAAACCTATATAATTTTATTAATCAATGTTACCTCAATAAACGTAACAAAAATTAATAAAAATATAAGTAATAAATGGAGATTTTAAAAAATTAATGGAAATATTTTATATACTAGGTGGCTATAGTTATCATAGGTCTGTGCAGAAAAAAAGGTTCACAAGTTAAATGTGTAGGTAAGGCTCTCACCCATCCTTGATCTCTGCACAAGACTATTGATTTCATTAAGGATGCAATATAGCCCAGGGTCTTTAAGCAAACACATTTTCCCCTAAAATCAAATAGAGGAATAGGCAAAGAATTCTCTTTCATCTATAAATTATAAAGTCAAGTTCAAGAAATTTAAACTACTTGAAAAGTAATATTTTATTTTTTATGTAATGAAATTGTAAAAAATTAAAACTCAATGCAGACTCTCTTGACTGAGGAAGCTGTAATATTTTAATATAAACCCAGGAATCTATGTCCAACTGCATTTAATTGCAAATTAATAGTAGAATGCACAAACTACTAGTAGGATGGATGTACAAAACCAGTAGCAAATCTTATCTCAGAGTAAATGTGTATTAAGTAGACATTTATTTTCAGGAAAAAAGCAATTTTATATCCTATAAGTACACACACACACACACACTCAAACACCTCTTTCAATTTCCTTAAGTCACCATCATTTTCATCATTTTAGCTAAGAACCAATATGTTTCTTCTGGTCTAGGGAAAATGTTACAATGATGGCTCTGAAAGTGTGGAAACAAAAAAGAAATCCATTTTTACATTTCTATTCTATTATCCTGTTTAAAATGAGAAATGACAAATCTGTAGTCAGTGCTTACTTTGAAATGTTATTACATGACAGTGATAAAGCCATTCACAATATCTATCCCTTTCCCCCCCTTATCAATATGGCTGGTAAACTAATATATCTGCTTTTGTACATTCTCAGCTTACATAGTAATCATGTTAAATAGATGTAGCTAATAAATGGCAGCGTAGGTGAACACCTAAACTGCTGCCTTGAACAACAATTTCAAAACTAAAACTAAAAGACAAAACGTCTATCACCCAGAACCACGGGAAAGCTGGCTGAGTGGAAGTTCTACAACTAGAAGGAAAGAGCAAACAGCATTGAGGGGTGCACAAGCGCTGCAAAGCTGAGGTATGGAGGCGTGCAAATTGGGCTGGCGAGGGGCGACTGGGAGCACTGCTTTTTTTCAACCCGAAGGGAGACAAGCTCCCGATTACTCCAAACTCCAGTTTCTGGGGAGACGCGGGGGACACAAACTCCTACGGGCAGAAGCTGGACTGTCTGCCATCGGGTCGGAAAGTGAGAGAGGCTTGCTTGCAGGGCTGTGCACAGGAATAACTGTTTACTGGGCTGGGCTGCAGGATGCGGAGACACGGTCAGAGACGCAGAGCCGGCTTACTGGCAGCCAGAGCTGTTTGCCACGCCCTAGCCTAGTGACGCCCTGAGACCCCGGCCCTGCACAATCTACAAACCCACCCAAGCTCCAAGCAGCGGCTTTAGCATATGAATGGCCTGACCTATCGCAGCTTAACTTAGCAAACTTGCAGCCTGGGTCAGACAGCTCCAAAACCTCCAAACCCCAAGCAAAGAGGAGAAAACTGTAGTTCTTGCTGTGGCTCCTGCTGGGTGGCCTCAGACAGTAGCTGACCTGCACCCCATGGGAGATCCAGAAGCCAGTGTACCTAGTGGTCAGTGTGAGACACCAGATTTCAACTCCTCACATCCATAAGTGACACATTCAAGAGGCAGACTCAGTGAGCACCAAAGCCCCACTGAAACAAGTCCTGCACCATAAGCGTGTCTCCAGTACAGCAGTTCTTCCATCATAGACACAGCGGGTCCTCACAGCCAATTGGCCTGGAGGTCAATTCCTCCCAGTGTACCAACAGCAATCAAGGCTTAACTACACCAAGACTTTGCACTCAGCCCACAAAGGGGTGTACCAAAGGCGTCCACCTCAGGTGATTGGGGAGGCTGAGCTATTGGCCCCTATAGGTCACCTACCACACAAAGCCACTCCATCAACACAGGGAAGCAGCAAAATGCCGAGACAAAGAAACATGTCATGAATGAAAGAAGTGGAGGAAAGCAAACTACTGGACGACATAGAGTTCAGAACCACATTTATAAGGTTACTCAAGAATCTTCTAAAAACCGCTGAGGAACTTAGTGAGACCTTTAAGGATCTTAATGAGAATGCCAAAAAAATGGAAAAGGACCAGTCAGAAATTAAGCATACACTGTCTGAAATAAAGAATATACAGAAACTCAACTGTAGATCAACGTACCCTAAGAATCAAACCAAAGATCTGAAATATGAGAAAACAAAAAACACCCAACCAGAAAAACAAAAAGAAAAAGAATCCAAAAATATGAAGATAGTGTAAGGAGCCTCTGGGACAACTTTAAGCGTACCAACATCCGAATTTTTGGGGTGCCAGAAGAAGAGAGAGAGCAAAATATTGAAAACCTATTAGAAGAAATAATGACAGAAAACTTTCCCTACCTGGTGAAAGAAATAGACTTACAAGTTCAGGAAGCGCACAGAACCCCGTACAAGAGGAATCCAAAGAGGACCACACCAAGACCATCATAATTAAAATGCCAAGGGCAAAAGACAAAGAGAGAATCTTGAAAGCAGCAAGAGAAAAATGGTTAGTTACCTACAAGGGAGCACCCATACGACTGTCAGCTGATTTCTCGGCAGAAACTATGCAGGCCAGAAGTGAGTGGCAAGAAATATTCAAAGTGATGAACAGCAAGAACCTACAACCAAGATTACTCTGCCCAGCAAAGCTATCATTCAGAGTTGAAGGTCAGATAAAGAGCTTCACAGACAAGAAAAAGCTAAAGGAGTTCATCACCACCAAACCAGGATTACATGAAATGCTGAAGGGTATTATTTAAGAAGAGGAAGAAGAAGAAAAAGGTATAGATAAAAATTATGAACAAAATGACATCAAATGATACCTACCAACAAGTGAATCTAAAAATCAAGTGAATAAAAAATCTGAAGAACAGAATGGACTGGTGAATATAATAGAATCAGGGACATAGAAAAGGAGTGGACTGACAATTCTCAGGGGGAAGGGGGTGTGAGGGGTTCAGCAAGAGACTGGACAAAAATCTTACACCTATGGATGAAGACAGTGGCAGGGGGTAAGGGCATGGGGTGGGGTGGGGAATCAGGTGGAGGGGAGCTATGGGGGGGGTGGGAAGAGGAACACCTGTAATAATCTGAACAATAAAGATTTATTTTTAAAAAAGTCAAAAAAATAAAATAAAAAAGTGCAAGTTTTGGGGTAGGGTAATTTTTAAAAAATTAAAAATAAATAATAATAAAATATACACTTTTATTAGGAGAGAATACCTTTCCATTTCCTTTACCCTTTCCCTTTATCTTGCCTGGATCTGAGATCCAAAGCTGGAGCTACAATGGCCATCTTCTGTCTACAATTTGAAAGCCACATGTTAATGAAAATGAAGAGAGTAGCTCCTTATTTATGCCCTTGAACTCAAAGCTTCCTATTGCTTTAGTGCCTAAAACTTATCTAAGGTTTAAATAAATAAATAAAAATCAAGTGAATAAAATAAAAAAGTGCAAGTTTTGGGGTAGGGTAATTCATAACTTATGTATGCTATTATAAAGGGTTTTATGTTAATTGAATAAATACAGCTAATATTAAATGATATAAGCATGAATAAAATGATATAAACCGTCCATCCTCTATAAATAGGAAAATCTATTCCATATTGAACTCTTATTTCTTCAATTCTGTGATATGAAGAAAAACATCAGAGGACACTATTTTTGCACATTTTCCTCATGTATAATTTGACACAAATTATACCCCAAAGCAATAGTGTGATTCTTTTCAGTTTCTTTTGTGAAATGTGAACCACCTAGTCATGTTAGTTTTTCTACTATTTTTATAATGCTGGTACCTTCTGTTTAGCTATTCAAAATCAACTCAAACCCTTCAAACACTCTGTGGGGAGGATATAAGCAAAATGTCAGCAAAATACCGTTATTCATTATTAGCATTAGTATAGTGTTAGTATTAAAAGGGTAATCAGAACAATAATTGAAGTAAACCATGATTTTTTAAGGAATGGAATGTAGACTTATAGAAAGAATTACAGGTAACTTATTTGGACTTGTTAGAGATATACCTACCTCCTTGCTTAGGTGAATATAATCTATTATTTATATGGTATTCATGTAACAATAGGTTCAAAACATTTTACTATCAAATTACCATTTTCTTGGGAAGTAAAGACTCATTTAGATGTTTTACTTTAATATAATTTTATCCTATAAAGAAATATATAATGCATAGCTTTGTAGATTCAATATATAATATATTGTACACAGTTATTTTAATTTTGAATATTAAACAAGTTTATTGGTTATATATGTGATAAATATATGATATATATTTTATATTCATTTAGAATATTGATGTATTGTCAGTCTGTGATTTTAATGGTTACTTTAAACCATACTTGTGCTCTGTAGTTTAAAAACTTTTAAAAAAATAACACCATTCATCAGTTTTATTTCCTTATTAAATAGAGCATTTTATTTGTATCTATTCCTGACACTTTATAATAATTCCTGTAAATGTACCATATAAAAAGGATATATTATTTATTTTTAAACATTTATTTTCTATAACAGGAACTGTGTTATAAAAACAAATACCAACATTATGATAGTCTATTTTTCCCTTTGGATCTTGAATATTATTAAGGAAGAAAAGTAGCCTACTAAGTTTTCCCACAATTTTTGAATTTATACGCGTTTAAGTTCTCTGCAATGACTAGGTAGCGATGTTAATTCGATCACAATGCGTAGTGTGTGCAGGCTAAAGGACAATCTAGTTATAAAAAGTCCTATTTCAGTAATGTTAATGATTTCTGGCTTCTCATTTCTTGTAATTTAAGAAGTAGCCTGCAGATTTTCTTGTTTTGGCTGTCACATCCACCATTATATCCCCATACCTATGATATGTGTGTAGCAATGCCTATAATACCCCAAACGTATTGGGTAAGTGATGATGCAAAACTAGTTATTCCGAAATCAAAGGTACAACAAGTCAACTCTTGTTTTGTTTTCTTTCTGTAAAGCAGTTTAAAATTATTAATCAACAACAAATTTAGAATATACGTAGAGTGGCCAGATTATTATGATCTCTGAATGCATAACCATCTGGCATTCAGTATATTTGTATCTCAAATGGGTACAAAAAGTATTCTAGGCTTTTGCTGGAGATCAACCACCTATTTGGCCTGAGCTTTCTATCAGCCAGTGCAAAAGGGAAAACTGATCAGGTGTATGATTTATAGTATCTTTGATATCAAATAAATGAGGTACTCAAGAGAAGTACACTGAGTGGCCAGATTATTATGCGTTCAGAGATCATAATAATCTGGCCACTCAGTGTATATTTGTAATTTCTTTTTGCAAAGAAAACTATATATAATAATAGTGTCATATATCCTTGTTACCATTAAAGAACAATCAAGAAATTAGAATAAAGGCTCTCCCAACCCCAAATTCATGTATTCCAGTTTTGCAATTCAACATCAGCTGTATTATACAAAATTCATTCATGAAGAGTTTTTACATAACTCGTTTTATTGCTTCTGTATTATAGAACTCTAAATAAATAACCATGTTAGGTGCTTTAAATGCAAAGATTGCTTAATTTTTAAGAAAGTACATTTTAGGTTGACTTTAAAGTTGTTTTTTTAAGTTAGGTTTGTGAAAAAATGAATTGGTTATTTTTCTTAAGGCTTACCAATGCATATTAAAATGCCTCTTGCTGCCAAAATTTGCTAACAAAACACAATTATGTGGTAAGAGGATTCTTATAAATTCAGTACTAAAAAATAAAAACTGCCTAAAATAAATAAAAACAGAAATATTTCTCTATATGAAATATAGTTTACTTTGTTAGGTCTGATATATTTATTATAATCATTGAAATATACAGTAAAGAGGACGTGTATGATACATGTTAGGCTTTGGTGGCTTGAGCTCAAGAAACAGCTAATGTTCCAACTTCTGCCCCACCATCTACAAAATGTGAAGTCTTGAGAAATTTAGTCAGCACGCTGTGGCCTCAAAGTTTCTATTGGAAAATAAGAATTATAACAGTAGTTGCATGGAATGAATGAAAAAAGCATGCATAGTTTCTCTCCTGAGTAGTATTGAATAAGTATTATTAGCTGGCAATGTTATTTTCTTTTATTTTGAATTAATTTCCACTCAGATTTTTTAAAATGGGGATTAGAGCTGTTTCCAGACTAGATGTGCTCTGGAACTTATCCTCATCAAATATTGTGCAACAAATAGCTTCACTTTGGAGACATTCACAGTTAGGTTGCTAGATAAAATATACACAGTTAAATTTGGATATTCACAATTAGGGCCCCCAGATAAAATATGTCCATCTAAATTGCAATTTCAGATAAATAATAAAATTTTAACTTGAGAATGTCCCAAGTATATGTTGAACATATTCATCACATAATTAGTGTTTTTTTTTTTTTTTCTAAAATTCAATTCAACTGAATATTCTGTGTTTTATATGCTAAGTCAGGTAACCCTATTCACAATGCAATTAGCATTTAAGAAAACATTGGGAGAAAAAGTGTTTAAGTTGGTTTAACCCAATTATCCTCAAAATTTATTTTACCACAGAACACTTTTGACAATACCACCTATTAGTATGTTGATGGACACAAATCTGGAAGAGCTGTTTTAATCTCATATTTTAATTTTACAGGTGAGAAAATGAAAAGAAGCTAATATACTAAATTTTTCCTAACAGTAGAGATCAGTTGCTAGTTACCTAATCAAATTAATCATACTCTCTCTCTTTCAGAAAAATTGTCATGTTCTTCAATGTTATCTATAGTGATCTGAGAGTTCTGAAATAATTGTATGGTTATAAGTCAGTGATTTGTACATATTTTCATTTAGAATTCAGTGACTTTTTGCATGGATTACTTTATTCACTTTATTCACATTGTCCATAGTTTTGGTACTAGAAATGTATTGATTACAAAAAACTATAGAATTAGTAAATTTCCGATTTAATGCATATTCTATTCCAAAATCGATTGAATATATATTACACATGTATATATTCACAAAACACCTATAACCCACCTGAATTCGTTGTGGAATCATGGACAAAATCACATCAGAAATTCAGAACCACTAATTTGAGTGCAGTGAAGACAGGAACAAACCAACAATTACAAAAATAAAACTCCTTATTTCCGTAGAAGTTTTAAAACACAAAATATTTGAAATGTGATAATTTAGAAAAACTTAGCCAAAACCGGTTTGGCTCAGTGGATAGAGCGTTGGCCTGCGGACTGAAAGGTCCCAGGTTCGATTCCGGTCAAGGGCACGTAACTTGGTTGCGGGCACATCCCCAGTAGGAGGTGTGCAGGAGGCAGCTGATCGATGTTTCTCTCTCATTGATGTTTCTAACTCTCTATCCCTCTTCCTTCCTTTCTGTAAAAAATCAATAAAATATATTTAAAAAAAAAAGAAAAACTCATATTTTTTATTTGTTTTAGCCAAAACATTAAAATATTTTGGTCAAATTATTTATAGATTTTATGTAATTTTAATTTCTGGATTAATTGCCATGCTACTTGAAAAATAATATATTTTGCCTTAAAGTTAAATTAGAAAATGGTTTCAATCTCCCTTAGTCATAGTGTGTACATGTGTGTGTCTGCATATGTGTGTGTGTGTGTGTATGTGTGTGTGTGTCTTCTTGAGTCACTGCTTAAGAATCCCCAAAGTAATTCTTTTCTTATAATAATTTTGGTGGAATTTAATGGCTTGTCCATGCAAAGGTTATATAATACTAAAAAGCGATTTAAAGCCAGTAGTATGTGAGAATAGCCAATTTTTTAATATTTATTTTCAATGAGTGGGTGTTCATGCAACTTAAGAAAATCACTCCTGGGTAGTTTATGCAGTGTGATGCATTTTTAAAGTTCATGTTTTCCCTAGAAATTGTCTTAAACCCTATAGTGAAGATTAAATTCTTGATCTCTCTTCCATGTGACAAATCCTAGCTTGTCTAGAAGTTTAAAGCCTAAGGCATGCTTAAAATAACAGGTGCATAACTCTTGAAATAAGCTGTTTTCTAGTATTTCTGTTTACAATAATTGCTTTGAATGCTTAGAGTTATTGAATCGTGGAAATCTGTATATATATATATATATATATATATATGTGTGTGTGTGTATATATATATATATATATATATATATATATATACATATATGAAAATGTACAGATATATATAATATTTACTCCTGTAAGAGCTTCAGGGCTATGTATAATTCTCCGTAGAAATAATCAAGATAGTATATTTATTTTACTTCCCTAAAACATGTAAATATTATAGTTAAGTTGGATACTTAATTTATCATATTCAGGGAAATACTTGCATATAACCCTTAAATGGCAATAGGTCGTTTGGTAGCAATTTATATTAAAATTATCATTTAAATATTTATTTTATTAATTTTATGTTGTCTTTATTAATTATTTACTCTTAATAAAAATAATTATGCAACTAACTAAGTCATGATTGATAATTCCAATAATACTCTGATTTAAATTAAACTATATTATCAGTTTAATTTTGTTGGTTCTAATAAAAATAAAAATTAAATAATATGTTGATAATGATTTATATTTATTACTATTGTTTAGCCACACGATTGGCTTTCTTTCCAGAATATACTTGCCTGACAGTGAATCTTCTGACTTTAGCATATTTTGAAATCAGGATAGATTGAAAAATTCCCAAAATTATATTTTGCTTAATCTACTTATTTGGACTTTTCCCTTGCATTTTACTCTCAGTAGCAACAAGAAACCAGGCTGCACTTTCAACACTTTGCTTGGAAATCTCCTCATTTAAATACTCAAGTTCATTACTTACAAGGTCTGCTTCCCACATTAACTATAGGTACAATTCTGCCAATCTTTCTGCCACTATAAATAAGAATCACCTTTCCTCCAGTTTCTAGTAACATGTTTCTCATTTCCTTCTGAGCCTCCCCAGTAGTCTTTAACATCATATTTCTGATTCTCTTTAGGATGATTTAGGTATTATCTAAGACTAGAGGTCTGGTGCACAAAAATTCTTGCACTTGGCGGGGGGGGGGCAGACCCTCAGCCTGGCCTGCGCCCTCTCGCAGTCCAGGACCCCTTGGGGGATGTCCACCTGCCAGTTTAGGCCCACCCTCAGGGGATCAGGCCTAAGCTGGCAGTCAGACATCCCTCTGGCAGCCCGCGAGCCCTCAGGGGATGTCTGACTAATGGCTTAGGCCTCTTCCCCACAAGGAGCGAGCCTAAGCCATTAGTCCGACATCCTTACTATGGCCATGGAGGCGGGAGAGGCTCCTGCCACCACCACTGCACTGGCCAGCCATGAGCCGGCTTCTGGCTGAGTGGTGCTCCCCCTGTAGAAGCCCACTGACTACCAGGGGGCAGCTCCTGCGTTAAATGTCTGCCCCCTGTTGGTCAGTGCGCATCATAGCAACCAGTCATTCCGCCATTAGGGTCAATAATCCTTTTATTATATAGGATGATATAGATTTTCTCTACTCTGATTCCCACTTTTTTTCTGAGTCCTCACTGGATGAGTCTGTAACATCTATAATTCTTCCAATAGTTTGCTCAAAACAATCTAGGCTCTTTTGCGCATTAAAAAAAAAAAAAAAATTCTTCCAGCCTCTACCCATTATCCAATTTCAAAGTCACGTCTGCATTTTTTGCTATTTGTTACAGCAACTCCCCACTTCTAGATATGAAAATCTGTATCCATGTCCTATTGCTGCTAAAACAAATTACTACAAACTTTGTAGCTTAGAAAACCCAAAATTTGTTGTCTTAATAGCTGCTGGGGTTAGTCATCTAAAATCAAGGAATTGGCAGGGCTGTGTTCCTTTGGGAGGTTTCATGAGAGAATCCCTTTCGTTGGCTTTTCTAGCTTTTAGAAGCTTCTTATATTTATTGCCTTGGCCTCTAGCCAAATAAAGGGATCTGGAAAAGGATCCAATGTCATATAAAGGTAAAAATGTATAACATTAAGCACTATCTTTTTAGTTTATGCTTTCAATTTCTGGAATTTTATAAAAGTGAGAGTCAGCACTAAGAAGTGGTAAGACCATCTTCTCAATGGGATAACTTTCGAGGTAATCAGTTTTTGGAATCTATTACAAAAATTTGACTTATGGCCGAAACCGGTTTGGCTCAGTGGATAGAGCGTCGGCTTGCGGACTGAAAGGTCCCGGGTTTGATTCCGGTCAAGGGCATGTACCTTGGTTGCGGGCACATCCTCAGTGGGAGGTGTGCAGGAGGCAGCTGATCGATGTTTCTCTCTCATCGATGTTTCTAGCTCTCTATCCCTCTCCCTTCCTCTCTGTGAAATATCAATAAAATATATTTAAAAAAAAATTTGACTTATGTTACGGTATAGATTTTTTTTTTCCATATAGGTTTGTAGTAGTCAGTTTTTTAATAGTAACAAACAACCCCATAGACAGAGTGGCTTATAACAATAAAACTTATTTTTTGCTCATGTTACCTGTCAGCTGTTGTCATGTTTATTTTTTATTTTTTATTTATTTATTTATTTTTTTCAAAAATTTTTTTTATTAAGGTATTATATGTGTACATATCTTACCATTGCCCCCCAACCCCACTCCCATACATGCCCTCACCCCCCAATGTTTTGCATCCGTTGGTTACTCTTATATGCATGCATACAAGTCCTTCAGTTGATCTCTTATATCCCCCACCTCTCCCTAAACTTACCGCTGTAATTTGACAGTCTGTTTGATGCTTTACTGCCTCTGTATCTATATTTTTGTTCATCAGTTTATAATGTTTTTCATTATCCCCAAATGAGTGAGATGATGTGGTATTTTTCTTTCATTGACTGGCTTATTTCACTTAGCATAATGTTCTCTAATTCCATCCAGGTGCCTACAAATGGTAGTAATTCCTTCTTTTTTATGGCAGCATAGTATTCCATTGTGTAGATGTACCATAGTTTTCTGATCCAGTCATCTGCTGACGGGAACCTAGACTGTTTCCAAATCTTAGCTATTGTAAATTGTGCTGCTATGAACATAGGGGTGCTGCTATGAATATAGGGGTGCATATATCCTTTCTGATTGGTGTTTCTGGTGCTGCTATGAACATAGGGGTGCTGCTATGAACATAGGGGTGCATATATCCTTTCTGATTGGTGTTTCTGGTTTCTTAGGATATATTCCTAGGAGTGGGATTACTGGGTCAAATGGGAGTTCCATTTTCAGTTTTTTGAGGAAACCCCATACTGTTCTCCACAGTGGCTGCACCAGTCTGCATTCCCACCAGCAGTGCATGAGGGTTCCTTTTTCTCCACATCTTCGCTAACACTTGTTATTTGTTGATTTGTGGATGATAGCCATTCTGACAGGTGTGAGATGGTATCGCATTGTCGTTTTCATTTGCATCTCTAGGATAATTAGTGACTTTGAGCATGTTTTCATGTGTCTCTTGGCCTTCCTTCTGTCTTCTTTCAAAAAGATTCTATTTAGGTCCGTTGCCCATTTTTTTATTGGATCATTTATCTTCCTTTTATTAAGTTGTATAAGCTGCCTGTAGATGTTGGAAATTAAAACTTTATCAGTGATAACATTTGCAAATATGTTCTCCCATACAGTGGGGTTTCTTGTTGTTTTGTTGATGGTTTCTTTTGCTGTGCAAAAGCTTTTTATTTTGATGTAGTCCCATTTGTTTATTTTCTCTTTGGCTTCCATTGCCCTAGGGGCAGTATCAGTGAAAAAGTTCTTTTGGCATATGTCTGAGATTTTGCTGCCTGTGGATTCCTCTAGTATTTTTATGGTTTCCCGTCTTATATTTAAGTCCTGTATCCATTTTGAGTTTATTTTTGTGTATGGTGTAAGTTGGTGATCTAGTTTCATTTTTTTGCATGTATCTGTCCAATTTTCCCAACACCATTTATTGAAGAGACTGTCTGGACTCCATTGTATGCTCATGCCTCCTTTGTCAAATATTAATTGCGCATATTGGTTTGGGTCGATATCTGGATTCTCTATTCTATTCCATTGATCTATATGTCTGTTCTTGTGCCAGTACCAGGCTGTTTTGAGGACAGTGGCTTTGTAATACAGCTTGAAATCTGGTATTGAGATCCCTCCTACTTTATTCTTCTTTCTCAGGATTGCTGTGGCTATTCGGGGTCTTTTTTTATTCCAGATGAATTTTTGGAGAGTTCTTTCTAGGTCTGTGAAATATGCCGTTGGTATTTTAATGGGGAGTGCATTGAATCTATAGATTGCTTTGGGTGTTATGGACATTTTGATGATGTTGATTCTACCAATCCATGAACATGGTATGTTGTTCCATCTGTTTACATCTTCCTCTATCTTTTTTTTCAGTGTCCTGTAGTTTTCCGCATATAGGTCGTTTACCTCCTTGGTTAGGTTTATTCCTAAGTATCTTAATTTTTTTGCTGCGATGGAAAATGGGATTGCTTTTTTAGTCTCTCTTTCTGTAAGTTCACTGATGCTATATAGAAATGCCATAGATTTCTTGGCGTTAATTTTGTATCCTGCTACATTGCTGAATTCATTTATTAAGTCTGTTAGTTTTTTGATAGAGTCTTTTGGGTTTTTTATGTACAATATCATGTCATCTGCAAATAAGGACAGCTTTACTTCTTCTTTTCCAATTTGGATGCCTTTTATTTCTTCTTCTTGTCTAATTGCAATGGCTAATACTTCCAGTACTATGTCAAACAGGAGTGGTGAGAGTGGGCATCCTTGTCTTGTTCCTGTTCTTAGGGGAAATGGTTTTAGTTTTTGCCCATTGAGTATGATGTTAGCTGTGGGTTTATCATATATAGCTTTTATTATGTTGAGGTATGATCCTTCTATTCCCAACTTGTTGAGAGTTTTTATCAAGAAAGGGTGTTGGATTTTGTCAAATGCTTTTTCTGCATCAATTGATATGACTATGTGATTTTTATCTCTCAATTTGTTTATGTGATGTATCACATTTATTCATTTGCGGATATTGTACCATCCTTGCATTCCTGGAATAAACCCTACTTGGTCATGGTGTATGATCTTTCTGATGTACTGCTGGATCCGATTTGCTAGAATTTTGTTGAGGATTTTGGCATCTACATTCATGAGGGATATTGGCCTGTAATTCTCCTTCATTGTGTTGTATTTATCTGGTTTGGTATTAGGGTGATGCTGGCTTCATAGAAGGAGCTTGGAAGTGTTCCTTCCTCTTGAATTTTTTGGAATAGTCTGAGGAGGATAGATTTTAGTTCTTCCTTGAATGTTTGGTAAAACTCTCCTGTGAAGCCGTCTGGCCCCGGGCTTTTGTTTGCCGGAAGCTCTTTGATGACTGCTTCAATTTCTTCCATAGTTACTGGCATGTTGAGCTGTTTAGATTCTTCCTGATTAAGTTTTGGAAGGTTATATTTTTCTAGGAATATGTCCATTTCCTCCAGGTTGTCCAGTTTGTTGGAATAGAGTTGTTCGTAGTATTTTTTAACAATTCTTTGTATTTCGGCGGGATCTGTTGTTATTTCACCTCTTTCATTTCTGATTTTGTTTATTTGGGTCCTCTCTCTTTGCTTCTTGGTGAGCCTGGCTAGAGGTTCATCAATCTTGTTTATCCTTTCAAAGAACCAGCTCTTGGTTTTGTTGATCTTTTATATTGTTTCTTTGGTCTCTATGTCGTTTATCTCTGCTCTGATCTTTATTATTTCCTTCCTTCTGCTTACACTGGGCTTCTTTTGTTGCTCTCTTTCTAACTCTTTGAGTTCTTGGGTTAGGTAATTTATTACCATTGTTTCTTGTTTTTTTTTCTTCTTTTTTTCCCTTTTCCCAATTTCATTTTGACACTCCTTTTTTTTCTTCTTCTTCTTCTTTCTTTCTTTTTCATCTTCTTCTTTCTCTCCTATCCCCTAATTTGCCTTTCTCTGGTGGTCACCTTTATTAGAGGTTATTAATATCGTGAATACATTTCTGTTCAGTGCCTTGTGTGTTGTACCTGGTAGTGCTGTATTTTGTGCCTTTAAATCAATGCAGGAGAGAGAGAACTACATAACCAGACACCCAGAGAAGAGAGACCATGGGGAGACAAAGAAACAGCCCGCATATTAAAGAAAAGCAGGCATCACCAGAAAAGGAAGTAAACGAAATGGAGGCAAGCAACCTTCCAGGAAAAGAATTCAGAGAAATGGTCATAAGGTGGCTGTAAAGAATGGAAGACAAATTCGACAATATGAGCAAGAACCAAGAGGAAATGAAGAAGAACCAAGAAGAAATGAAAAATGACATCACTGCTGTAAAGAACTCAATAGAAAGCATCAAGAGTAGACTAGAAGAAGCAGAGGTTCGCATCAGTGAGCTAGAAGACAAGATGGGAAAAAATACCCAAGTAGAGCAACTTCTAGAAAAAAAAAAATTAAAAGGCAGGAGGAGAGCCTAAGGGAACTTTGGGACAACACGAAACAAAACAACATCCGCATAATAGGAGTTCCAGAAGGAAAGGAAGCTGAGCAAGGAATAGAAAACCTCTTTGAAGAAATAATGACAGAAAATTTCCCTGATATAGAGAAGAAAAAACCCACACAGATCCAAGAAGCTCACAGAGTCCCAAGCAAAATGAACCCCAAAAGACCGACGCCAAGGCACATTATAATTAAATTGGCAAACACCAACGACAAAGTAATAATCTTAAAAGCGGCAAGAGAGAGACAGAAAGTTACATACAAAGGAACCCCCATCAGACTAGCAACTGATTTCTCAACATAAACTCATCAGGCCAGAAGGGAATGGAATGAAATATACAAAGTCATGCAAAGGAAAGGTCTGAATCCAAGAATACTGTACCCAGCAAGGCTATCAATCAAAATTGAAGGTGAAATCAGGAGCTTCACAGACAAAAAAAGGACTAAGGGAATTTATTACCACCAAACCAGCAATGCAAGAAATGCTAAACGGTCTGCTGTAAAAAAAAAATAAATAGGAAGTGAAGAAGGAACTCAGGTGTAAAGAATAGGAATGGCAACAAATAAGTACCTATCAATAATAACTTTAAATGTAAACCGATTAAATGCCCCAATCAAAAGACATAGGGTAAAGGATTGTATAAGAAAACATGACCCATAGATCTGCTGTCTACAAGAAACCCACGTCAGAAAAAAAGACGCACACAGACTGAGGGTGAAGAGATGGAAAAAGGTTTTCCAGGCAAATGGAACTGAAAAAAACGCTGGGGTAGCAATACTTATATCTGACAAATTAGATCTCAAACTGAAGGACATAACAAGAGATAAGAAAGGCCACTTCATAATACTAAAGGGAGCAATCCAACAAGAAGAAATAACTCTGGTAAACATATATGCACCCAATATAGGAGCACCCAAATACATAAAAAAACTCCTGGAGGATATCAAGGGAGAGATTGACAGCAATACAATCATAGTAGGAGACTTTAATACCCCACTATCACCATTGGACAAATCCTCTAAACAAAAAGTCAGCAAAGAAACATCAATCCTAAATGACTCACTAGACCAGATGGAATTAATTGACATCTTCAGAACATTTCACCCCAAAGCCACAGAATATACATTCTTCTCAAGTGCACATGGGTCATTTTCAAAGATAGACCATATGTTGGGACATAGGCAAAGTCTCTTCAAATTCAAGAAGATAGAAATCATACAAGCATCTTCTCAGACCACAGTGGCATAAAACTGGAAATCAACTACAATAAAAACAACCCAAAGAAATCAAACACATGGAGGCTAAACAGCATGCTATTAAACCATGACTGGGTTACCAGAGAGATCAAAGAAGAAATAAAAAACACCATGGCGACAAATGACAATGAAAACACTACAATCCAAAATCTATGGGACACAGCGAAAGCAGTCTTGAGAGGGAAGTTCATAGCTCTACAAGCCTACTGTTGTCATGTTTTGCTCTGCTTAGTTTCCCTAAGCATTGCTTGGCTCTGTTACCCATCTCTTATTATTCTGGGAACTTGCTTGAAGGGTTAACACCTATGTAAAATATACCCTTTCTCATAGCCACAAGAGGGAACAAAAGAGTTAGCCCAAAATGAATCATCTGTCAAAATTCTGTTTATAACTAGTACACATAACTGGTTGAGAGCTTTAGTCCTTACATTTAGGTCTTTGGTTCAGTTGGAGTTAATTTCTGTATATGGTATAAGGTAAGGGTCTATCTTCATTTGTTTGCATGAGGATATTCAGTTTTCTCAGTACCATCTTTTGATATGAGATGTTTTAAGTAGTGGGAGGAAATAATCAAATTTGCATTTTTTTTAAAAAGTTAAATTTAGACATTCTGGGTTTGAATTAAAAGTTAATGCAAATGGTAGCAGTTAGGAACCTCTTTCAGTAATTACACCTTGGGCTGATGGTGGTAGATTGGATTAGGATTATAGAAACAAAAGATGGAGAAAATAAACAGATTTCAGATATATTTTGGAAGTTAAACATGATTTAAGGAGGAATATTCTCTAGACAATGGAGAGAAAGGTGTAAAATAAAACATATTTCTAGCAACAGAAGGTATATGCATAATGGAACAGATGGTAAGAGGGGAAGAAAAAATTTAAAAATTTTAGGATTGCAGGTAGATTAAAAACTTAGTTTTAGGTGTTAAGTATGAAGTGTCTGTGATACACCCAAGTAGAGATGTCAATAGACTATGGATATATAAACTAAAGATAGACTAAACATAGAAATGAGGTGACATCAGACTATAGGTAACTTTTAAATTCTGGGAAGAAGCCAAGATTTTCTAGTGTTTAAAGTCATTCAGAACACATTCTGAAAAGTACTATTGATTAGTCAGGTTTCGCCAGAGGAACAGACCTAATATAATATCTATTTAGATATAAATATATATACTAGAGGCCTGGTGCACAGATTTGTGCACAGGTGGGGTCCCTCAGCCTGGGTGGTGCCCTCTCACAATCCAGGACCCCTCGGGGGATCTTCGACTGCCAGTTTCGGGGATTGGGCCAAACCGGCAGTTCAACATCCCCTGAGGGATGTAGTAGTGCATGAAGTGGCAGGTGGCTGGGGAGGAGCCTGAGACTGGACTGGGCCCCATGCAGCTCCCCCTCATCCTGGCCCCACTCCCCCTGCTGCTGCCACTGCTCAGTCATCTGAGCGGCGCTCCCACTGTGGGACCACACTGACCACCAGGGGCAGCTCCTGCATTGAGCGTCTGCCCCCTGGTGGTCAGTGTGCATCATAGCGACCAGTCAAATGGTCAACTGGTTGCTTGGTCAACTGGGTTTAATATATATAGATATATTTGTTGTTACCAGCTATTTGGGTATCCATTAACCATCACAACTGTATGCAAGATATAATGCTGCATATCTAAAAATAAAGGGTGTAAGCGATCATTTCTGCCATTGTGGAATCATTAATTTATTCCACTAGAGAAAAATGAGATTTAATAAAAATTTAGAATAATATGAAAAGAAAGTAGTATTCAAGGAACTCAGAAAAAGGACTCATAAGTAGGCCTCAGTGGGGTGGGCTGAAAAAACCTTCCTGCAGCAATTGTGTTGGTGAGGGAAGCAACTGCCAGTATTTCTTTTCCTTAATAAACAGGAATGAGGGAAGGGATAAAGCCATGTGGTGAAGTACAGACCTTGGCTTAAACACAGAGCATGGAGATCAGGTATATATCTCTAAATGTTTAGATCAACAGAAAATCCAACATATGTATTTTACCTTAAATTAGAAATAAATAATATAACAATAATTCCACCCATGTTCATATTGTATCCTTATATTATTTAGTTATTACACATTTTTATGGGACAGAAATAAAAGTTGTAATTTAATTTTATCATATAAACTAATATAATCTTGAACAACAAAATTATTTGTATTGAATTTGATAATACTATACTTTTGGCAAAACAAAGTGATGTCTTTTTCATCGTATCTTACCAGTGGTCAGCAAACTCATTAGTCAACAGAACCAAATATCAGTACAACGATTGAAATTTCTTTTAAGAGCCAAATTTTTTAAACTTAAACTTCTTTTAACGCCACTTCTTCAAAATGGACTTGCCCAGGCTATGGTATTTTGTGGAAGAGCCACACTCAAGGGGCCAAAGAGCCTCATGTGGCTTGCGAGCCACAGTTTGCCGACCACGGTCTTAACCTATTGATGATGAGTTCAAATTATTTTTGTATTCACTTATCAAATAGGAATCCAATAGTAATTTCATATTTGTTCCCCATCCAAGAAAATAAAAGCATTTTATTTAGCCAAGCATTTTCCTAGTGATGTTCAAATGGTTTCTTTATATTAAACACAATCCAATGAATTATGAGTTTTCACAAAGAATTGGAAGAGAAGAGTCTTGTCTATTTGTAGGACATAACAGAGAGAGGCAGTTCACCCATTTGTGTTGTGGTGATTTATGGAAACAATTTAAAGGGGAAAAAATGCCTGCTGGATTAAGAAGGAATATGGTCATTGAAAAGCTTTATTAATACATAATTCATGCATCTATGCCAATAAAGGAAGAATAAAATCCACAGAGAAAAGAAAATGATGAAAATTATGACAAAATAGAAAATTCAAAAAAAGAAATAAAAAATGGAAAAGTTTAAATAAAACGATATGACTTCCTTTGATATGAAGTGGAAAAAACAACAACAATGGCTTGACTTGAGCAAATAGGCATTTGTGTTGAGCATTTCCCAGGGCGAACTCCAACAAACTATTGGATAATCATTGTAGAACCCTCTCCCCTTGAGTGTTGTGGAAATTGAAATTTGATTCTAGCCAATAGAGGGTGGTAAGTGTGTTGGGAATGTCACTTCACTGTTAGTTTTATTACACATTGCAATTAGAAGACTTTGTCTTAGAAGGCCAGAGAGCTCTCCGGCTAGCCTTGCAGAAGTAAGCTGCAAAGATATTGCTGAGACAAATGTCTGTTATTTTGCTGCCTATGGAATCTTGTAGGATTTTTATGGTTCCCCGTCTTACATTCAAGTCCTTTAGCCATTTTGAGTTTATTTTTGTGTGTGGTGTAAGTTGGTGGTCTAGTTTCATTTTTTGCATGTATCTGTCCAAATTTCCCAGCACCATTTATTAAAGAGACTGTTTTGACTCCATTGTATGCTCTTGCCTCCTTTGTCAAATATTAATTGAACATAATGGCTTGGGTCGATTTCTGGGTTCTCTGTTCTGTTCCATTGATCTATATGTCTGTTCTTGTGCCAATACCAGGCAGTTTTGAGAACCGTGGGTTGGTAATATAGCTTGATATCTGGTATTGTGATCCCTCTAACTTTGTTCTTCTTTCTTAGGATTGCTGTGGCTATTCGGGGTCTTTTTTTATTCCAGATGAATTTTTGGAGAGTTTGTTCTAGATCTTTGAAATGTACCATTGGTATTTTAATGGGGATTGCTATGGAGACTAAGGAAAAAATAAACAAATGGGACTACATCAAAATAAAAAGCTTCTGCACAGCAAAAGAAACCATCAACAAAACAACAAGAAAGCTCACTGCATGGGAGAACATATTTGCCAATGATATTTCCAATAAGGGATTAATCTCCAAAATTTACAGAGAACTCATACAACTTAACAAAAGGAAGATAAACGATCCAATCAAAAAATCGTCAAAGGATGTAAATAGATACTTTTCAAAAGAGGACATACAGAAGGCTGAGAGACATGAAAACATGTTCAAAGTCACTAATCATCCGAGAGATGCAAGTCAAAACAACAATGAGATACCATCTCACACCTGTCAGAATGGCTACCATCAACAAATCGACAAATGACAAGTGCTGGGAAGGGTGTGGAGAAAATGGAACACTCGTGCACTGCTGGTGGGAATGCAGACTGGTGCAGCCACTGTGGAAAACAATATGGAGTTTCCTCAAAAAGTTAAAAATGGAACTCCCATTTGACCCAGTAATCCCACTTCTAGGACTATATCCCAAGAAGTCAGAAACAACAATCAGAAAGGATATATGTTCATAACAGCACAATTTACAATAGCTAAGAATTGGAAACAGCCTAAGTGCCCATAAGCAAATGAGTGGATTAAAAAACTGTGGTACATGTACACAATGGAATGCTACACTACTATGAAAGAGAAGGAACTTTTACCATTTGCAACAGCATGGATGGAACTGGAGAGCATTATGCTAAGCTAAATAAGCCAGTCAGAGAAAGATAAATATCACATGATCTCACTCATATGTGGGAAATAATGATCAACATAATTTAATGAACAAGAATAGATCTAGAGACAAATTGTAGGGGAGGGAGGTTAGAGAGCAACCAAAGGACTTGTATGCATGCATATTAGCATAACCAATGGACACAGACTGGGGCGGTGGGGGCTTGCCCGGGGTGGGAATGGCTGGGGGTGGGAGGGTCAATTGGGGAAAAAGGAGACATATGTAAAACTTTAAACAATTAAAAAAAAAAAAAGTAAGGCTGCAGTGTTTGGGAGGCTCTGCGGGTGGCTTTAGGACCTGAGGGTGGCTTCCTGCAAAAGCCAAAAAGAAGCTAGCCTTCAGCCATAAAACAAGGAATGCAATTTGACAGCAAACTGAGTTTAGAGACCTGTTGTTCCCAGTCAACCTCCAAATGAAACTGGAGATTGGCTGATACCTTCATTTCTGCTTGTGAGACCCTGAGCGGCAGGACTAGCAAAAGCAGGCTGGGACTTCTAAACCATGGAAAATGAGATAATTGTACCATGTTAATGGTTAAGTTTGTGGTGATTTGTTACACAGCAATAGAAAAACAATATGGCATTTATGTGAAGGTGGCTAGTACGTGAGGAGAGTGAGTCATTTGTCCATGCAGCCTGTTTTCCTCTGATGACATTTACTGTTCAACGTAGAAAGTTCAAAGTGATTTTCTTCTTTCTATTTAGAAGATAGCAACCTCAGTGAAGCTTGTCCTGGTGAGTGAAACTTAAGTACAGCAATAGGATATTAAATATATTTGAAGTGTATACGCAGCTTGAAATTGTACTTGTTTCATTTTTAGTGCAGTATAGCATGTTTAACTGCCTGGTGCCAATTAGCCATAATGAGAATTATGGAGCTAAAGCTCAGTGCACTACATTGGAAATGGACTCGTTGTGGTTCTTACTGACTTTCTGCTTTTTCTTGAAGGACATATAAACTCTTAGAAGCGTCTTTTTTTCTACCTAAGAAATATTAGTTACCTTTATTTGAAATTCTTATTTAAAACCCAAAATAATGCTTACCAGATTTAATTAATAAAAACAGTTTTTATATCTCTTCATCAGGCAAAAGCTGAAGTTAGCATAAATTTTTAAAATATGTTCATTTTGTTAATTTTAGAGAAAGAGGAAGGAAGAGAGAAGGAGAGAGAAAAAATTGAGTTGCCTCCCATACATGCCCCAACCAGGGATTGAACCCACAACCTGTCCATGTGCCCTGACTAGAAATCTAACCAGTGACCATTCAGTGCACGGGATGATGCTCAACCAACTAAGCCACACTTGCCAGGGCAAGTTAGCTTAAATGTTGATGTCTGCCTTAAATTAACCCAAAATACATAAAACATTCTAAACAGATTTCTTGAGTTTCTTCAAAATTGTTAGTATGTATACAGACTATTTTCATTTTAAAATAATTAGGAATATAAATCTCTCAAATAGGTGTAATAGGGTCAGGGTGTTGATATAGAATTCTAGGTAATATAAATGATAGTGTATAAAAATTCATCAGAGTTGCTAATTGTTTGCAACATTTGAATCAAGTAGGAGTTTCAAATATGAATATATTCTTTGATATATTATTTTGAAACTAGAGGCCCAGAGCATGATATTTGTGCACTGGGGTGGGGGGGTGTCCCTCAGCCCGGCCTGTGCCCTCTCACAGTCTTGGACCCCTTGGCTTTGTCCCAGGGGGATAGGGCCTAAGCTGGCAATCAGACATCCCTCTCGCAGTCTGGGGCTCTTGCAGTCCGAGACCCCTTGCTCCTTACCTCCAGCCTGCAGAGGAGGCAGGGGAAACTCCCACCAATGCAACACAGCTGCACTCGCCAGCCCTGAGAGGCTTCTGGCTGAGCAGAGCTCCCCCTATGGGAGCACACTGACCACCAGGGGGCAGCTCCTGTGTTGAGCGTCTGCCCCCTGGTGGTCAGTGCGTGTCACAGTGACCAGTCCTTCCTCTGTTCGGTCGATTTGCATATTAGCCTTTTATTATATAGGATATGAAATAAGATAAGACTGGTATCAAACTAAAAATCCAGAACATTTCATTTGGAAAAATTAAATCTAAAGGAACAAATACCAGCCCCTCTCACCCCTCCCAACCCCCAAACACACACACACACACACACATACACACACAGAGTTATTCTCATAGAAAACTCAGAATTCTGAACAGAAACCTAAGGAATACTTTCCTCCCAAATCACAGGATGTGAACTAAATAGCTGCTTCTTTGAGGTTTTGTATAAAAAATAAAAGGTTTCTTACTTGTATTATTTCAATAAACACTTATGTAGCAATAACATTGGATAAGCAAAACAAATTAGATAACTAATCCTAAAATGCAGTTCTTAGTGTATTTTTAAAGAACTCACCATGTTGCTCAATGATCATAATGCAGAAGAAACTGAGATTAAGGACACAGCTTTTTTTTAACTCTCTCCAATTTAAGATTACTTTATTGGCAGAATAGGGAGATTCTGGCTAAGTGAAATAGAGATGAAGAAATTTTACTTTTTAGAAAGAAAATTTTCTGAAAATAACTCATGAGTTACGACTCTGAAATTCTTTCCAGAGAACATAATAAAAATGCGTGCTCTAAGTTACGTGCATAGTATAGTAGCACATGCCTTTCTCTATCTGGAATACTTGTCCACCTCTCACTGAGGCAAAAACCTGGTCATTCAGATTTGACCATGAACTCATTTTCTCAGAGTGCAATAAAACAGGGTTGACTTGGCAGTCCTTTTGCTTTATGTGATGTTAATTGAAGGTCTGGGATGGCAGAACACTCCAAAATATCTTCATTCACTGGCTGAGAGTTGACACTGGCTGCCAGCTAAAACTTCAAGTGGGCCTGCATGCTCCAAACCTCAGATTTCCTCCTCATGAGCCTTTGCATATAGGTGTCTAGACTTCCTTGAAATATCAGTTTGTGTTTAAAAAGGGAGCATTTCCAATGACAAGTCAGAAGCTGGAGAACTCTTGATGCCCTGTCTAATAATTTAAATATTGTTATTTCTGCTTCTTTTATTAATCAAAATAAATCAATTGGCAAGGCCTGATTCAGGGGGGAGGTGAAATAGGCTCCACCTTTCAATGAAAAAATGGGCAAAGAATTTCTAGTCATCATCAAAGGTATCACCATAGGACAAATTTAGAGTAAAGAACTGAAGAAAGTAAGATAGTAAACCATGCAGTAATTTAGCAGTGACAAAGTAGGATAACTTTTTAAAGCTCTTACAATAATTTCATTGTGGGATGTTGGTGGTTTGGACCATATGATAACATTGGAGGGGGTAAGAAGTGATAAAATTCTGGATAACTTAAAAAAAATAGTACCAATAGAATTTCTTGGTGAATGACTGGGGCAGGAGAGAGAAAAAGGCCAAGTAAGACTGACCCCAAGAATTTTTGCATGAGAAGAATTAGAGGAATAATGTTGCCTTTATCTAATTGGGCAGAATATATGCAAGATAAAAAGGTTCAGGTTGAAGGAAATTCAAAATTTAAGTTTTAGATAGGTTCAATTTACAATTATTATCAGAATTCTAATGGAAATTGCCAATAAGAGTAAGCATTTGGACTTTTGAGCCTAGCATTCTGGTTCAACTCTGAGTGCCCATTCAATTGAGTTAAGGATTAAGATATGATCGATGGCTAATTGCAATGTGACAGTCACTTGCATCCTTGACAGAGCGGTTTTACTGGAGTGGTGGAGATAAAAGTCCAGTTTGGGTTTATTCAGTGAGAATGGGAGGAAAACAATTTGAAGCACTGTATTTTGACAGCTCTATATATATCTATAGCATTAAGGAGTCTTGCAGTTCCCAATGATGCCTTGAAGCTGACTTATACATTTTTAATAGCATTCCATCACTAAGAAATTTTGTCCATTGTCTTGTTCATCACAGGACGTTTAGATTTGAGAATCTAAAGGTCCTACCCACACATGGGGAAACTATACAAGTTCAAAAAGGAGTTTGAATTATACCCTAATATAGGAACTGTTGATACATTACAAAATATTCAATCAAAATTCTTGTTCAGAGCAAATCTGATATTTTCAGGACAGTTATCTGAAAATAAAGCAGCCTGATTGAAGGTCAAAAGTCCAAATCCATTACAGGACTTTTCTTTTTAAAACTCACTAGCCAGGAATAGTTCACAAATCAGGAAGTAGGAAGAACATTTTGAATTAAAATATTAAGAAAGAAAAAGTTGATTTCTGTCCATTTCCTTTGACAGAAATAGAATTATATTTCAACTAATTAGTCCATTGTGTAAATGGACAGACTAAATACTAGTTATATGCTACTTAAGCCAGACTAGATGATTCAACATTATTGGAGTTATTTGAGCTTATGTCCAGAAGAAGCTATTTACACTGGGGCCTATGAATTTGGTAAATGAATGCTCTACTTTTCAGTGGCTTTCATTTTTCAGTCTTTCATATAGTAGAAATTGAGGATTATCATGCAGGACTGACCTTACATAACCTTCTGAAATACATGAGGCAAGTACTAGGAGCATGACAACACTTTGTGCTCCTCTAACTTCTCAGTTTGCACTTGGAGGTTCAGAAAGTTATCTTCTTACTACAATATTACCTTCCTTAAAATGTTCTTTGGTTACTTTCCTCCTTCTCATGCTTACTCATGCTCATTAAAATTGCACTGTGGCTGCCCTGACCGGTTTGGCTAGGTGGATAGAGCGTCAGCCTGCGGACTGAAGGGTCCCAGGTTTGATTCCGGTCAAGGGCATGTACCTTGGTTGCGGGCACATCCCCAGTAGGGGTTGTGCAGGAGGCAGCTGATCCATGTTTCTCTCTTATCGATATTTCTAACTCTCTATTCCCTCTCCCTTCTTCTCTGTAAAAAAATCAATAAAATATATTTTAAAAAAATGCACTGTGGCTGATTTCAATGAATTGTTACAAACTTGGTGGCAATTATTTTTTTCATGAATGTTATTTTAGGATAAATAAATATGTTTTAGGTTTGGTCAATTTTTGCAAAGGTTATTTTTGTGGTGGGGGGAAGCTTTATTTTGTGCTAAGAAAAAAAAAATCTCTATCAGTATTTTATTAAGTAGGAAAGTATGCCAACAAGAAAATTGATATACTTCTTTTATACTAAATATTTAATCTCTTTAAATGTTTGAATCCCATCAGCGGGAGAGTTGTCTAATATTTCCTCTTGAAATTACTATAGATTTCAGTATTTATCACAATACTGAGCATTTTAGGTTTGCTAATTAGGAGTAGAGCAATTGGAAATAAGCATTGAATGATACTCAGCATAATCATTCTATGGGAATCTGAACGTTAAAGGAGTGTGGGAAAGAGGAGACATTGGTTAGAAAGAACTATTTCCCAAAATATACATTTTTAAACCAATATACTGTATCTGGAATGGACCACTAAATTTATTCTCCTCTGTTCTGCACATGTATTTCAAAGGATGTTGAGCTCAATACATTTTCATTAAGCCATTTAATATTTATTTTTCTCATTGTTATATATGGTGAGATTCAAAAGTACACCAAATGGTGTCTTGTCCCTCAAAATATAATGGACATGAACATATTTTGAAGTAAAAGGTAGATTTAAAATACAGTGCAATAAATGTTGTAATAGGGATATGCATAAATGTTCTGTACCCAGTTCAGGTTAGGAGTAAGAAGTCACGGGGAGGTATGTTGAAAGAAGTCTTCCTGCCCTGTCCAGGTGGCTCAGTTGGTTGGAGTGTCGTCAAAAGTTTCAGGTTTGATTCCCAGTCAGGGCACATAAATAGGTTGTGGGTTCCATCTGTGGTGGGGGTGTGTCCAGGAAGCACCTGATATGTTTCTCTCTCCCAGTGATGTTTCTCTCTCTCTCTTTCTTTCATTTCCTCCCCATCTCTCTAAAATCAATAAACATATCCTCAGGTGAGGATAAAAAAAAAAGTCTTCCTGTATAAAAATATGACTTGGCCGAAACCGGTTTGGCTCAGTGGATAGAGCATCAGCCTGCGGACTGAAGGGTCCCGGGTTCGATTCCGGTCAAGGGCATGTACCTTGGTTGTGGGCACATCCCCAGTGGGAGGTGTGCAGGAGGCAGCTGATCGATGTTTCTCTCTCATCGGTGTTTCTAGCTCTCTATCCCTCACCCTTCCTCTCTGTAAAATATCAATAAAATATATATTAAAAAAAAAAAAGATGACTTGGCTGAGATCCTAAGGGCAAAAAATTAGTAGTCCAACCAAGTACCTATTTTAGTAGTCTAATCTAGTATATATTCTGTCTTGAGAATATCCCTCTCACAATCTGGGACCGCTGGCTCCTAACTGCTCACCTGCCTGCCTGCCTGATTGCCCCTAACTGCCCCCCTGCCAGCCTGATCACTCCTAACTGCCCCCCCCCCCTTGCTGGCCTGGTCTCCCCTAGCTGCCCCCTCCCCACTGGCCTGGTTGCCCCCAACTGCCCCCTCCTCGCTGGCCTGGTTGTCCCCAACTACCCCCCCCACCTGCTGGTTGGTTGCCCCCCAACTGCCCCCCTGCCAGCCTGGTCGCCCCACGCAGCCTGCTGTTGAGTCCTTTGGTCATCCCTCACTAACCCCCCTGCTGGCCTTGTGGCCCCAGGCAGCCTGCTGGTTGTTACTGTTACTCCGATAGCGTCCAGACAATTTGCATATTCCTCTATTATTAGATAGATGATTCCCTGATTTAGAAGTTTTTCCACAATTATGGGAGAAATAATATTACATACAGTTGTTACAAATGAGGTCTAAATTAACTTTTGATTTTTCTGGTTGTCAAAATGAAAAATAAAAGCCTTTTTACATACTGCTCATTGCTAATAAAGAAGTTTGTATCAGCTCTCATAAATAAAAAAAGTTCTGTCTTGGCAGTATGGCTCAGTTGGTTGAAGTGTGATCCTGTATACCAAAAGGTGTGGTTTGATTCCCATTCAAGACAATTACCTAGGTTGTGGGTTTGATCCCAGTCTGGGCACATATAGGAGGCAACTGATAGATGGTTATCTCTCACATCAATGTATCTCTCTCCCTCTCTCTCTCTTCCTTCCTCTCTGTCTAAAAACAAACGAACAAACAAACAAAAAATCTCCTTTGGGTGAGGATGAACACACACACACAGGTTCTTCCTGACATGTAGCTACAAAAGTAAATATTGTTTTTTAGTATCCCTTCCAGAAAAGATTTAGTATAATCCATTTTCTTTTTAGAATAAATCTTCTTGAGTTAACTAAGAATAATACTTTCTCAGATCCCTCTCTCCCTTCCCAATTGGGATTCCATTCCCACCATTTTTCCAAGAGTATTTTTGCCAAAGTGATAGGTAAAGTCATAAGCCTCCTTTGGTTTTAGATTTTGACAATGTTAAAATGATCCTTATTTTGATTCAATATTTTCAATTTCTGCAAAAATTGATATAGTTAATTACAGTAATCATGGGATAAAATAAAACCAGCTTTACATTTTATAGCACTTTTGAGAAAAAAAGGAAAGGAAAAAGATATATTAGTAATGGCATTAATAACTTAAATGAAAAATTGTAATTTTTGTGAACACAAAATATTTGCTGGTAGTAGGCAAAACAAAAATAATCCTATAGAATTTTCTCAAATAGTCATTATTTAATAAGTAAGTACCAGTAATCATGGTTCTTGGTATTTACCCAAATGAACTGAAAACATGTCCACAGAATAACCTACATGTGATGTTTATATAAGCTTTATTCATAATTGCCAAACTTGAAAGCAACCAGGATGTCCTTTAATAAGGGAATGAATAAATAAATTGTAGTACATCCAGACAATGGTATATGATTCAGCATTAAAGAAAATGAGCTGTCAAGCAACGAAAAGACATAGAAGAAATTTAAATGCAGAGTACTAAGTGAAAGAGCCAATCTGAAAAGGCTGCATACTGTATAATTCCAATTATATGACATTCTGGGAAAGAAAAAATTATGGGGACAATAAAAAGATCAGTGGTTGCCAGTGGTTATGGGGCAATGGATAAATGAATAGTCAGGGCACAGAAGATTTTTAGAGCAGTAAAACTATTTTAATGATACTACAATAATGGATGCATGTCATTATATATTTTTGAATACTCATAGAATGTAGAAGAACAGGTGAATACTAACATAAACTATGGATTTAGGGTGATGATTGTGTATCATTGATGCTGACATATATACCACTGTAGTGGGGGATGTTAATAGTGGATGGGAGGTTGTGCATCTGCTGGGGAGAGAGTATATAAGGAAACTTTCTGTACCTACTACTTAATTTTACTGTGAACCTAAAACTGCTCTAAAAATAATGTTTATTAGTTTAAAAATAAATATAAGCTTAGAAGTTAAAAATATGCAATGCTTATATATAGTCCCAATCATAAAACATTAAAGTTAATTTTACAATGAATGAGAGGATGACCAAACAGGGAATATATCCTTTATGGTAGAGAGCAAGCTTTTTATCCTGATTAATATATTTAGCAAGTTGTATCCTTGGTTCACTAGCACTAACTTCATTATTTTTTTTGGAGCTCTAAGTAAATAATTTTACAACACACAAGGGAATTGCTTCTTCTCAAGCACAAGAGTACTTTTCTAATTTTTTCCTCAGATCTGAGAAAAAATATCACATTGAAAAAATATTTATCTTAAAGAGATGGAGACACATGGCCCTATGTTTCTAAATTTTATAGTGGCTTCTTTTTATTGGTCTTACACAGGTGATCACTTTCTCATTCTTGAAATATTGTTTCCTCTGTTTCTTTTCTTGTGGTTGTTGTTTGTGACACCACACTCCTCTGCCTCACTCCATGCTTCATCCTAGTGTCTTGGTAAGTTCCTTCTCTTTTTACTTGACCTTGGAGTAATTAATAACTCTTGCATCCATCCATTTTCTTCTCTATGTATGTGTTTTTCTAACTAATAGGATCAGGTTTTTTTTTTAATGTCATTTAACATCTCTACCAAGTTCAAGGCCCATATATGCAAATGGCTGCTTTATATTTTTACTGGGATGCCTACACATCAATTAGATTTACTCCTTGCCTAATCTTTCACATGTTATTAAATGGCACCATCAGTCTCCCATCCACATACCCAGGCAAAACCTAGAAGTCTTCCTGTTTTTCTTTCTTCTCCTCATATCACATACCCTACTCATCTGCAAGTTCAATCAGTGCTACTTATAAAATATTTCTTGAAGCAAAGCACTTATATTTCAACTTCTGCCACTCTATCTTAAATCACTATCACCTCTAACCTAATATGCTTTAATAGCTTCCTCCATGTTCTCTTCTACACTTGCCTGTATAAAATCTGTATTCACAGAAAAGCCAGTAAGTTCTATTAAAGATGAAAATCCGGTCCTGTCATACCTCCTGCTGAAAATCTGTTGCTGGTTTCTCATCTCAGTTAGAATAACCTCTAAACTCTTTACCAAGGTCTGCAATGTCCAGCATGATCCTCTCTCAGTCAACCTCCAAGATTTTGTTTTCTGCCCTTCTTCCCTCTTTTTACTGAGTTCCAGACATGCTGGTCTTCTGTCAGGTTCTGGCATATGTCAAACTCCTTTCCGTTTTAGTGACTTTTCACTTGTGCACACATTCGCCTACAATGATTTTTCTCTAACCTTTCTATGTGTACCTCCTTCAGGCTGTTCAGGTCTCAGTTTAAATGTCATCTACCTAGAGATACTGTCTTTTGATAACCTATGGAAAGTATTATCTAGTCACTGTCTTTTCTTTTAATATCTCTATCTTATCCTCTTAGATGTTACTTTTCACATCTCCTTTCTCTAGAATTTTGATTCAAAAGAGAAAGAACTTTGTATTATTTACCAACACATTTCCAGTGTAAAGCAAAGTGCCTGGTCTCTAGAAAATAGTGTTTGCTGAATAGTGCATTGTGTGCAAGGCATTTTTCATATGGCAAGCATCACAAGAGCACTGATGTAATGATTAGTATTCTCACTAAAACTTCCTCACCAAAAAATGCTTTCAAAAGGATTGTGCTGTTGTGGTTTTATGGTGTTGTTTGTTTTCTTTGAAGACAATAATCCTTAGTGAAAGGGAAGGACTAAGACTCAAAATATTCCAGGAAGATTCATGATAATGTGTTTTATATTATTAGTTACCATTGGCCTGGCTTCATGTAAATATAGACCTATACACATAAAATTTACAGTTTGTAAAATGTTGGGGCCAAGAAATCTGAAGACTGGATGAAATCTATGAACATTATTCTCACTAAAATCACATATTTAAGTGCCTTGCATGCTAAACTTTTCACACAATGTCAGAGACTTCACACACCATGCACCATACATCCATGATCTTCTTTTACTTGGTAAACTCAAGATATAATAGAAAGATTAAACTGTCCTTTGAAACAATTACCCATAATGGACATGTGGTCTCAAAGTAAAATTTAATGGGAGTTTTTATGCAGTCATCATGGTGTTGCATTATCTGTCAGGGGTCAGAGATTCAGGTGATCTGTGTAATTATTTATTGAAAAGAGACCCATACAGATGAGTACAACATTTCTTTAAAAATATCAAGTAATTTTACTGTAAATAGTACATTAGGTCTGGGAACTACAAAGAGGAATAAGAAATAGTTGATCCATTAATATGTTATATTTTTTAAGTCAAGAGAGACATATAAATATATCATTTTAATATAATGAAATACATAGAAAATTTTAGTACAAGGTGAATATATTGACTTAACTAGGATCATTATAGAGTGATTAGAAGTGTTCTATTAAGTTTCCTGAGGTGAATATTAAGTTAGTTTAAATTCTAAAAAAGAATAGAGAGGGATAGGTATACATAGAGGGTTTAGAATAAATTGAGTGAAGGAAAGAAAAAATGCTTGGCATATAGCAATAGAAACATTTTGGTATAAGAAATTAAATTTTGAAGTCAAGATAGCAATATATGGAGTGGGTGATAGGTCACTTAAAAAGTCTAAGCAGGAATGGGATAGTTAAAGTTGTACTTTAGGTAAGTTACTCTGACTTAATTTTGGAGAATGGATTGGAAGCATGTGTGTTACTAATTTAATTAGGAGGTGAATGCAATAGTCCCGTTTGAGATTATTAAGGCCTGAATTAGGTCAATAGTATTTGAGATGCGTGATATATTAATTGCTAGGACTTCCTTAACAAAGCACTGCAGATCGGGTGACTTGAACAATGAACATTTATTTTCTCAGAGTTCCGGAGGGTAGAAGTCTAAGATCAAATGTTGGAGGGGGTTTTACTGTGAGGTCTCTCTCCTTGGCTTGCAGATGGCCTTCTGGTGTCATCATATGGAACTCCCCTGTGCATGTCCATGTCTTAATCCCCTCTTCTCACAAGGATACCTAAATCACCATATTGTATTAAGGCCCATACAATTACCTCACTGAACCTTAACTTCCTCTTTAAAGACCTTCTCTCCAAATACAGTCACATTCTGAGGACTTGACATTAGCAGTTCAACATAAGAATCAGGGTGTGTGTGAGGGGGGAGGGACAACACAATTCAGCTTAGGAATTAATTTTAAAAACACTTAATTGAAAGGAAAATGGCGAGAAGATGGAGCAATGGTTTGAATCTAGATACTTTTCAAAATTGTTATTATTGTAAACACAAAATTGTCTCTCTCAAAAGGTAGATTGAATGATAGACTTATAATATTACTACTTATCTGAAATTTTTGAGATATACCAAAGTAGGAGCTGCTTACTATGAAGCAGAAAAGCAAAAGCTAAGTGAGAATAAAACCAAGAACCAGGGAGACTGACCAAAGCCATAGTTCTTACCTTGGATGCACGTTGGAATCCCATAGAGCTTCTACAAATATCTTTATGCCTAGGGCACACTTTAGCACAATAAATTATAATCTATGGAGTAAAGAGATCCTGAGCCACAGTAGTTTTAAAAATCTCTCAGGCGATTCTTATGTGTAGTGAACATTAAGAACCACTGACTAGATTCAAGGAGAGAAGGGGGTGGAATAACAAAGCAACTGGAAAAAAATGGAGGTTGCAGTCCTTATAAGAGTTGAGGGTGCAACTAGGAATTGAACACAGATTGAACAAGTTAAATGTAAGGGCAGGATTTAACAGTGGTCTATGCAACAGAGAGCCTAGTCAGACAGAATTTCACAAATATGAAATTACTAGAGGTCCGATGCATGAAATTAGTGCAAGAGTAGGCCTTCGCAGCCCCGGCTGCCTGAGCCCTAGCAGCCCTGGCTTTGTCTGGAAGGTCATCTGGACAGTTGTTCCACTGTTTGGCCATTAGGTTGATTTACATATTATGCTTTTACTAGAGGCTGGGTGCACGAGATTTGTGCACTGGGAGGGCGGGGGTCGCTCAGCCTGGCCTGCACCCTCTCGCAGTCTGGGAGCCCTCAGGGGGAGGGAGAAGGGATGTCTGACTGCTGTGGAGGTGGGAGAGGCTCCTACCACCACAACTGCGCTTGCCAGCCTGACTTCTGGCTGAGAGATGCTCCCCCTGTGGTATTACACTGACCACCAGGGGACAGCTCCAGCATTGAGCATCTGCCCCCTGGTGGTGAGTGCGTGTCATAGTGATTTGCATATTAGCCTTTTATTATATAGGAGTAGAGGCCTGGTGCATGAAATTCGTGCACGGGGGTGTGTGTCCCTCAGCCCAGCCTGCACCCTTTCCAATCTGGGACCCCTCAAGGGATGTCCGACTGCCTGTTTAGGCCTGATTATGATCCTTCCAGAATTGGGCTTAAACAGGCAGTCGGACATCCCTCTCATAATCCAGGACTGCTGGCTTCCTGATTGCCCCTAACCGCTTCTGCCTGCCAGCCTGATAACCCCCTAACCACTCCCCTGCCAGCCTAATTGATGCCTAACTGCTCCCCTGCCAGCCTGTTTGCCCCTAACTGCCCTCCCATGTAGGCCTGGAAACCCCTAACTGCCCTCTCTTACAGGCCTGGTCACCCCTAACTGCCCTCCCCTGCAGGCCTGGTTACCACCAACTGCCCTTCCCTGCAGGCCCGGTCGCCCCCAACTTCCCTCCTCTGCCAGCCTGGTCCCTCCCAACTGCCCTCCCCTGCTGGCCATCTTGTGGTGGCCATCTTGTGTTCACATGGGGCAGCCATCTTTGACCACATGATGGGGGCACCCATCTTGTGTGTTGGAGTGATGGTCAATTTGAATATTACTCTTTTATTAGATAGAATAGAGGCCTGGTGCATGGGTGGGGGCCAGCTGGTTTGACCTGAAGGGTGTACCAGATCAGGGTGGAGGTTCCCTTGGGGCGTGGGGCGGCCTAGGCGAGGAGCCTGTGGTGGTTTGCTGACTGGCCACACCCTCGGTGACCCAAGAGGAGACCATGGTATCTGGGATTTATTTATCTTCTATAATTGAAACTTTGTAGCCTTGAGTGGAGGCCTGGGCTGGCCAGGGTGTGCGGAAAGCTTGGCTTTCTCCATTGCCAGGGAAACCCAAGCCTCCTGCTCACTCCATGGCCACAGCCATCTTGGTTGGGTTTATTTGCATACTCGCTCCTGATTGTCTTTGTGGGCGTGGCTTGTGGGTGTAGTGGAGTGATGGTTAATTTGCATATTACTCTATATTAGATAGGATTATTATAGATTTCTGTAACTAGAAGCATTGATATCCTGTATTCTCAGAACAGATCCTACATTATGGGAACTACTCATTTTATTAATTATCCTTTTTATTTATGATGCATCCATGTGTGTGTAAGAACGTGTTAGTGTTATGTGATTTTTACCAGTGAAGCTTCTGCAAATATTAAGATATAATTGCTCCTGAACAATGCACCACAGCAGAAATGCCTGTGTGGAGATAAACACTGGAAAACCTGGGACTCAGGGGCACCAGTGCTCTGAAGCAGAGGTAGAGCCTTCAACAAGAATGTACAATCAGAGGATCACAGAGTAGATGTCTCAGAGAACCCACAAAATCACCTAGGAGAAAGAGTCAGTCTTAGGCATTTGCCTAGACCAGAGAGCCAGTCGGGTACACATTTCTCCAGTACCCTACCTCTACTCTTTCTCTCCTCTCCATCGCACCCAGAAGCATCAGAGGCAACAGTTAGCAAATGAAGGAAGAAGTGAGTGCTAATGTAGAATCAGCTTCACCTTTTCTGCTTGGGCTTACAATAAGCCTGCTGAGGCTGGGAAGGAAACTGCTTATTGATTGAAGAGTGAAGTGCTGATTAAGTATATTGGACCAGAGTTTTAATGACTAAATTGATTATGTGCATTGTGATTTATAGTGACCACAGGAATTTTGGCAAAGTAAAACAGACCAGAAAAGTTATGAGACCTGACCCAGATTCATACAGAGGAAGGGGAAGGATTATTTTCATTTTCATTTACGAGTTAAAAGAGACATTCTATGACCAAAACTTAAAGTGATTTTATGATTACACCTGATTGATCCTGATGTTTGATGCTCCATTCCATTCATTGGTAATGAGCAAGAGGAGAGGAGTACAAGAACAGATATGGCCTGAAAGAGAACCTCTCCTCTAAAACCCTCACAGATCAGAGCCGTTTCTAAGGAGCATGCTGATCTGTTCCTTCCCACATGGCCCCAACTGCTTTACTGGGGCACACGTGCTCCTGGGATCACTCTGCAGCCTCGCATCCATCAAGCTTTCTGTTTCTCACATTCTCACCTAGCTAAGTAAATTCTTTGTGTGCTGACTTAAAGCCCAAACACCACCCTCTAGCCCTGTGGGGCTGTAGGCATTCCTAGATAAACCTTGATCTGTGGCCTCAGTGGATGCATCACTTAAATGTTTTTGTCCTTTCATACCTCTTTTCCCATTTCTTTCAGTAAATCGTATCCTTAAGAATTGTAAGTGATCTTGAAATTATCAAAAAATGTAAATATTCTATTGTGTTTCCCATGGGGATCTTACACTATACATTTTATTGTCACTTTATAAAGAAAATTAACATTGAAAAGGAAATACGTATTTATTAGATTCTAAAAGGTTAACAGATTTAGTCTAGTGCCATGGTCACATGTGCAAAGTAAGTATGTTTCACAGCATGACTGATCTGCTCATTTAAGCTGTCAGCGATTGACATAGATTGCCTCAAGACTCATTCAGTCCCAGCAACAGTTATCAATAAGGAACATAGTCAAAGGAATTCATGCTTTTGCTGCAATCTACTTCACAGGCAGATGTAACTTGTGTTCCTAAAGTGATGGGATTTAGATAGTGTGGCAGGCAGCATATGCTTTTTATAAGTTTATTTTGTGAGAGAATATGATTTTGTTGGTGGAAGTGTACTGGAGTTAAATAAAACATCTGGGAGAAAATAAGAAATATGTTTTACTAATATTACTAGACCAAGCATAACCTGAAAGAGAAAATAAGATAGTTGGTCAGACTAAATTCCACACATGCAATCTAATTCTAGTTCTGGCATATTAATGAAGTAATGTTAGGGTCCTTAAATAAAATAAAGTCCTAAAGTTTCTGGATTTGACTTTATTAATCACTCATACTATGATTGCTAAAAATAACTTAACCATTCTAGCTCACAGTTTTCTTGTTTGAAATATGTGTGTGTTTAGTCTACCTCTACTCTTTGCTCCTTTAATATTCTCTATATTGTTTACTGAGTGTACTTTTACCAAACTTTACTGTCATCTTTCCTCTCCATGTCCTCTTGAAATTACTTGATGCGTCTGAGTCATGAGTTCATTATGATGTCTTAATTACCTAAGAAATATGTTAAACTTGGATATAATAGTAACAAACATGTAGAAGTTTTTCTCAAAAATTAAGGGATAAATATATTATTTTTACTTCTGGACTTGGAAGACATAAAATGTTTCCAGAAAATAAAACATGAAACCAGAGTTGAAAAATATTCAGTGTTTACTGTTTCTCGTGCCTCCTATTTTTTCTGTGCATATTTTTTCTATACATATGACTGCTATGTAGTTAAGTTTACATAGTATACACCCTAGTGGATTAGTGTCCTTTTCAACTGAACTTAAGTGCTTTCTGATGTCATTCAATATTTTATAAACAATATTAACAGCAACATAATATTTTATCAAATTTGATACAGGCTCAATTATTTTTCAATTTTAAACAATTTTTTTCTAATTTCATATTAGTACTAATGTTGTGATAAACATAGTTGTAGATAATGTTTATAGAGTATCACCCTAGAATCTGAAATATCTGTAGTATTGTCCAAGATGCCTTAAATAATGGAACTTACCCACTCAGGATGCATCAGCCAGCTAAAGTTTCTTATATCTTTTATTCCAAAGAGCTAAGCTCCATTTTCCCAACTGTTCTAGTAACATGCTCAATCATCACTGTGCCACACAAGACAAAACCTCCAAGGCAAAATCCTTTGCTTGGTAATTGCTATCTATGGTCTGAATATCCCATATATTTAAATCTAATGCCCAGTGTGATGGTCTGAGGAGGTGGCCTTTGGGAGGTGATTAGGTCATGAGAACAGAGCCCTCATGATGGGTATGGTGCCCTAGACTGTTTCTTTGCCCCTCCACTGTGTGGTTACAATAAGGACAGCTGTCTGCCAGGAAGCCAATCCTCAATAGATACCAAAACTGCTAGAACTTGATCTTTTATTCCTGGACTCCAGAATATGAGGAACCAATTTCTGATGTTTATAAGCCACCCAAATAGCCAGAACAATTTTCATTCAGTTTTCTGGCATTAATTGAAATATCTCTTCATAAGCAGAGCCTTTATTTGTCCTCTTTATAAATTTGCCTAATGCCTTGCACTTTTCCTTTATAGAATTTAGTGGTGTCTCTCCATTGTATAATTACATATTTCATATATGTCTATTTCATTAGAGTATGCTTCATAGGAACAATGATTGCGTATGTTTCACTCACTATTGCATCACCAGTGTTTAGCAATTGGTTTGTTACATAGCAGCCTGCTTATCATATTTCAGTGGTTTTCAACCTTTTTCATTTCCTGGCACACATAAACTAATTACTAAAATTCTGCAGCACGCCAAACAATACATATTTTTTGCCGATCTGACAAATAAGTTAGGTATAATTTTGATTCATTCACACTGGATGGCTATTGTTGTGTTGGTTCTAGTCATCATTTTATTTGACAATCTAAGGGAAAAGAGGTCAGGGCCCCTGACTAAATAGTCAGGTATTGCAAGTTTTAAAATATCTTGCAGCACAGCAGCGTGCCTTGGCATAATGGTTGAAAATTGCTGCCATATTGAAATAAATTACATTTTTACATTTATAAAATGTCTCTCTAAACCTATTATCATTATCCTTTTTATAAGTACTCTACAGATTCTCCAAAAAAATCTCACCAAACAAAAAATAAAACATGAACAGATACAGTGAGCTCCTTCTCAGTAAAGAATTGATAGTGTGGTCTGCAGGGATATGGAGAATGGAATGTTGAAAGGTAAGCTTAGATAAGGGTGCAAAGAATGCTGGATTTTGTTCATTTACTTATCCAGCATACGCTTCTTGAGCATCTCTCATGTTAGGTATTGTGAGATAATCTAGGGTTATTATAAACTTTAAGGCAATTAAATTTTCATCAAATATTTTTTCCATAAATGAACACAGCTTATTATCTCCTCAAGGGCTGAGGAAAGTTTACACACACTTTGTAACAATATGTCAATCCCCTGGTTTCTTGCCCACTAATACCTGTAACATTTAGTAGGGAGACCTGACCTCCCAAACTCCTTTCTGAATAACAGTAATAAAAACAACTGAAAACTGTGAATAAATGAAGGAGATGGATTAGCAGTGCTCAGAGAGTTTTAAGACAAATATTTTGAGATTTAAATAAGGCTACTCAACAACCCTCCATCCCATTATCCCTTATGCACAGGAGAGGAAACCCACAAACACATTCAACAGTGCAAATTGTATCATAAAAACCTTTTTTTTGTGTGAAATGAGACAAATATTTCATAAAGGTCAAAGTTATTCACCTGTCAGTACAATTTCTTCATGACTTTTGTCCCGAATTCAAATGGGTCTAAGAAAGCCTTTCTAGCAAAGGCCTTATAGTGCTCTCATCACATCTTCAACTCTGATTGTAGCTACACCTTAGGAAACAGAACTCCTAAAGGTAGATTTACGTTAAAGTTGGCAGGTTTTCACCTGAGTTAAACACCTGACTGTGTCATTTCACATTCCGCCCCAGGTCCTCTCCAAGGCCACAGAAATTTTCCCTGCCCAATCAGTTCTTAGTTTCCAGGTCTCAGCCAATGTTTAAACCCAGAACTCATTGATTTAGAGGGAGACTACGATCCCTTGAGGAAAGACTTAAATCAATGCAAATATACGTTCTATTCTGGCTTCTGGGAGGCTATGGAATTGTGGCCCACGAACGTGCATCTTACTCCCCAGGTCTGGCCCCGGGCAGCCCCTCCCTGCAACCTTTGTTCCAGAGCTGGTTCCCTTGTACCTGGCTGAGTCCTGTAAGTAGGCACCTCCCTAAATGAGGCAGGAGGGCAGGGAAGGGTGGAAGTGGGGCAAGGTGTCCATGAACTTTGTGTTTGCCTGACAGATGATCTGAATCAGACCCCTAAAGAAGCTTGGGAGGAGGGATCTGCTTCACCAAAGCACCCAGGTGTTTCTCATCCTGGGACACCTGAGATTGTTCTTTAAATTTCCCAGTATCCCTTGCTACCTTGCAATCCGGCTTTCTCTGAAAGAAAAAGATGAAAAGTTTTAAGGCCCTAGCTAGAGACCCAGTTCCCTTTCTTCAGCTGGTAAGTTCATACCCATCTGTTTTCCTTATAGGGTCCTCAAACCCCAGGGTCACTTTGCGTCAACCCTAATTGTCTCAGAGCTAAGTGGAAACTAAAGACAGCCACAGAGCTAGGAAAACTCAGCTAATGCTCCATGACCTGCCATTTAAAGCTATTTCCTCTCTACTGCCGCTTGCTGATACTCATGGCGGAAAGTACTGTGTGGCCCTGCCTGCTGGCCTTCTTCTAGAGTTGTAACAGAGTTCTGCCTTCCTTTACCCAGGGTGCCAGTGTTTTGAAGCCCATTATCAAAAGAAAATTTAAGTCTTATAAAACAATTGCCTCTGTAGCAGGATGCAGTAGCAACAATGGATGCCTCTCAGATAACTTCTTGTGGGGGAGGCGATCTCTTCTTGGCTTATTAATTGTTTCCGGGCTATTGAAAGAGTGGCTTAGGGTGGATCTGGGGTTGTTGGAGAGCTTGTTATTTAGAACTAGAGGCCCAGTGCATGAAATTCATGCATGGGGGGTGGGGGTGTGTGTCCCTCAGCCCAGCCTGCACCCTTTCCAATCTGGGACCCCTCTCACAATCCAGGACTGCTGGCTCCCAACCGCTTGCCTGCATGCCTGCCTGATTGCCCCTAATTGCTTCTGCCTGCCAGCCTGATCACCCCCTAACCACTCCCCTGCCAGCCTGATTGACACCTAACTGCTTCCCTGTTGGTCCAATTGCCACTAATTGCCCTCCCTTGCAGGCCTGATCTCCCCCAACTACCCTCCCTTGCAGGCCTAGCCTGCAGGCCTATTCTCCCCCAACTGCCCTCCCCTGCAGGTCTGTCCCTCCCAACTGCCCTCCCCTGCCAGCCTGGTCACCCCCAACTGCCCTCCCCTATAGGCCTGGTCCCCCCCCCCAACTGCCCTCCCCTGCTGCCTGGTCACCCCCAACTGCCCTCCCCTGCAGGCCTGGTCACCCCCAACTACCCTCCTCTGCAGGCTTGGTCTCCTCCAACTGCCCTCCCCTGCCAGCCCGGTCACCCCTAACTGCCCTCCCCTGCCAGCCTGTTTGCCCCTAACTGCCTTCCCTGCAGGCCTGGTCACCCCAACTGCCCTCCCTTGCAGCCTGGTCCCTCCCAACTGCCCTCACCTGCTGGCCATCTTGTGGCAGCCATCTTTGACCACAAGGGGACGGCAATATTGTGTGTTGGAGTAATGGTCAATTTGCATATTACCTCTTTATTATATAGGATTGCTCTTTGTCTTTTGGTGATTGCCACATATCTCCTTACCCAAATTCCTCAGTGCCAGGATTTTTTAAAGGAACTTAAAGGAACAGTACTAATTGGATAAACACTAGCACAGTTGGGAGCTTCTTCACGGCAATATGAGTGATAGGCCATTTGAACCACATTTTCTAGGGTCACAGCATGTACTGGGTAGAGGCCTGTTCTAGAGCAACTATCACTTCTTTGGTGTCAGTGTTGCTTTTTTTATTATTTGGGACAGAATTCTTATTTTTTCATTTGTTTCTGACAAACCCAGAGGAGGAAGGTATTGGTTGGCTCTGCACTGTAGAGAAATGCCCCACCCCCACCCCCTGGTCTCATTGTCCATGTTTTTCATGTGGGGATAGCTTCCTAATCATACTGCATTGCAATAGAAGAAGGTATATTGTCAGATACTGGGGTGGGTTATTAACCTCTAGTGAGCAGTTCCAGAATGGGGGTGAGAATGAAAGCCACATATGTTATGTAAAAGAGCAGGTATTTCTGAAAGCCACTCTTTCATCTCTATTTTACGTGTTATTAAAATATCTTAATTGTGTATCATTCTTTTAAGACCCATTTAAAAGCTATTTTGTAAAAGAACTGTGTGAGCTTCTCTAGAGCAATGGTATCATAACCATATTTGAGAGTAGATAAAATAACAGTAAGATTAATATATTGAGAAAAAGACAATATAGATCTGTGGCATTTGTGGAATTGCCTTAAAGTATTTCATAGAATGGAAAATATAGGGAAATAGATGGAGTTCCTATCTCATAAGGAACGTAAAGCTAATTCACAGATACCAGTACAACTTTCCAATATACTTAGGGCAGTGGTTGGCAAACTGCGGCTTGCAAGGCACATGCGGCTTGTGAGCCGCGGTTTGCCGCTCTATTGACTAATGAGTTTGCTGACCACTGACATAGACTCTCAATTCCAATAATTACAGGCTGTTGTTGTTCCTTGTTATTAAGCCCCTATCCCAGTGGTTGGCAAACTCATTAGTCAACAGAGCGGCAAACCGTGGATCGCGAGCTGCATGTGGCTTGAGAGCCGCAGTTTGCTGACCACTGACTTAGGGGATAGGTCCACATTGAATTCGTCAATATCATTTTGCATGTATGTTGTTTGACTAATGCACTCACAAAATTTGTTTGGAGTTGCTTTGCACCCTATTTCTCTGGGAACGTTTTATTCAGATCACCATGGGAGTAAAATTTAATCTGCCAAAATATTATTGCAGCCCTGTAAATTTGCACTTTTCAATTACTTTCTTTGTCTTCTGAATTCATTTTTTATTGAATTGGGCTACTGTAAAAACAACAAAAAGTAACTTTAAGCTAAACTGAAATATCTATACTAATAAGAGAGAAATATGATAATTGACTGTCACTCTGCAATGCCCACAGCCAATCGGGAGGGGACATGCAAAAATGGCGGTGGCCACAGAGCCAGCCGGAGCAGGCAGGAGGACTGGGTTGCCCCTGGCGATGTAGGAAGCCAAGCTTCCAGCCCACCTGGGCCAGCCACTGAAGGAGGGACCTGTGGGTGGCAGCCACGTAGCCGGCCAGAGCACATGGGAGGCTTTGGTTGCCCAGGCCGGCCACCGAGAGAAGGGCCTGCAAATGGCCCTCAGCCCCTCACCCAGGCTGGCCATGCCACCATCGGGGTGAGGGTCCCCTCTGGAAGGCGTGGCCAGCCTGCAAACAGCCATCAGCCCCTCAACCAGGCTGGCCAGGCACCCCAGCGGGGACCCTCACCCCATGGGGGCGTGGCTGGCCTGCAAACCACCACAGTCCCCTTGCCCAGGCTGCCCTGCCCCCAAGGAAACCCCCACCCTGATATAGGACACCCTTCAGGGCAAAACAGCTGGCCCCCACCCGTGCACCAGGCCTCTATCTATACTAATAAAAGGGTAATATGCTAATTAGACTGGAAGACCTTCCAGGAGACCTTTTGGATGCTCTTCTCGACAAAGCCATGGTGGCGGGGCTGAGGTAGAGGCAGTAGGAGCCAAGAGGGGAGGGCAGTTGTGAGTTATCAGGCCAGTGTGGGGGGGGGCAATTGGGGGTTATCAGGCCAGTGGGGGAGGCAATTGGCGGTGATCAGGCCAGCGGGGGGGCAGTTGGGGTCGAGCAGGCCAGCAGGGGGGGGGCATTTGGGGGCAAGCAGGCTGGCAGGCAGAGTGGTTAGGGGCAATCAGGCAGACAGGCAGGTGAGCGGTTAGGAGACAGCAGTCCCGGATTGTGAGAGGGATGTCTGACTGCCGGCAGTCGTATAACCCCTGAGGTGGTCCCAGATTGAAGAGGGTGCAGGCTGGGCTGAGGGACACCCCCCCATGCACGAATTTCATGCACTGGGCCACTAGTCACTATATAATTGTGTAAAAATAATTCTGTGATTACATTCAGACAATCATCTTTTAGTAGTCCCTGAAAGGCCAGGTGACTGGATCATTTTTCTGTGTCCTACAAACTATTCTGTTCTTTGTTTCCCCTGAACAGAGTAATTTCCCAAGTTAAAAGCCCATATAAGTAGAAATAATATTTTTGTAAATAGGCTGCTCATTTTCTTATGTATTCTATTTTAAAGACGTCTATTAATGTGTTTTTTGTTTTATTGGTTATTGTTTAGCTTTGTTGCTTGCTTTTCAGTATGTTTTCTGCTGACTGACCTCACTAGGGATATTTAAAACACTGCATATTTCTTGAAATTCCTTGTAATTTGCTGAATATCAGAGCAACTATAGTCTTAGCTTAATATTATAATACTATGAAAATATTTAGGAAGGAATCTCCATCATAATGGCAGCATGAGGAACTAAAACTTATTTGAAGTTTGGTGGGTTCTACTTATTCTAAAGTGTTTCTAGTAAAATATTACTAGAATATATAAGAATATTACTTATATAAAATTATCTACCCCACATTATTTTATAATATTACTATGGGCCCAATGCATGAAAATTCGTGCAAGAGTAGGCCTTCCTTCCCCCGGCTGCTGGCACTGGTTTCCCTCCAGCACCCGGGACCCGGGCTTCTCTCCTCTGGATGCCAGCAGGCACCCAGGACCCTGGTGGCTTCACTCTGGCCCCAGCTTCATCAGGAAGGATGTCCAGTCTAATTAGCATATTACCCTTTCATTATTGTAGATTTACCTTAAAGAACATAAATTAATAGTCATAGTGCAAATAATAAAATTGGATATTTATGTGGGATCTGTTTCTTAATTTTGTGAATATTTGAATGCATCCATGTCCTACTGGTAGGTATTGGATTTTTTATAGCTACTACTAGAGGCCCGATGCATGAAATTCATGCAAGGTTCTCGGCCATCGCAACTGTGGCAGCTGCCTCAGCCCACGCAGCTCTGGCTTCATCCAGAAGGATGTCCAGACGGTCATTCAGCTGTCTGGTCTAATTAGCATATTATGCTTTTATTATTATAGATGCTTTCTTTCATTTAATAGTATGGATTCTCCATTTAAAATACATTTTTCAAAGTGGATTAAGATCTTAAGAAATTTTTCTTTAAATTAATATTTTGAGTAATTTTTAATTTATTAGGAAATTAGCCATACACACCTTATTTGTGAGTCTATTCTCAACTTTTAACAGAATACTATCTTCAAATAAGAAACACTTTAAAAAATTATTTAACAAAATGTTAGTGAATTAGTGAGGCAGAGAGTTTTGGATATTTTTTAAGGCACCAAATGGTTAGGTTATGATCACAGTCTTAGCCTAATTTCAATAAATTTTGAGATCATTTCCAAGAAACATTCATGTGGAAGATATAAGTGTGTCATTTTAAAAATTACTTGAAAGGAAAAGTCTTTTCTAAGATGTCATCTTTGAAGTGTCGGTAAACTCATATAGCAATGTATTTCAATTATTTTTACTCAAAGCACAAATCAAGTGTTTCCATGTATTTATTAAAAAGTGATTATAAAATGAGAAACCATACATGTCACTTCAGAGGTTTCAGAAACCAAAATAATACACAGAGCAAATGTAGCATTGTAACTAGTGAACTTCTATACAGTTGTATAGTTGAATATTTCAAATGATGGTAAATCAAAATATTAGACTCTTTCTTGAAAAAAAAAACAACTCTGCTAATTGTTCAAAGGACTGTAATAAACTTTTGATGTATGAGTTATATGCCTGTTGCAATAAGAATACTGTGACATTATAGCATTTAATAAGAATTGTGAAATGCTATTTCTAAGGATTCATATGTAATTAAATAATTTATAGACATAGAAAAGAAAAATATTGCCCATAACAGAACCATTTTTTTTATCCTTTATAAATGCCTGACTCAATATGGCTTTATATTTATTTAAGTTTATTCCTATAGTCAGTACCCTCACCATTGCACTATTCTTTCAATAGGGGACTAGTTGTACACAAATAAAGGTATATTATATTTTTCTATGTATTATTTTTACCAGGATTTTTTGTATGTAATATTTTAATGCATATGCTAAAATATAATTCTGAGTTTGTACCTGTCAATCCCTTAAATGGATTCTGTTCTTTTTCAGTTTTTTTTAACAAACTGTTTTTACTGCTATTTTTTGTCATTGTTAATGTTTTGAGAGAGTTAGATGTCTTTAATTTTTACTTTCTTCACTCTCTAGACACAGGAGTATCATTAGAAAGCTTTAGCAAATGAAACTCTAGATGGTTATAGTACTATTGCATCTTACATACATATATCAAACATTATAGGCAGCCAGTGTTAAATAATAACTCATGAAAATGTATTGGAAAACATCCTGTAAGTGAGTTACAAGCTGATTTGAAAGTAACACTAAATTCAATATAAATTTTGACTTCGTGTTTTAAGAAAATCAAACTATTACTCTTATAAAGCATACTTTGGGACAAAAGTGCTTTAGGAATCCAGAGGATGGGTGAGTTAATTAGAGGTAGAATATTCATAGTCTGGGGAGAAAGGAAAAATAAATTTTACAAATTTTGATTGAGTACTGGTAGGTAACATGCTGTGCTGCTTTTACATCTGATAATATTGGGAGGACCTTGAATGGCATGACCACAACTCCTCCCTACCCCCACTCTGCTCCATGGCTAAGGTCCTTGAGTCAAACAGCACTCCTTATCACATGGCCTCGTGCAGTTCCTACTTACTCCTCGGAAGCAGGTTTCAGTTTGCTGACAGCCTGCAGAGTTATTCAAACAAGCCAATCACATTTTCCCATGAAAATCAAGGGTCACCTTCACCTCTTGATACTACAAGCCATCTTCACACAGCCCCTGGTTGTTTATTCTTGAGCGCAGCCCTTTTGTGGCTCTCCATTATGTTCAGTACCCTCCACCCCTGAGCTCTGAGAAAATGTAATCAATGAACTTCAACTTCTGTCGACCTCATCTGCCCAGTGTTGGATGCTGTGTGTTCAAACATCCACATAACCCTGTGGTGAGAACCCCCCCCCCCCCCCCCCCCCCCCCCCCGCTCATTAACAGGGTCAAGAGGAGGTGATTAAAACACACACAAGGAAAAGTATGCATGATTTCATTACAGGGAATATATAAATGGAAATGGAATAAAGAGGATTTCTAGACTCAGGGTGAGTCCCAACAGGGTAGGGAGACAATTTTTAATGGCAAGGGGAATACTATATGAGTAAATATAAAATAGAACATAATACATTCTAGAAACTAAAATAAGTCAGTATTGATTACAAGATATTCCAATGTAGAAAATTGATTTGAAGCAGTCCAGAAATATTCTAGGTTTTGAAGTAGCTTGTAAGACATAAGGAATTTATGTACCAAAGACCACCAAAGGAATGTGATACTGTCAAATAATTGTTTTAATAATCATGCTCACTGCAGTTTGGATAATTGGAAGAATCAAGGGCATTAAAGAAAGCATACAATATCCATGTAACCCTCATTGGTGAAGTTTATTTTGATCACGTATTATCTCATTGTTATACATTGGAGAGCATTTTCCCTTACAACCAGCATACTCTGTGCAAAGACACTTTCAGATTAGACAAATATCCTGCAGCGCCTTTCTCTATCTGGACTTAGCAATTACTAACAATTCTTGCCTGTACCACTATATACTTTGATATTACAAAAACATAATTTTCCAATTGAAGTATTTTAACTACTTTTATTAGTCATCATTCACCCTCCTATATGCTCAGACTTTTCCTTAATTATTTATTTATCTATAACCTATATGTGTGTCTATCATTAATTTTGAGTCATTAATTCTTATTTTGAATAATTTCTAGTTATTACTGTCCAAAATCATTGTGGTATTTAAATGTTTCCTAGATTTGGCTCATGGAAGACTCCTCTAGCTAGGTCCAGTGTCCTTTAGATATTTACCAAAATTGTTTTTATTTTTAGGAACTCCCTTAATTTTTGGCATGAAGTGATGAAAAAAAAAAAGCTAGAATCAGAGAAATGTCATTCATCTCTGTGTCCCATCCCCTCTGTTTATCCATCCTTTGTTAATAAATAATTTCATTGCATTCTGTTTTATCATTCCTGGGTTTCTTACTGTAAAGATGAGAGGGCTCCGTTGTGTTTTCTTATTTCTCCTTCTTTCTTAACATAAGTTTGTGTAATTATACTAACTACAATTTGCTGTTTTCATTAAACAGTGTACCATAAAAGTAGCCTCTATTTCAACAAAACATTTCATCAAAAGATTTTTTTAAAAATATTTAGGTTTTACTGTTCATATTTTCAGGTAAATTCACAGTATGATTTGAAAAAATATCCTTTACCAAAATTATTTCGTATTTATTACACACATTTTTAAATTTTGTGTTTTCCTGACCTATTGATATCTGCAGATGAGAAACATTCAGGATTACACAAGGTAAATTCAAGATGGAACAAACATTTCGTTCTCAAGAGAGAATAGAATGATCTATTATTTTGGTTGAAAATACTGTCACATTAATAGCTGCTGTTACAAATATAATTTACTATATATTTAATAACAGTTCATTCAAGATTTATTGAACATATATATAATCATATTGCTCAATTTGCAGGTAATGAAAATAATTATTTTGTATGTTCAAGCTATTAAAAGCAAATCATATGTAAGAAAAATGCCTATACTTAAATATAAATATTAATTTCATTTAAACCAATCATATAAAATAAATTCTATTTATTCTTTGCTTTATTTGAGCTATTAGAATTTGCCTGAAGTACTAGTTTATTATATCCCATCTTCTTCTGTAGGATCTTTTATATTTATTTTGTCAGACTGTTTGCTTTCTTTCTTTCTTTCTTTCTTTCTTTTTTTTTAGCCTACCTGAGGTCATAATCTAAGAAACTTCAAAAATTATTGCAACAATTGTAGATTCACATGCAGTTGCAAGGAATAATACAAAGAGATCCATTTTACACATTTTCCAGTTTCCCCGCTGGTAACATTTTGCAAAACTATAATTATAATATTACAAGAGGATATTGAGATTGACACAATCCAATAATCTTATTCACTTATTTTCAATTCTACTTCTTCTCATGTGTTTTACATACATGGTGTATGTGTATCCAGTTCCATATGTATTTGTCACCTCTGTAGGTTTCTGTTTCAACCATAAGAGTCAAACTCCTGCAGTTACCACAGGATTCCTTCTGTTAAGCTTGTATAACCACACCTGTATCACTCCCACCCCTTGCCACCCTCTGTCCTCTGTCCCTAACCCCTGGTAATTATTAGTATGTTTGCCAGTTTTATAATTCTGTCAGTTCAAGAATCAGAGATTCGCTTTTTCAGTCAACCTAATTCCCTGGAGTTAGAATAATTGTGTATACAGGGTTGTTCTTCTTTATTGCTAAACAGTATTCTAACATGGATGTATTCGACTAGTTCCTTTAACCATTCACCTGTTGAAGAACCTAACTCCCCCTCACATTTAGGCTATTACAAATAAAGTTACTATAAACTTTTGTTGTAGGTTTTTATTTGTTTCTGTGTTTGCTTGTTTTTGTTAATCCTCACCTGAGGATATTTTTTTCTATTGATTTTAGAGCGAGTGGAAGAGAGGGAGGGAGGGGGGAGAGAGAAAGAAACATCACTGTGAGAAATATTGACTGGTTGCCTCCCGTGCATGACCCAACCAGGGCAGGGATCAACCTGCAACTCAGGTACATGCCTTTGACTGGGAATTGAACCCGTGACCCTTAGGTGGGCTGGGCAATGCTTTAACCACTGAGCAACACTGGCCAGGGCTGTGTGTAGGTCTTTTGATAAACATAAGTTTTCATGTCTTTGAGGTGCATTTTGAGGAGTTCAGTTGCTGGGTTACATGGTGATTACATTTTTAGTTTTATAAGAATCTGATAAACTGTTTTCCAGAGAGACAGCTTAAAACTCCACTAACAATGTACCAATAATCCAGTTTCTTCTCATCCTCACAAGCATTCAGTGTTTTACTTTTTACTTTAGCCATTTATTTACTTTTTACTTTAGCCATCCTAATAGGTGCATGGTGATATTTCATTTTGATTTTGGTTTGTGTTTCTTGAAGGTTAATAAATCTGAATATCTATTCGTTGGCTTATTTGCCATGTGTATTTTGTCTTTTTTTAATTTTTTTTTTTTTTTTTTTTTTACTTTTTTATTTCAGAGAGAGGGAGAAGAGAGATAGAAACATCAACGATGAGAGAGAAGCATTGATCGGCTGCCTTCTGCATGCCCTACACTGGGGATCCAGCCTAAAACCAGGACATGTGCCCTGACTGGGAATCAAATCGTTACCTGCTGGTTCATGGATCCACACTCAACCCCTAAGGCATGTTGGCTGGCTTTATGTCACCTTAAATGACTGTTTAGTCACTTGAACATTTTTTAGTGGATTTTTTTGTATTGTTGACTTTGGAGACTTTCTCAATATATATTCTTGAACTAGTCCTTAGATATGTGATTTACAGATAATTTCTCTACCTCTATAGCTTACCTTTTTCATTCTCTTCACACTGGCTTTCATAGAACAAAAGTTTTTATTTTTATGAGGTTCACTTTATCAAATTTCTTTTCCTCTTATGGTTATGGATCACACTTTTGGTGTCTAGAATAAGAACACTTTTCCTAGCCATAAATCCTTAAGGTGTTCCCCAATTTTTTTTTGTAATATTTATGTACTTGTACATAGAAGTCTGTGATCTATTTTGAATTGTGTGTGTGTGTGTGTGTGTGTGTGTGTGTGTGTAAGATAGGAAGTTTAGGTCAAGTTCAGTCTTTCACCCCTATGAATATCCAATTGCTCTAGCATGATTTATTGAAAAGACTGTCCTTTCTCTATTGAATTTCTACTGCAACTTTGTCAAAAAATCAGTTGAGCATATTTGTGTAGACCTATTTTTAGGTACTCTGTACCGTCAATCTATATGTCTCTCCTTTTGCCAGTACCACATTGTATTGGTTAGTGTAATCATATAACAAACCCTATTACCAGGCAGAGTGATTCTTTCCACTTTGTTCTTCTCTGTTAAAATCTTTTAAGCTATTCTAGGACTTACCCCTTTCCATATAGATTTGTTTTCAGAATCTTGTCACTGACTACAAAATTTCCTTGCCTGCATTTTTATAAAAATTACATTAATGTATAGATCAATTTGTAGAAAAATAACATTTTTACTATGTTGAGTCTTTCAATCCATGAGCACAACATGTCTTTTCATTTATTTAGGTACTTTTTTTTCATTAACCCATATATTGTACTTTTCAGGGTATCAAACCTGTGCATGTTTTGTTAAATGTAAATCTAAAAATTAAAAATTATTTTGGAGAGAGTATATATAGTATCATGTTTTTATTTTCAAATTTGGCATGGTCGTTGTGATATATAGTATTGCAATAATTACATATAACTATATGTTTACACACACAAATATATACAAATTAGTTATAGTAATGCTATTGGTTCTTGTGACATCTTATGCCCTGGGAACTTCCTAAAGGCACTTATTAGTTCTCTAACTTTCTTTTTGTACATTTGTTATGCGATTACAGCTCTTTCACTTACAAGTAAATATAGTTCAATGCTTTTCATTTTAAATCTGTATGCCTTCTCCCCATTTGCCATCTTAAAGTGGTTAGAATGTCTGGCACTAACTTGAAAAAAAAAATTGTGGTGAGGTTGGTATCCTTGCCTTGTCTCAATCTTAGAGGGCAAACATGAAGTATGATTTTACTTGAAGGTTTTTATAGATGCTCTTTATCAGGCAGACATAATCTCCCTCTATTCCTCATTTTCTGAGAGTTTGTTCATGAATGAGTATTAGCCCTTGTCAGATAATTTCCTAAATTAATTAATGTAATTGAATACATTTTCTTACTAAGATGTTAATATGATGGATTACATTGATTAGTTTTCATATTTTAAAGCATACCCAAATACATATACATATATATATATATATATATATATATATACATATATATATATATATGGCAATTTGTCATGGTGTATACTACTTTTATACATTGTTAGGTTAGTGTGCTGATATTTTGTTAAGGATTTTTGTGTCTAATTTATGAGAAACAGTAGTTCTCAATTTTGTATTTTGTACTTTTCATCTAGTTTTGGCATGATGGTTCTATTGGCCTAATAAAGAATTATGGTTCCTCCTATTATATCTTCTCAAAGAAATTGTGTAAAATCATTCTCCAGTGAAACCATCTCAGCCTAGAATTTTTTTTTTAATGGAAAGCTTTTAAGTTACTAATGTATTTTCAGACTGGTTATAAGACTAGTCATATTATCTCTTGTATCTTGATTAAGTTTTATTACCATACTAGAGGCCCAGTGCACAAAATTTGTGCACAGGGGGGGTGGTGGTCCCCTCAGCCCAGCCTGCACCCTCTCCAATCTGAGACCCCTCAGGGAATGTCCTTGGAATCAGGCCTAAACCGGCAGTTGGATATCCCTCTCACAATCTGGGACCAATGGCTCCTAACTGCTCACCTGCCTGCCTGCCTGATCACCCCTAACTGCCCCCCTCTGCCAACCTGGTCACCCCTCACTTCAACCTACCAGCCTGGTCACCTCCAACTGCCCCCCTGCTAGCCTGGTTGCCCCCAACTGCCCCCCCCCCCTGCCTGGTTACCCCACACAGCCTGCTGTTTGGTTGTTCGTCTGGTTGTTTCGGTCATGATGGCCCCTGGCTTTTTATATATTAGGATGGTCTTAGAGGAATTGGTCCATTTCTTCAAAATTTCAAATTTATGTGTACAAAGCCACTTAAAATATCTCCTTATCTTTCTTAATAGCTACAGACTTTATAGTGTTATATTTTTTCCATGTCTAATATTGGTGATTTACTTTTTTTCTTTGTATGTTTTTTAAAATTTCCTTCAATCCTATCATTTATCTTTTCCCTTCTTTTGCCTAGTTTGGGTTTATTATGTTATTTTTCTGTTGTTTTGTGTGTTGTTGTTGTTTTTTTTTTTTTTAGAGTAGAAAATTAAGTTATTGATTTGAGAACTCTTCTCAATCCTGTTGTTAGCATTTAGTGATATAAATTTCTATCAGCACTGCTTTATATGAATTTCTCATGTGCTTATATTTGTTTTCATTTTTTATTTTTAATTTTCTTTAAGATACTCATGGCTTATTATTATGTTTTAATATTTATTTTTGAAAATATTACAGATGTCCCCCTTTTTCCCCTTTTGATCCCTTCAACCCCACATGCCCACACCCCTAGGCCTTCACTGCATTATGGTCTGTGTCTGATAACAATGGATTATTAAAAAGTGTGTTTTTAATTCCTGTGTTTAAAAATTTTTAATTCCTGTTGTCTTTCTCTTAATTTCTGGTTTGGTTTCATTATGGTCAGAAAACACTAAGTATGATTTAAAAGTCATTTACCTTTGTTTTATGGCTGAGGATATGGTGTATCTGGTTGAATACTCCATGGTGGGTTAGCTTCCTAGGGCTGCCTGGACAAAGTCCCATGAACTGAGTGGATTAAAACAGCAGAAATGTGTTATCATCTCACAGTTCTAGAGTCTGGAATTCCAAATCATTTTTGCAGGGCCATGTTCCATCTGAAACCGATGGAAGTATCCTTTCTTCCCTCTCTCTAGCTTCTGCTAATTTGTTGGCAATCTTTGGTTTTCCTTGGCTGTAGATACACTTCTCTAATCCTTCATCTTCCCACAGTGTTCTCTGTTTTCCTGTCTGTATTTTGTTTCCTGTTATAAGGACATAAGTCATATGGAATTAGGGACCCATTCTACTCCATTATGATCTCGTCTTAACTAATTGATGAGATCTAATTGGGTAATATGAGCAATTACCATATCACCCAATTAGATTACATTCTGAGGTATAGGGAGTTAAGATTTCAACATCTTTTTTTTTTTTTTTTTTTGGAAGGACACAATTTAATTTATAAGTAACACATCAGCAATTAAAAAAAAGTGTATTATGATGCTATTGAGTGGGGTGTTCTAATACGTCAATTAGAACCTGTTTATTGATTATGTTATTCAACTCCTATATGCTTACCGATTTTCTGTCTAGTAGTTCTATTAGTTATTAACAATGTGTTGTTGAAGTCCCCAGTGGTAATTGTGGATTTCAATTATATCAACTTTTGCTTCATGTGTTTGGGGGACCTGTTTCTTGATATATATACATTTAGTGTTGCTCAGACTTTCTGATGGATTGATTCTTTTATATTATGTAATATCCATCTTTGTAGTAATTTTCTCTATTCTGAGTCTATTTTATTAGATATTGATATAGTCACTCTTGCTATTTATGACTAATATTTGTGTGCTATATCTTTTTACATCCTTTTAAGTTGCCTATGCCATTTAATTCAAAGTGAGATACTTATAAACAACATACAGTTGGCTGGTATTTTTTTAATCTACTCTGCTATTCTCTGTCTCTTGATTGGTGTATTTAGACCATTGACATTTAAAATATCTGTTGATATATTACACTTAAGTCTGCCATTTTAAAATTTGTTTTCTATTAACTTCCTCTGGCTCTCATAACTATTTATTTTGTTTTCATGAGAGTTGCTTGAGCATTTTTCTTTGTGATTCTGTCTTCATTTATTTATTGTGATTTTGAGTATACAGTATTTCTGTATAGTTTTCTTAGTAGTTGTTTTGGGTATTACAAATACATTGTAAATTTTATCACTTTGATAATGTGTGGAAACCTCAGTTCCATTTAGATTTTATGTATTTCTCACATTTAAATAACATCATCTTGAGTATCAGATGATGCTGTAATTTTGTTTCAATTATCTAATATAATTTATAAACTCATGAGGAAAAATATAGTACATTCTATGTACTCACATATTTATTGTTTTTATTGTTCCTTCTTCCTGATGTGTCAAGATTCTTTTTAATTTTTCCTCCACTTTGGTTCAAGTCATCTAATTATATTGATCCACTCTGATCTTAATTACTATTTCAATAAGATAAATCTCATAGTACCTTTCATAAAATATCTTACAAATTCAAAAATGATAACTTAAAATTACTTTAAAATATATAGTTTCCCCCAAAAAATGTATACACACACTTTGAATAATGTAAAGGTAATGTTTACTAAAATGCATTTCATTTTCAAAATTGAGCTATCAGCTGTTAAAGTGTGTATACATTTTTGTACATACTGTATATTGTTCTGAATTCATAAATTTTATATATAAATATTTTCATCAAGGAAACTGTGCCATATTATTCCCGTTTTCAGCAGACATATGACATTCTTGTGTATTGTGGAATGCACACATTCTTGTATTCATGTATCAATGCGAAAATACTCAGATTCTGCAGCTAGTTCATCAGTTAAACAAGAGACAAATAGCTTCATAGAATAAAGTCAAATAGAACAAGAAAGAGTGGAGGAAAAAAGACAGAGTGGAAGACCTAAAAAATCAAATAACCTTGTGTGTTGAAAAGATAAAAGAATGTCACTGAAATCAGAAAATCAATACTGTAATTTTAAAGCATATTGATTTAGCTTGTGAAGCTATGGCAACAGTCTAAAGAATGAGGGTAAGAAATAAAACAACAACAAAAAACCCAAAAAATAAAAACTGCCTTAATTTTCTTTGGACTGAAGTTGTGTGTGTATACTAGTATGCATATTTGTACTGAATTAACTAAAATTAAGTATTTGCCCCCAAATTTTGCATTTAATACAATATATTTTATCAATAACCCTCATATAATCAGTTGATCATATTGCAGTATCCTAAAGCTACAGAAAAATAATTTTCAATAATTGAAATGAGATAATTTTGTAGACATAAAATTAGGTACATCTAATTTTTCTAGCTTCTAATTTCTTTTATAACTAAACCAGATTAGCTATATTTTAAAATGTTTACTTTATATGAATTAAAAGTAAAGCCAAAAGATGAGTATCTGTAGAACATAATTTTAGATGCAATGTCATTTTAAAAACAGGTCCCAATATAAAAGCTCTTGTAAAACTACAGTAGTTGGCATAGTTACCAACATCATTTATAATGGAAACAAAGTAATATATTTCATATTAGGAGGTTTTGTTAAATTTTATAATTTTTATATACATTTATAATATAAATAAATGCAAAATATAAACGTTGGAAAGTATCTTGATTGTTTGTGTTTTCTATTTAATTACTTAATATAATAGTCATATATATATATATATTCTTTATATACATAGAATTATTGAAAGGAAAACTTGAAATATTCTGGATGTATTTTTTTATATGGGGAAAATACTATAGGCACCAGGGTGTGAATCATGACTACTATATTTAACCAAATGCCATGAGCCATTCTTTATTATAGTTAACTAAGAAACATTCCAAACTGGGGATATCTATAATATTTACATTAGAGTAGATCCAGCATCTTGTTTATAAAATTTGGATAAATGAATGCTAAAATAGAAAGTAATTGGCATAGTTCAGAGTGAGATGGGCATAGTTGAGAACTGTGTTTTTTCTGTTATTTTTTCAAGTTTACTGAGATGTAATTGACATATAACTTTGTGCAAGTTTAAGGTGTACAGCATGATGATTTTATACATGTATATATTGCAAAACAATTATTATAAGTTTATTTAACATACCTATCACTTCATGTAATTAACTTTTTTGGTATGTGTGGCAAGAACATTTAAATTTTACTCTCTTAGCAACTTATTTCCAGAACCTACCATTTATTTGTCCCTAATTTGTACTATTAGCAACATATGTTGTATTTCTTACATTCTAAGTGTTTTCAAGAATCAATGACCTGGGCCACAATGTTCCTAGCTCCATAATGTCTTTCTTCTTTGTCCTTTCAACCACAGCTCATATACCACAGTTTCCAAAGAAAGGATTTTTGATGCCCACTGTCTAAAATATGTGTCCTTTCATATGTGGTTATGGTTGTTTTTACCTTTCTCACTCTAAGCATAGTGTTAAGAGAATAGGCTCAGAATTCTTTACCTGGAGTTCAACACCTCATTCTATTCTGTTCTTTCTGTGTGATCTTGGGCAAGTTATTTAATCTTTCTGCCTCTTAGTTTATGTCTGTAAAATAATAATATGAGTACTCATCTAAGTTTTGGAGGAATAATTATGTAAATATTTGTCAAGTTTTTCCATTGTCTATCACTTCCTATGTAAACAGTAAGATTTTAACTTTTTACTTAAATATATAAAAATTGTCAATTTCCTTTTCATAAATCTTTGACACAAGATCAAATTTTTCAAAGGCAAATTCTGTCTTTTATAGCTGTCTACAATGCCAGATAAAGCAATATACAGAAGCACTTAAGCAAAATTCTTAATGAATATATATCAAATTTTCTTAACGTGATCTAAATTGCAGCACTTTAAAATGCATCTCATAAGATACAGTTTTTGAAATGGAAAACTTCTATGCATCCATATTGGATAATGGGATTTTGGAGGGAAAGATTTCAGGATTTAGCATTTCTTCAATATGTAAATATTTTAATGACTATTGATCATTGTTATGCATAAAAATTTATATTCTCATCTTTTTTATACCTAAAACATTAAGTACTCACAAACTGTTAAAGAAATTGATAAATGAGTATATTTTTAAAGGCTTCTGACTTTCCACTTCACAGTACATGTTTTTTTATGTTTAATCCAGACTTTTATCAACTTGGGTGATAATCACTTTTGACTAGTAGCCAAAAAGATCATATTTACAATGGTCTCATGAATATGGAATAATTTTGGCATTGGAATTCATCCTTAAATGAGCTATGTTCAATATGTGAATATGTGTTTGTCATTTTGCATATATATCTTATGTTTTATTCATATTTTGAGATTTTAATTTTAAATTAGAATAAAATTGCTAACAAGTTATATACATTAATACATCAATTGCCTTCTGAGGTAGGCATTAGTGTTGTTTTCAAATAAAGAGATTATGGAAGCAGGAATTTATTTCCAAGGTCACAGTAGAAAGGACAAAACTAATATATGGAAATAATTATCTGACTCTCAAGGACGAGTTCTTATACACTATTACAAATTGAATCAGATACCAAAATCTTACATGAACAAATCTGGACTCATGGATATAATTAGTGTATCTTTTTCAGTGCAGTCTCCACTTTTAAAATTGATTTTTTTTTTCTTTTCCTGACTTGCATGGATTAAGGGGAAATATTTCATGTCTCTATAAGCCATAATTTTAGAAGATTTAATTTTAAAAAAGATACATTTTGGGAAAACTAGAGAGAAAAACATTTGCTCTGTACAAGGATTGTTTTCTACTTATTAGGAATATCTTAAATTAAAATAAATCCTTTTATGATAGTCTTCCCCTTGGCTAGAGCTGTTGAGGCACTAGGAGAATATAGTTAAGGAATTTTATGAATAGGCCATCTACACTGAAATGGGATTCCACTATTGTGTTATATGAATTCTACATTGCCGCTAATGCTAGTGATATCAGTGGGGTGTTCTCTGTGTCTGTCTCCACCGGTTATTAATGGAAATGGGCTCTTACTAGTAGGGTGCCACAGGGAAAATAATTTCATGAGGCCCCCAGGGGAGGTATTACGGAAAGTTTCATTTCTGTGTCATTAAACCCCTGAGTTTCCAAGGTCCCATCTCCTTCTGTCCCACCAAGGAAAAAGTCCCATCTTGTCTTCAGCAGGGCAAAGATCAAAGCTAGTAACCAGAATTTCTGCTCCATAGTTGCTCAGTCCAGTGCGGTCCAGCATTTGGCTAGGTTAGCTTGTGTTCCCAGCTGCAGTCCATTGGGTGTAGAGTCCACATGGCCATGAAGGGAGCATGAGTGAGTGTAAGGCAGCAGGAGCAAAGTGAGAGGAACACAAGAGACAGAATCCCTTTGTCTGTGGATTTTAACCTTCTATGATTTTGTGCACTTGCAATGGCTCCACCCTTCTAGTCAACTATCTTTTTCCCAGGTTAGACTGACAGGCAAGTATTTTTTCTATGTCACCCTTTACTGTGCATGTGTGCATGCATCCATCTTTCACCTGGCTGGACCCCTTCCCCAGTGATCTGCAGGGAATGGATGGGATGCTCCCTGGAGAGTGTGAAGTTGCAGCTTCCTGGTGAAGCTGCCCAGAGGACCATGCTTATAATGTCTGGCCTTCTCTTTGCTTTCTTCCTATTATTAATATTAATATTAATAACTTGCTAATTATAACAGTAACACTACGACAGTGCAAAACTGTGATTTGGTTGCAATATACATAGATACTTCAACAATTAGTTTCAGAAATACCACATAAACTGGGAAGCCAGTAGGGAAAGTGTTTTTGGTACAATGGCTTACAATTTTGCCATGTTAGAGTCTGCATACTAACTTCATATTTGTTTAACAATAGCTCTCACCAGATCTAATGGCTATGTATCTACTCTAGAACCCAAACTTAAATCTCAAGAAATTTCTTTCCTAGGAAAATTATGCAGTTTGAGAGGGTAGAGGAAATTGGCCAGTGGGAAAGGTAGTATGCTAAATTTTTTAATTATCTTAACTACAAATAATATCAAATAGAAGGAAAGAGTAGAAAGATTTTAAGTACCATCCAAGAGTGGTTTCCTGGATTTAGGATTATGAAACCTTTTATTATCAAGACAGTGATTCACCTTTTATTATTGTTTCTTTCCACTTGCTTCCTTTCTAACATTCTACTACACTAATAGGACAAGAGTCAAAATTGAAGTTACCCGCTGCTGGGTAAGTCAGATTGTGAATTACTGCTAATGGTCCTAGTCATTAGTATAATCAACTTGGATGATCAAAATGATACTAATAAGGAAAGCACCTATTGCCTCAGTTTTGTTTGTTTTTTAACTTCCCAATGCCTGAACACTGATAATAAAATCTCCCAGCTCCCTGACACAAGCACCAAGGCTAGGAGTCAGTTTCAGCATGTGTGACATTGCTGCCGAGTCCGTCCACATGAGGAAAGAAAGAGGGAGGCTTCACTTGCATAGGCACCTTGACTACCACATTCAGCGCCCGTTGAATTAAAGAATGAATGTTAAGCAAAGTATTGATCATTTTACAGAAGGCACAAAAGAAAGCTGTCTTGTAACTCCCTTTCTGGTAATTCTAAATCATAATTGACCATTTTGGTTACATATTTAAAAATTAAAGGTATAGCACCCAACCAATACCTGAATAGAGTTGTAACAATGTTGGTTTACTATAATTCATTTAAAATATTGTAAACCATATGCTGCTATCTGACTTACCACAGATATTTTTGTCTTATTTATGTGTTTTAGAGGTTCCCATGCAGATTTCTCACTTAAAAAAAAATCTTTGACACGTTATCCTGTGAAAGATATTGATAAGCATGAAAATTAAAGTTGTCCCGAATCAAGTGTAAATGTAACCTATACAATCTGCATTTCTTCATTATATCTTATCACGGATCTTAGTGTGTGTGTTCAAAAAAAGAAGGAACTTGTATTTTGGTAACTAGAACATTTTTTAAAACACAAAGGATTTAGAAGTAGTTTCTCCTCTGCCACTTGCTAAATATACAGATTTAGACAAGATTTTGCTCTCCTTTAATGGAAAAATAACTATCAAAACATAGAATTTTTAAGAGAATTAAATGAAAAAATGTACATGAAAGGCTAAATGCCTGACACTAGGTAGGTATCCAAATCGACAGGTTTAAAACAAAACAAAAATGACATTTTAAACTAGTATTTAGTGGCAAAGGTACCGCAGAGTCCTATTTGAAAAATCACATTTTATGACAGCAATTAGAACACTCCAGACTGCTCAGTCATCTTTCATTATCTCACTTTCATTCTTCTACTTTTCAGTCTGCTTTCTAGTCTATTATTTTCAATCATCTTTAACTTCTGAGAAAAAAGTCTTCAGGTATTGCTTCCTCTTTAGCTTATAAATCCACTCACAAATCTTTATTTTGACATTTATTCAATTTAGGTGACCACAACCTACAATCAGAATTCATGTAACAGTCTATGAACTAGTGCCCCTGCCCCTAGTCTGTCTTCTTCCAATTCTGCCCCATCTAAAATCCAAAGTTTGTACTGTGACCAGAGTGTTACTTAAAAATATAAACACGATCCTATTATTTTCTCTTTTAAAACTTTTTAATAATCCTCCATTGCCCTACAGGACAATCCAATCTCAGCATAATGTACAAAGCCTTTTACTAATTGTTCTTGACCCTTTCTTCATCTATCACCATCTTTCCTTGGCCTAGGTCATATATTCATTTAAATAGTGTGCACTTGCTAGAATGCGTTAGACCTTTTTGTTTCCTCACCCCAGTGTCTATTCATCTCTTTCACTTTTTTTTTTAATCCACCTAACTTCTACTCTATTCTCTATTTCCCAAACTGGATTCAGTGTCACTCTTATGTGTTCCCAAAGCATCATCTATCCTGCTAGGGCCGTGGTCAGCAAACTGCGGCTTGCGAGCCACATGCGGCTCTTTGGCCCCTTGAGTGTGGCTCTTCCACAAAATATCACGGCCTGGGCGAGTCTATTTTGAAGAAGTGGCATTAGAAGAAGTTTAAGTTAAAAACTTTGGCTCTCAAAAGAAATTGCAATCATTGTACTGTTGATATTTGGCTCTGTTGACTAATGAGTTTGCTGACCACTGTGCTAGGGGATACACAATGGCTTACTTTCTTTTCTGTATCTTCCAACAGACAATAGAGGTTTTGAAAGGAGACATAGTATTTGATCCACTACTGGAGCTAAGTAAATATTTGTAGAATCAATAAAGAGTTTGGGTTAGAATTATATTTTCTCACACAGAAATTTGACTTTGGAAGCTGTTGTGATTTCAGTCCTTAAGAAAAATCTAGCACAGAATTATGTTTTGAATAACCTTATTAATAATGTTTCTGTTTGCTTCTATACAAATAGGAAAACATGACTTCCTATTTATATTTTTCAAGATATGTTTATTGTAGAAATACCAAATGCCTTACCATTCATATGACAACAACTCAAATTAGCACTACGAATCACTGCTGAGCAGAGCCAAAATTTAAAGCCAACTAAAATGCTGACATATCAATTTCTCATGAATTCATACATAGAATATGGGAAATGTACTACTTGTAAAATAACAATTGCTTGAGATAGTCCAGTGGATTACATTTTAATGAGTTAATGTCTAAAAGGACACTACAGAAAAACCAGCTGATGTAACTGCTCCATATAACTGGGATACTGTAATGAAAACCCTAACTAGCAATTGCAAAGCAATTTCCATTAGATTCTTGACCTCTGTTAACACACAAACGATTTTGTTTTGTACTCTCACTTTTGATTAAGTATCTAAATTTTATCTTTGACATTTTGATTTTAGTTAAGTTTCAGAATTAAAATTATACGTATTTCATCATGTATATTTGTGTGTGTTCATATATTTTAAACTATGTATGTGTAGTGTATATACATTCATCATGTTGAAGGATCTTACTTTCAATTTGTAAAAAATGCATTATCTGTGCAGTACAATAAGGTGAGGTGTGCCTGTAAAAAAATAGAATTGAACTTTAAATATTTTAAAGGACATCCTAATAATTCAACAGGAAGTTATGTGGCACAAAAGAACCTGTCAAGAACAAATATTAACCCTTTCATCAAGTTGAAAGATAAATTTAAAAAGTGCAAAATTTTTATGTGTCAATTGAGGCACAATTTAGCAACAAGAGATGGAAAACACAACCAACAGTGACTTAAAAATATGGGAGTAATATCCACCCTCCTGCAAGATATTCAAAAAAATGTGAATGTTGAGTTAGCTCTCTAGTTCAAAGAAGTCAGAATCAATGCCTTATTTTATCTTTCTTTCATAACATGATCATTTCAAGCTGCAGAACACACACTCATCTTAAGAATCAGAATAAAGTGATAAACATGGAGACCTTGTATCTGGTCCTTTAACGGAGAAAGTGAAATTTTACAGAGGGTCATCATATTTCTGAAGTATCTCATTGACCGTAATTGTTTCTCAGGTCACAATTAGCTATTTTTTTTTTAATGGTGTTTAAAAAAAGGAGAAAGAAAAAGAAAAAAGAAAGCATTTGGATTTCCAAGCCTCAAAAGAAAAGGTAGGCAAGGAAGAGAGAGGAGCAAATGGATTGTGTTTTATTCATCATTGTATGATTATATGCTTTCAAATCATATTTTCTGTTTTATACCTCACTTATAGAATAGGGGAATTATCTGGTTTGTATAAGCAGGATGGGGACAAGAACACCATTTAAGCATCTTAGACATTGTGTATTGTGTACTCCTTTCATAGGACCACATGTCCTTTTACTGAAACCATCCTATCTAATAAAAGAGTAATATGCAAATTAACCATCACTCTGCACTGCCCACCAGCCACGCCCACCAGCCAATCAGGAGTGAATATGCAAATAAACCCAACCAAGATGGCTACCGCCACAGAGAGCAGGAGGGAGGCTTGGGTTTCCCGGGCAATGGAGGAAGCCAAGCTTTCCGCCTGCCCTTGCTGGCCTAGGCCTCCACTCAAGGCTACAAAGTTTCAATTATAGAAGATACATAAACCCAAACAGAAATGGCGGAAGCCATGGAGCTGGAAAGAGCAGGAGGCTAGGGTTGCCCGCGGCGATGGAGGAAGCCAAGCTTCTGCAGCCCTGGCCGGCCCAGGCCTCCGCTTAAGGCTACAAAGTTTCAATTGTAGAAGATACATAAATCCCAACAGAAATGGCTGCCGCCACTGAGCAAGCAGAAGGCTTGGCTCTGCTCCAGGCTACAAAGTTTCAATTGTAGAAGATAAATAAACCCCAGATACCAGGGCCTCCGCTTGTGTCACCAGGGGGCGTGGCCGGCCTGCAAACCACCACAGGCCCCTCGCCCAGGCCGCCCCATGCCCCAAGGGAACCCCCACCCTGATCCGGGACACCCTTCAGGGCAAACCAGCTGGCCCCCACCCGTGCACCAGGCCTCTATCCTATCTAATAAAAGAGTAATATGCAGATTGACCATCACTCCAACACACAAGATGGCTGCCCCCATGTGGTCAAAGATCCTGCCCCCATGTGGACACAAGATGGCCACCACAAGATGGCCAGCAAGGGAGGGCAGTTGGGAGGAACCAGGCCTGTAAGGGAGGGAAGTTAGGGGCGACCAAGCCAGCAGAGGAGGGCAGTTAGGGGTGACCAAGCCGGCAGAGGAGGGAAGTTGGGGGCGACTGGGCCTGCAGGGAAAGGCAGTTGGGAGGGACCCAGGCCTGCGGGGGAGAGCAGTTGGGGGGGACCAGGCCTGCAGGGGAGGGCAGTTAGGGGTGACCAGGCCTGCAGGGGAGGGCAGTTAGGGGGGACCAGGTCTGCAGGGGAGGGCAGTTAGGGGCAAACAGGCTGGCAGGGGAGGGCAGTTAGGGGCAAACAGGCTGGCAGGGGAGTGGTTAGGGCAGGGCTGGGCAAACTTTTTGACTCGAGGGCCACAATGGGTTCTTAAACTGGACCGGAGGGCCAGAACAAAAGCATGTATGGAGTGTTTGTGTGAACTAATATAAATTCAAAGTAAAGGAGCGGAGGGGAGAGCAAGAGAACCGGATAGAACAGCCAGATCCAGCCCGCGGGCTGTAGTTTGCCCACGGCTGGGTTAGGGGGTGATCAGGCTGGCAGGCAGAAGTAGTTGGGGCAATCAGGAAGGCAGGCAGGCGAGCAGTTGGGAGCCAGCAGTCCTGGATTGTGAGAGGGATGTCCAACTGCCTAGGCCCGATCCCGGTGGAATATCCCTTGAGGGGTCCCAGATTGGAGAGGGTGCAGGCTGGGCTGAGAGACACCCCCCCCCCCGTGCACGAATTTCGTGCACCGGGCCTCTAGTCTATATAGTAAAAGCCTAAGTGACCCTTACAGTGGAACGACCAGAACGACCGGTCACTATAATGCACATTAACCACCAGGGGGCAGACGCTCAACATAGGAGCTGCCCCCTGGTGGTCAGTGCACTCCCACAGGGGAAGTGCTGCTCAGCCAGAAGTGTGCTCACAGCTGGCAAGCGAGGCAACGGTGGCGGCAGCCTCTCCCACCTCTGTGGCAGTGCTAAGGAGCAGTGAGCCGAGTGGTAAGGAGCAGCTAGCAGGTGGGCCATAAGGAGCGAGGGTTCCTGGACTGGGAGAGGGTGCAGGCTGGGCTGAGGGATGCCCCCCTCCAGTGCATGAATTTCATGCACTGGGTCTTAAGAATATATATATATATATATATACATACATATATATATATATATATACATACATATATATATATATATATATAATCTCCTTGATAAAAATTGTAGGTCTACTAAAGCCATGCTTCTCCCTATCAATATGATGGTGGTTTTCTTCCACTCAGAAAACTTCCTTTTTTAATAGGAGGTGTCTTTCATCTTTCAGCATAATTGCACTATTTTAGCCCTCTTTATCTTCTCAACCAGATTTTGCATGATAGAGCATATTAAATAGCGTGATGAATTAAAAGGTGACTGATGGGGACTTTTGATCATATGAGGCATATGGAGTGGAGGCACATATAGAAGACCTGCTCGAGCACCACTCAATGGGGAAAACAGAATGAGTAGCACTTATATTTCCCACTACCACTAGCTATTTCACTCTGGGTGGCTCAACGGAAATGTAGAATGGCTGGACATCAGACCTCAGGAGCAGAGGAGGCTTTAGGCTACATATCTAGTGAAGACCTTGCCCCTACCTTGGTATAATGGCAAGTTGGTGTGCCACACTGTAATCCACTGCCAGCTGAGTTTCTGTGATTAGAAGTAGCCTCAGCCTCTCTTCAGCATGATGGAAGACCTGAAGCACAAACACTTTGGGGCAGCTATAGGATATAGTAAGCCAGCCAAAGTTCAAATCAGCAATCATTGTTGGCGGAGCAGCAGCCCCTCCATCATATGATCAAGGACCTGGGATCCCAGTCTTGCAGTTGACTAGAACCAATTGGCTAAGTATTAGGCAAGAACTTGTTTCTGTAGAGTATTACAGGAGTGCAATCTTTTGAGAGGCCAGACTGCAAGAGATCAGTTAATTTGGGAGGGAATGGCAAAACAATGTAATGTAATATGATATATAAAAATGTCAGCTTACATACAATATTTTAACTGGATTAACTACATATCCCAATTACAAATCATGGTAAGAATTAAGGTCTTTATTTTAAAATGGCATAAAGTTTGATTTTCCTGACAAAGTTTTAAAAATATATTATAAAAGTGTATTAAAATTCCATTTCTAGCATCTGTAAAAAAAGCTGGCAGGTTGTGTTGCTCATATAATAGAGAAATTAAATAACTCCTGTGTATATTGACAAAGTTTGAAATAGAAAATAACATTTTTATATGTTTTTTTTTTTTTTTTTTTTATTTCAGAGAGAGGAAGAGAGAGGGAGAGAGAGATAGAATGATGAGAGAGAATCATTGATTGGCTGCCTCCTGCACAGCACCTACTAAGGGTTGAGCCTTCAACCTGGGCATGTGCCCTGACCAGGAATCAAACCTGGACTTCCTAGTTTATGGGGTAATGCTCAATCACTGAGCCACACCAGCCAGATGAAAAATAACATTTTTATATAACATTAATTTAGAATTAAAGTATTTTTACTTTAATGAGAAACACATTTTGAATTTTATTTTGAATTTTGTCATATTAGAGAATAAGTTTCAAAAGGATTGATATTGTAAATATCTGCAATTACTAAAACATTGCAAATGTTGTTAAAACAGTTGCTGTCCTAGTAACTTAAGCTGTTCCTATTAATGTTCATCACTCTTAATTCTAATCTCCAATTACACCTTAACTTTTAAGCAAAATTATATACAATTATATCTATTTTTACATATACACTTCAAACAGTGCTATATTTCAATGACATTCCCTGAAGGAACATAATTTTTAGTACCTTAACATAAATCAAAACTGCCGCAGAAGCAGCACTGGTCCTTACCTCAGATATTTAATAACTTCTGGTAGAAAGAAAAAATGTGACTAAAATTTTTAATTCAAGTGGGAATGGTCTTTTGTTACAAATACATACTTTCTTTTTGAATACTGAGGGTCTTATTGTAGCATCTTATAAATTCTTAACCCCTTGGAAATGTCACTTCATAAAATGCCAGACATAATTAGTAATTGGAGAGTGTTATCATTTATGGGGATGAAAGCATTTATCTCTATAGAAAATACCCAAACAAAGTCATAAAACAGAAATCTGGTTTACCAACCCCCAGCCCAATGGAGTGGAGATTTCACAGGCTAAACTGCTGCCACCTCAGGACTAGTTAGCCAGGACCTCAAAGCATTAGGCTTGGTGCCCACTGTCATGAAAGACTGTAGAAATGAATCCACCAGGCTCCCATTCCTGCTGCTGTGAGAAAGGACTCTACCCTGTCTCTGTCTAAAGTCATGCCCTCAGCTGCTCTTTGGATTCTGTTCTTGACCTTCTTCCTGAAAATTTTACCTTTACCAATCAAATTTATTTCTTACATATTCCATCAGTCTCTCTACACAACTGTCCCAATTGACTTTTTGTTTTTATTAAATTTTATTGTGGTGACATTGGTGAACATGAACTTATAAGTTTCATGTGTGGATTTCTAAGTTACAAAATCAGTATATAGCACCATATGCCCACCACCCAAAGTCAGATCTTCTCCTGTCACCTCATTTTAAGACCCCCTTTTCCCCCTCTCCCTCTGGCAACCACCACACTGCTGTTCGTGTTTATAACTTTTAGTTTTATATCCCCCATATGAGTGAAGTCATATGGTTCTTAGCTTTATCTGACTTACTCCACTTAGCATAATGTTCTCAAGGTCCATCCATGTTGTTGCAAATGGCACTATTTCATCCTTTCTTATGTATTCCATTGTGTATATGTGCCACATCTTCTTTATCCGGTCCTCTATTGCAGGGCACTTTGGTTGTTTCCATGTCTTGGCCACTGTGTGGGCTGTGTACACCCTCCTGGTGTACTTGAGTGTTTATTGCTGTTGGCACAACTATGGGAGGGATTTACCCCAATGCTGATCAGCTGCAAGTACAGGCTGCAACCACTCACCATCATGGAGGATCTGCTGTGCAGGGCCCCATCCCACTGAGCGGTACTTACTTCGGTGGGGTTCTGTTGCCCACTGAGTTCACTTTTTAAGTATGTAGCTTGTGGAGATGGGTAGGGCTCAATTGAGATCTGAAGCTGTCCACCCAGTGTGTGGCTCTGCGCTTCCTGGTATTTGCAGGCTAAGGTAAGCTGCACCTGCTTTCTGCCCAGGGCCACCCAGCATGGAGCTACAAAGTGATCTGCAGAATGGGTTTAGTTAGCCAGCTGCTAACCAAGACTGGCTGCCACTAGTTCTAGGCCTGGGATCACTTAGAAGTACAAGGCACACTGAGGACAGGTGCTGCTTGTTTGAGAGATCTGAGGAAAATCTGAAGCATGATCCAAGACAGGCCATTTATATGGAAACAGCTTGGGCGGGCTCATGGGGGCAGGGTCTTAGGGACTCACCAGGAAAGGGTGAACAGTGTTAGCCAAGATGTTGGAGACTCAGTGAACATCCTGGTAAATCTCATACCCATCTGACACCATTAACAGTCATCAGAATATTATTGCCTTGAACTCCAGCAGCCCTGAGTCTCACTCAGTTATAATTCCTGCTAGTTTTACAGCCAGAGTTATGGAGATTTCTCTTCCTGGAATTGGAACTCTGGGCTGGAAGGCCTGGTGTGGAACTGGGACCCTCGTTTTTTAGGGGGTACCTCTACAGTCAAGATATCCCTCCTGATTTTTATCCACCCCATGTGTGTGGGGGACCAGCCCATTCCTCATCTCTGCTCCTCCTTCCAGTCTCAATGAGGCTTCTTTAAATCAGTAGTTTTAGACTTCAGTCAGATTTCAGGCAGTTCTGAATGATGGTGGTTCTGTAGCTTCTTTGTAATTTTGATGTGGTTGTGGGAGGATGCAAGTACTGCATTTATCTATGCCACCTTCTTGACCCAAAGCCCAAATTAATAGGTTTTATGTTTCTCTTCTGTATTTAAGCAATTTCTCCCAAGTTCCTTCTTCCTTTTGTTGATAATTATAGTATCTTTCAGTAAAACATACTTTCTTTTAGCACTAATCAAAAGCCCAGGTGCCAAATACTGATAAAGGCGTGATGCTGAGCTCCAGTGCTTCCCTTGCAGAAAAACAATATATAGGAGGCAAGTGAGGGCAATTAAACTGAACCTTAAATGAGCTATATCAAGCTATTGTTTTACAACAGACTCTTCAAAGCTCATCTTGTTATAATATTCCTGATAGGATATTCCAGCTTATTAGACAGAAAAACTGTTATAGCAGTAATGTGGCCTCATTTAACAATATTAAACCCAAATGACTATCAATGTTCAGAGATCCTCTTTGTCACAGTAATAACCTTTATTTCACATTTTAATATTTTTTTCAATGTCAATGGCCTAAAAATTAATTTGAGTTTTCTCTCATAACATACAAAGTTGAATATTTCACTTGTACCCAGTGAGTTACAGAAAAGGACTAGTAAATTTTTTTTTATAGAGAATGAGTCAAATCTCATGTTTGATTCCAACCTGATTTGTAATTCCCTAAATAATAATTAATTTTTTAATTGTGGAATATTGTGATCAAATCAGTTCTAATATTAATCATGAGTTTTAAAATATTTCTTGGAAATAACATACAAAATAGATTTTAGTTAGATTTATTTAACAAATATTTGGACCATATTAGGTTAAAATCTAAAATAAATGTGTCACAATCAAATGTCAAAATACACAGCAATCTGGCTTTTTCAAAGAAGGAAAAATCTTAAACTCTAAATATCTCTTATTGAATGTAATATAATTTAAAAGACCTTTATTTAAAACCATCTTTGCATAAGATGAAAAGTAAAATGTTACATTTTGCCACCAGTATTAAATATTAAGTATTCATTAAACAAATATTTCTGCTTGGCAATATTTAATAAAGATATGGAAATATAAAACTATATTCTCCCTGATGAGATAACAATAGTCACAAAATGTTAAAGCATATTCTAATAAAAATATTGACATTGATGATGTGCAGTAAACAAACACATAATACAAGAAAGAGTAATATTGAGCCCTTCTTGGGTAGCTTTGTAGTTTTTGTTATCTATACAGATGACACAGAAGCTTGCTTCTATGATGTGATGATGATGATGGTGAAATGCTGGGACCCATTCAGGATTTGTTTTCTCATGTATTCATCACTTAATTCCTTAATGTAGTTATTAAATTCCATGTTCTACATTAAAAGGTTATAGAAGACTAGACTTCAAAAGATTAAATAATTTTCCCAGGTTCACAAAAGCAGATTGCTTGTTTCTAACTCCCATCCCCATTTTCCTTATTGAACTATACGGCCAAAATAACTATAACAATGATGCCTGTTTCCCTCTAACCCCCATTTATCCCGAAACATTCACTTATCTAAAATGTTTTATTAATCAATAATTTAACTTCTTAATTTTCTTTAAAAGTCAGGTAAGATGATGACATCAAGACAATATATTTAACTGAGTCCAGCAGCACACACCCCCATCTCTTTAACAATTCTTTATATTTTCCCAGATAGAAAACCCAGTTGTGTATATGTAAAAATAGGTGTATGTGTCAGTAATATCTTTATTTGTTTAAAATTTACTAAACAGAGTGATTCTTAGCACTGAAAGATTTTCACAGGTGGTGAGTAGGATCTCATGTGAGTCATCCAGTGTATACTATTTCAGAAGAGAGGCATTATTATTCCCACATACATGAGAGTGAGGACCTCACGCTTTACAAGAATATTTGTTCAAATCTGTGCTGATTAAAAAAAATATGTTATAACCACATGCATGTCTTTGATCAAAATAATATTATCAATGACAGTAACAAAATTACACAAAACCAAATTCGAAGAAATTTAACAAAATATAGAATTTTAGTTTGAAAGAAATCATGAATGAAAATAAATAGTACAATAATTAGTAAAGCTGATTTGGAATCAGAACAATTAAGTGTCATTAAAACTTAAAAACATTATGATCTATTTCATTATACTAAATCAGAAGTACAAACTAGGAATTACATTTTTAAAAAAATTTCCAAGAATATTCTGATATAGCTAATTCCAGCATTTGGAAACCAGCTGAAGTTTTGTGTTTTTTTGTTTTGTTTTTTTACATGTAGGGAAACCATGTTAATTTCTTATACAAAGTGTCACTTGCTTTTGAATATATTCAAAAAATTTTAAATTATATAAAATTTTCTAGTCTTTTCATTGATCATATAGAATTACTTTAATCTGGTACTATGAATATACTTTTTCCTACAATCATCTATTGCAATATATATCACAGTCTCCCTATGTAAATCTTGGAGATAAAGATGAAAGGGAAATCCATGAATTAAATTGGTGGGAAATAACTCTACTACTATAATTACAAATTTTGGAAGGATGAAAGGAAGCAAATACTTTTGTGTGTGAAAGGGTAGAGCGATATTTAACTTAGAAAGATGGTTCATCTCTGTTTGTGTTAGATACCTAAAACAATAATAGGGATCAAAATAAATAATTGAAAATGCTGTCATACTTATGTATCTCAAAGTTTACATTCATATAAATTTCATTAACACATGAGTAAAACAAAAAGTGAATGAAGTTCCCAAAAGTCATGGATTAGTTTGAAGTCAATGAAAATGCTCTTTACTTTTTTTTAAGCACTCGAAGAATTGTACTTAGAAGATTTGTTAATGACTTGTTTTTGCCAATTACACATATTTTGTGTTATTCTCATCTAGGATTGAGTAAAGTTACGAATGATGAGAATACTTATTGAAATGATAGGTTATCCCATGTAATTAAGTATATTTTAGCATTTTATTTACTTTAATATTCCCATGGTGGTTTCTGGTGAGTAAATATTTAATTTTCTTCCATATTGTATATATACTAGTGGCCCGATGCATGAATGAAGATTAATGCAAGAATGGGCCTTCATTCCCCTGGCTGTCAGCACTGCCTTCACTGTGGCTGGAGCTGCCTTTCTGCCTTCCCATGCTGCCCAGAGGCTCAGATCGGCTGGTGTGGTGCGGAACACCTGCGTCCCACCCTGTCCCCAGCTGCTCGGAGCCTGCGTATGCAAATCAATCTGCCATCTTTGGTGGGTTAATTTGCATACTCACTCCTGATTGGCTGGTGGGTGTCACGAAGGTATGGTCAATTAGCATGTTACTTTTATTAGGTAGATGTGTGTGTGTGTGTGTGTGTGTGTGCGTGTGTGTTTGTGTGTATCAGGCATTAATACTGTGAACTATACAATCACTTTTTTAAAATTGCAGATCTTTGAAGTTTTTGTTTAACTTCCTATTGACCTATTATCTAACAGTCTAATTGAACAAACAAACATTAAGCATATGTTGTGTGCTTCTCACTGTAATAGATAGTGGGGAAACTGTGGTGAATAATGCAATTCTTTTAGAAACTCACAAGTCCAGTGCTTTGGTTCTTAATACATACATTACACTGAACCCCAAGTTAAGAAATAGTTTTTAGTATATTACTGGGTCTTACTACTCAGCACTAATTTTAATGCTAAGAATTATAAAGAATTATATTAACCTCTCTCCTCAGCCAAGACAGACTGCTATTAATCCCTCAAATAGTGACAACACCTTAATATGATTATTGTCTAATTATTAGTTTGGAGACAAGCCACCTTTACCTTTGCAATGGATTTCTTTTATTCTTTATCTTTTTGCTAAGACTCTCTTAATTTTCCACTACCATGGGCATCACAGAATGCATTGGCTGTCTTAAATAAAGTAACTGTGAAATAAACATTTGAACCAGAAAGTTTTCTATTGACCCAGAGGTATAAAATTAATCCCTGCACCAAATAATGTTCTTAGAGCTGAGCAGAATGCAATAGTGTCAGAAAGAAGAGAGGAGCCCTAGCTGGTTTGGCTCAGTGGGCATTGGACCTCGGACTGGAAGGTCCCAGGTTTGATTCCAGTGATTCTCTCTCATCATTGATGTTTCTGTCTCTCTCTCCCTCTCCCTTCCTCTCTGAAATCAATAAAAATATATTTTTTTTTTTAAAAAAGAAAGAAAATAAAGGAGAGAGGAAAAATATCAACACAAAAGAAACCTTATTTTCCCTTAGTTTATGGATTCACAGATAGGAAAAACAGACGATTTTTTGTCATGGAATATGTTCAACGTTTTCTTTTATTATGTACCATATAAAATGTTAAAAGAAAACAGTGCTGTTTTACAGTGCCCCTAGCTAATTATGTATCTCATACCAAGACTATTATTTTATTATATGGCTTAAATTGAACATCAATAATTTGACCTTCACAAATATTTGCACAAGATAAAAACTATTAAAAAAACATTAGTAACTTTCAGCTTTAAAAAAAAAGAAATTTCTGTTTCCTCTACTATGTTGTCCTTCAGTGCTTAATTTGTTACACGTAATATTCTCTCTTATTTTCATTAAGACATGCATGAGAAAGATATGCATTATCGCTCCAATAACTCAGAATTGAGACCCGAGTAACAATTTTAACTATGAAGTATTGTGAAAGCACATGGCTTTCTTTTATTCTCATATAAAGCAGTTCATAACATCTCACTGATAGGTTTAATTGTTCATGCTCATTAATTTTTTGATTCAATGTTCTTTTAGTTTTGAATCTGAAAGACTTAATGTTCAAAAAGAAGGTTGGATGGTGAAAATATACAACAAAAGTTGTCAATCTCTACAGGAATTAAATGAACCTTTTTCTTTCTGAAACAAATATAACTACATGTATTTCTTCATGCAGCTGCCAAACTGAACCATGACATGACATAGCCAATTCATTCTTTTCAGCTATCTTCATGGTGGATCCACAAGCTCTGTCCTGTCTAAGCTGGAATTGTTTTACCTACTGAAGTTAGATGATTCACGTAACACGCATAAAAGCTGCCTGTTTACTGACCTAGTTAAATGACATGCTTACTTTTGCAGAAACAAATGATAATCCCTCTCCCACATACTGAAACACACACCTTAACAAATCCATCCATCACGAGAGCTGAAGGATTCTATATTGTCTTTTATATTTACCTAGACAAAAGCAATAACACAAATAAGGAAATCTCTTTTTTCAGACATTGGACATCTCATCTATGCAAGTACTGTCTAGAGTTAAGAAGACAAATTACTTTTTGTACTTTTGAAAAGTACAAAAACAAACGTTAAAAAAAATATAAGAGCCCCCCCCCCCCCAAAAAAAAAAAAAAAAAAAAGATGTAACTGGTAGATTTTTAAATATGTGTAGACAGTCTATCAGGGGTCCTCAAACTATGGCCCGCGGGCCACATGTGGCCTGCCGAGGACATTTATCCGGCCCGCCGGGTGCTGCTGCCTGTCCTGCTTAGCAGCCGACTTGTCCCGGGCCCGCAGTGCGCATAGGAATTTGTTCATAGTTTTTGTTTTGTTTGGTTTTGTTTTTAAACTATAGTCCGGCCCTCCAACGGTCTGAGGGACAGTGAACTGGCTCACTGTTTAAAAAGTTTGAGGACCCCTGGTCTAGGTAGTTTTCTGTGCATTCTGAGCAAATGTTTTGCTCTTTTATTTTTAAAGGGCAACCATATTATCAACAATTAAATTCCACAACTTGGTAATCTTTTTAAAATCTAAGAGCGGTGTTCTCATTCTGGTGTGAATGCTCTGAAGGGCAGGCCCCATCAGTTCTGAGGAGTGCTCTGCTCTCACCCTGCACGCTGTGAGCAGAACATCATTGCATTTAACATCACTTACATCAAAATGACCTGCTTCTCTTCCTTTATCCCTGAAGTAAAAATTTTATTCTTTATTTTTCTACAGTAATTTCATGTCACAAAATAGTTCAGATTTATTTCATCCTAATATATAAAAATCCAGGGTCTGTAACATCCAAAACGACTGAAGGCTCAACCAACCGGAAGTCAGTGCTGGGTTGCTGTGGCAACCCAGTACTGACTGCCACTGCTGCAGGTACCCCAACCCAGCACTGACTATGGAGGGGCCTGGAGATCAGACCCAGAGAGGCCGGGGAGAGAGAGGCAGGGTCTGATCTGTAGCCTTTGTGGCAGCTGTTGATCAGCACTTGCCTCTCTTTTTTGCTCTGGGCCTGGACAGCAGCTGTGCCTCTCTTTCTCTCAGGCCTCTGCCTCTCTGTTCAGGCCTGTTGATAGGCCCAGAGATGCTACTGGCATAGAAACTGACCAATCAGAACCTGGGTGAAGTGTGAGGAGCCCATGGCTGCCTAGGAGGCAAAGCTTTTGATGCTGACTGACATAGAAACCAACCAATCAGAACCAAATCTGGGTGCAGTATGAGGAGCCAATGGCCGCCTGGGAGGCAGAGATTTTGACGCTGACTGGCATAGAAACAACCAATCAGAACCTAATCTGGGTGAACTGCAAAGGCAGAACCTAAGGTGGGGACTGAGGAAGGGTTTTAAGGGCAATAGCTGTTTGGTGTAAGGTATAAGAAAGCGGTTCAATTTTTTAATGACTGGTTTGGCAGTATAGTGCATATGGCTGGCTATCTGTCCAGATATAGGGATTATGTATTTTTTGTCTGCCAAGAGCATCTCCTCCTGCTGAAAAAGGCTTTCCCCCCATTTAAGCAATCCTATCCTATATAATCAAACTATACTACTAAAAGTCTAATATGCTAATTAGACCAGGTTGACTGGCCATCTTCCAGATGTCCAACTTCCTTCCAGACAAAGCCATGGTGGTGGGGGCCAAGGCAGAGGCCGTTAGGGTCAATCAGGCCGGCAGGGGAGGGCAGTTGGGGGCAACCAGGCTGGCAGTGGAGGGCAGTTAGGGGTGATCAGGTAGGCAGAGGCAGGTAGGGGCGATAAGGCCAGCAGGGGAGAGCAGTTGGGGGTGAGATCAGTCTGGCAGGGGAGGGCTGTTGGGGGCAAGATCAGGCAAGCAGGGGAGGGCAGTTGGGGGCAACCAGGCTGGCAGGGGAGGGCAGTTGGGTGCAATCAGACCAGCAGGGGAGGGCAGTTGGGGGAAGATCAGGCTGGCAGAGGAGGGTAGTTAGGGGCAATCAGGCAGGCAGGCAGAGGCAGTTAGGGGTGATCAGGCAGGCAGGCAGGTGAACGTTTAGGAGCCAGCAGTCCCAGATAACGAAAGGGATGTCCTGGATTGCGAGAGGGCACAGGCCAGGCTGTGGAACCCCCCAGTGCACAAATTTTGTGCACCGGGCCACTAGTTTTTCTATACTTCAGCTGTTTTTCAAGAATTTAAAATATTCAGAACTATAATTATAAAATTCTATAGAATATTTTTTTAGAATATTCTTTATATTATGATAAAAAATAAGCACCATGGGCAATGCTATAGGTGTCTAAGTTTTACAGTGTACTATTCACTACTATATAAGTAAATATTATAGTGATGAGAGATATTATATTTTTATTGAATAAATGGATACTCCTTATTTCATCTTTAAAATCTAAATTTTTATTGAATGTCTTGATCATTAAAACAAAAACTCCCACTAGCCTTAGATTATATAGTAATACATGATTTCTAATGATGAGTTCCAAGTGCATGTGGACAGTAGCAATGACTAGTATTTGGGGTTATATAACACAATAGAATGTAAATAAACTAAAAAGGGCAGAAAATTTTATATGCAGTTAGACAGAGACAAGCAGAGCAAGGATGATGGGCCACGTACAGAAACTGACCAGGGCAAAAGCCCCAGATGCCTAGCAAGGGGCAAACTGGGGAAACAAGAACCTCACCCCTAGGGTAACCTTTCCTCCCCTAGAATATCACTGGTCATGCGGTTTGGACCCCTGACTTTTCAATTGTTAGGAAACTTTCAGAAATATACTACATGGCTGGGGAATCCTCTAGGGATATTTTTACCTGCCTCATGAATATTTTATTTCATTTTTATGCTTTTGTTTTAGTCATCGTAAGAGATTACCAGTTCCGTGATGGTAGTATTGTATTCTGATTGTGTGTTTTCTATGCTGTTACTATTTTAAGTACATGTATCTTGGGTACATAGTCGAAAGATTATAGATATGCGCCCAACATGAAAATTCCAGAACCATGATAGAAGTTAAGCAGAGTTAAGCATGGTAGAGTTAAATTTCAGGCACCCTTGTCTTATTTCTGATTTTAGAGGAAAAGCTTTCAGCTATTCACCATTGAGTGTATTAGCATTGGGCTTGTGAAATATGGCCTTTATTATGTTGAGGAGCATTCCCTCTATACACACTTTTTTGAGAGTTATTATCATAAACACATATTGAATTTTGTCAAATGCTTTCTTGCAAATATTAAGATAGTTATGTGATTTTAATCCTTTGCTTTATTAATGTAGGTATAGATTGGAGTGTTGAAACAGTCTTGCATCCCTGGAAAAAAAAAAATTCATGTGATTATGACATATGTACTTTAATGTATAATTGAATCCAGTTTGTGAATATATTGTTGAAGATTTTTGATAATCGGGGTTTTTGGCCTATATTTTCTTTTCTTGGGCTTCCTTGTCTGGTTTTGGTATCAGGCTAATGCCAGCCTTGTAAAATGAATTTGGAAGAATTTAATAAAGATTGAAATTAATTTTACTTTAAATGTTTGGTAGAATTCACCATTGAAAATGTCTGTTCCTAGCCTATTTTGGGGGAAGTGGAGGGGTGGGGTTAATTACTGAGTCAATCTCCTTACTAGTGATTGGTATATTTAGTTTTTTATTTCTTTGAATCAAGCTGGGTAGGTTATATGTTTCTAGAAATTTACTTGTTTCTTCTATGGTGTCCAATTTGTTTGCATATAGTTTGTGCATTGTAGTCTCCTTTATCTTTTATATTTATGTGGTATTGATTGTAATGTCTTTTCTTAATGTTTGATTTCTTTTATGAGCTCTCTCTTTTTCTTGATATGTCTTGCTAAAGGACTGTCAATTTTGTTTGTTTTCAAAGAACCAGCCTTTAGTTTCATTGATTTCTCCTATTTTATTTTTAGTTTCTATTTTATTTATTTCCACTCTGACCTTCGTGATTTCTTCTACTAATTTTGGACTTTGTTTTTCTTTTTCTAGTTCCTTAAGGTATAAAGTTAGTATGTTTGAGTTTTTCTTGTTTCTTGATGTAGGCAGTTATTGCTATGAACTTACCTATTAGAGTTGCTTTTGTTGCATCCTATAAGTTTTGGTATGTTGTATATACATTTTAATTTGTCTCAAGGTGTTTTTGATGTCTTTGATTTATTCTTTGACCCATTGATTATTCAGTAGCATGTTATTTAATCTTCACATACTTGTGAATTTTCTAGTTTTCTACTTTTATACCATTGTAGTCAGAAGAGATACTTGATATAATTTTAGTATTCTTAAATTTAAGGTTTATTTTTTGGCCTAACATATAATTTATCCTAGAGAATGTTCTATGTGCTCTTGAGTAGAATGTGTATTCTGTTGCTTTTGAATGGAATGTTTTTTATATATATATATATATATATATATATATATATATATATATATGAATTTAACATGTTAAATATAAATTCATGTATATAACCTGTTGATATGTTAAATCCATCCTATATAATAAAAGGCTAATATGCAAATTGTCCTTTTGACCAGAAGTTGACCAGGAGTGGAGCCGGCCAGCCAACCACCCATGGCCCCTCCCATGCACAAATTCGTGCACCTGGCCTCTAGTATTATATAAGAGCTTGACAATCTAGACGTACCCCTTGGGCAGCAGCTAGAACAGGGTATAAGCTGCTTTTGAGAGATACCAGTGACTGATATGTGGCAAAGAGAAAGTGCAAGGATGATGACCACCAGCCTCCATTGCCAGAGAGAACCCAGCAGGCCCCTAGATGTGTGATAAGTTAGAGGCCTGTCTCTCTGGCTTACTTTAAGATGACCAAATGAGCTTTCACAGAAAGTTTGTATACCTCTGAATTAGCTGATTCTGTGCTGGGCCTGGGGTGAGTGAGTTCATGTGCTCAAAGCCTTTAAAAGCTGTTTCTCATTTTACTATACTTTTGTGGGTCTTGTGGACCCTAGTCCAGTTGGTTTTAAAAACTAGATGTCTTGGGGGCTTGTCTTTTAAATGTCGCATTAAAAGTTGGGGTGTCCAACATGGAGTCAAAACCTTTACTCCTCAGGGAGAAGCTCCAGGTTTAAAGTTCCCTCCCAATTATGGGTCCCCATTCTAGGGTGTCTCAGCCTTTCCTGCCCACTTCAATGTGGATTTTTTCTCACTTACCTAATGTATAGGAACTACTCAGCCAGTTTTTAGTGGTTTTTCCAGAGGAAATTGTTCTATATTATCTGTAGATTCAATGTGTCCATGGGAGGTGGTGCATTCAGGACCCCCCTATGTTGCCATTTTGAACAGGAAACTCTTGTTTTTCATTAAAGAAAAATGTCCTCACTAGAGAAGTTTTACAGGAGTAATTTTGTATACTCTCCTTTGCTATCATTTATTTCTACATCTTTTTTATGAAATTGTTTTGTTATAGATCAACAGGTACTTCCTGTAATAAAATTCAGTAGACATACCCATGTGGCCGTACCCATGAACTCCATTAGAGCAAATGCTAATTCCATTTACTTCCTCTTGATGTTTTCTATTCTATTTTATAAATCATGGTGTTTGGTTTCATTTATAACTCTATAAACATTCTTCCTTTAGCTTTCCCTTCACTCTTCCTTATTGGGGCTGAAGAGTATAGTGGTTAAGAACAAATATTCTCAAATAAAACTGTTTGGGTATATGGCCCATGATTTCCATTTACTTATTTCATCAGTTAAAATGTTGATTTTAATATTGTACTTACATTGTAAGTCTGTTGTGTATAATTATTGGATAGAATAATATTTGGTACTTTGTTAGTACTAGTCGGAGTTGTTACCTCTAAATATTTTCTGTCATAAGAATTATTATAAAATATATTCTTTATTCACATCCTCTGAACTCTGGGTGTGCATCTGAATATGGCATTCCAAGTTACCTATTGGAATTTCCATATTCTTTAACTTATTAAACTACCACCTTTCCTTAGTCTACTCTCTCCTCATGCCAGTTTTATACCTGTTTTAAAAATAAAGATAAATTTAAAAACACACACACAAAATAAAAGTAAAACAACAATAACAACAACAAAATGATGGTCTCTCCAGAGAGGCTGTGGGTCATATTTACATGACTTGTCCTCTACTTATTTCTCCTAAGTTATGTCTCTCTCTCTTTCCCAATAGGATCATTCCCATTGAGAGTGAATTACCATTTAAAAATAGTCCATTTTAAAGGAGAATCTTTTTCTTGACTCTTCAACCCACTGCAGTTCTGCTTTCTCTTTATAGAAAACATTTTGAAAAATATTACGTGCTTGTCGTGTGCCTACTTCCCCAGCATTAATTTCTTTTTCAACCCATACCACTCTTGTGTTCTTTTCCTCCTAATCTGTTTGCACATTCAATGGACACATCTCTGTCCTCATATTATTTTTTCCAAGTGTCATATATTGACATCTTTCTCTTAGCAATATTCATTTAGTCTCTATTTCACCTCATCTATGCTCTGCTTTTTTCTTCTGACTCTACATTTTTTTATCAAAATTTATCAAAAATGTGGGTTTGATTTTTCAGAAATCAATCCCTTTGTTCTTATTTTGTTATTCTTTCCTGATATGATACAATGTACATTAATCATTTAATGCCATATATATTCCAACCACTCCCAACATTATATGTATACTAGAAAAATCTAAGTATCCAAATAATATATTTAATTATCTAATTTGCCTTTGACCATGAATGTTTAATAGGCTTCTGAATAATAATGTATCTAAAACTTAACAGTTGTTGTTGCCCTATTTTACTTCACTGACTTTTCCTTTCAAATAAATATAAGGTCAAAATTTGTCTTGGATTTTCAAACCTAGAACTGTGAGACTCTTAATTTATTTCTATCATCTTCTTCGTTCATCAATCAAGTCTATAGATCCAACCTCTAGATGTTGTAAAAAAAATCAATCTACTTTCTCCATCTGCACTTACACTACTCTAACGAGGCCATCATATCATGTCTAGACATCTTGAGATGTCTTTCCTTAATGGTCCATCTCTGTCAATCTGGTCCCTATCAAGTGCATTCTTTAACTATAAAAGTGCTCTTTTAAAAACATTAAGTGACTCATTCCAGCCTTATTCTCCATATTCACCAATGTATTCTCATTAAACTTAATATAAACAAGCCCCTCTTATATGTGGTCTATAAGCCCCTACACAATCTGTGTCTGGCCTATCTCTAGAAACATTATAAGAAATGACTCTCCCCTTCACCCATTATGCTTAGTGAAGACTTTGAAAATTAGAGGCCTATGGATGTTGAGAGACAATATTCTGTATGTTTCTAATGATTTCACACATCTTACAAGCAGAGGCACTGACTGTTCATTGTTCTAGACAATATTTTCATACCATGTTCATATCATGAACAGCCTTGGAATATAGAGATAGCCTCCCTCCAGAGCAAAGGGTTTGCTTAAAGCCTTGGAAGAGAAAGATGACATCCACTCCCATAACAAAATGACAGATATATGCTGGTATCAGCTGGCCCCCTTGCACTGATCAACACAGATAATAATAATCTGATTACTGTTATGTGAGCAATAAACTGTCCTTTGTACTGACAAAAGAGCCTCACATCTTGTAGCATTGCTGAAACTGTCAAAGGCTAATTGTTAGATTGCAAGTACGGTAAAATCCTAGGCTCTACTCCAGTCTTCTTTATTTTTATTTTTATTATTTAAAGTATTACACATGTCTCCTTTCTCCCCAATTGACCACCCCTCTGTCACTCCCGCCCTGCAGGACAAGCCCCCACCACCCCAGTGTCTGTGTCCATTGGTTATGCTAATATGCATGCATACAAGTCCTTTGGTTGATCTTTTACTACCCCCTCCCCTGCCTTCTCTCTGAGGTTGGACAGTTTGATCAGTGTTTCTTAGTCTCTGGATCTATTTTTGTTTATCAGTTTATGTTGTTCATTATATCCCATATATGAGTGAGATCATGTGATATTTATTTTTCTCTGACTGGCTTATTCGCTTGGCATAATGCTCTCCAGGTCATACTACCCTGCTATAAAAAAAAAAGAACTTTTACCATTTGCAACAACATGGATGGTTATCCAGTCTTTTTTAGTTTCTATTTAGTCTTGATAGTAATTACTATGCTGTTTGTTTTTTACTAACTTGACTTATTTGCCAATATTGCAAAATGTGAACATTTCATGTAAAAATCTTGATCAAGCTCCTTTTTGAAAATCAGAACCTCTAGCGAATCTGGCCCCTCCTTCACTCATGACAAAACCAGTCAAGTTGTATGTAACTCTCATCTTTATGAGTGGCATGCACTTTCAATTCACCAGAGATCACCCCCTCTTATTGTTACATTGGTACTAAGATCCACTGTCACTTGCCATTTATCATTGAGCTAGCGCTGTTACTCTCAGTATAGCAAAGTTGAGGGAGAAAACAAAAGATGGACCCAGAAGACTAGTGTATCACAAAATTAGGACACAGCATATACTTTTGCATTAATGAAAAATATTCCTATGTTTAATATGTAATCAAAAAGTGTCCTTTTGGGAAACTATAATTAAGACTACATTAATATGCAAATAAATTGTATCTGTATAAAAAGAATGCAACTAAGACAGGCTTCTATTCCATTCATTTACCTAACTGGCTCCAATAGGCATTGAGTTACAACCTTTGCTCTTGCCAAAGTGTCCTGCTTTCAGTTCATAAAACAAACCAAGAACCATCCTACTTAGGGCCCTTTCGTGTTATTCTATCAGCCAGGAGTGCATTTCTGTGGATCTTCACAAAGTGTGCTTCTTTTCATGCTCCAAATCTCAGTTTAAGTATCATCATCTCAAAGATGTCTTCTCCAAACATCTGTTCTGGTTAGATCTGCCCTGGTCATTTTCTATGGCACATTTTCATGACCTTAATAGCACTTTTCTACATTTTTAGATTCATATTGATTTATTTGCTTATATAATGTCTGTTTTAGCACTAGACTCTAAGTACCTTAAGGAAAGAGACCCTTTCAGATTTATATATAGAATATATAGCAAAACATGTGACCTTATTTGATTCAATTTTAGATAAATAAATAAATAGTCTTATAATGCATTCTGATTAGCAGTTTGACATGCTTTCTATGGGTTGAGCTTGGCAATGAACAATTTTATTAGTAAGGTTGGAGTGCTGGGGTGTTGACCTCTTAAGAATGTTGTCTATTGTGAAGTTTGTCCTAACATAAAGAACTCACTTCAGTAAAAAGCATAAATCTCTAATTACTTCCATTAGATCAACAGACTGTCATTCTCTTTTTTATAGAATAAACATTGTTTACCATTTTCTTTAGTACACTTTCTCTTCAAAAATGCCTGTTCTTAAACTTTTCAATTTCATATTGTTCAACCAGGGCTATGCCAGAAGAGCCTTGTTTTGTGGCTTTTTCTAAAATTCTGTGTCATTTAAACTACTTGGCTAACTTAAGGCTTTCAACCTGAACTCTCTAAAACAGACTTGGAAAAAGATGCACACTCTACTCTCATGAGATGGGCAAATTGGCTGGATCAAACTACCCTTTATAACGTCCCTGATTACATGCTCATGAATATCAAGTTAACAAATAAATAGGCTAATTAATTCAATTTGGATTTCAAAGCTGTGCCTCCATTTTTTATTATCCTATACTAGGAGCCTGGTGCATGAAATTTGTATACTGAGGAGGGGTCCCTCAGCCCAGCCTGCCCCCTCTCACATACTGGGAGCCCTCAGGGGATGTCCTACTGATGGCTTAGGGCTGCAGTCTGTCCTCCCTTTGCGTGAGGCAACCAAGCTGATCAGGGGAAGGCGCCAGCCCCTTCACCTCGATGCTGCAGCCACTGCCAGTCACCACAGCCACCAAAGTATTTTCATCAACACGGACTCCAGTCCCTTCACCATGAAAAAATGATAACTTTCTTTAAGCATTTTCAAGATGTGTCTTTCAAAGCATATGGCATTTCTTTCTTTTTCTTTTTATCCTCACCTGAGGATATGTTTCCATTGATTTTTTCCCCTTCCCTCTGATCCCAGGCTCGGCCCCTTCCCAAGCCTAAAGCCTCCGCCCGATGGCTGGCTAAGAGTGACCTGGGTGCCGAGGAGGTTCCTGGGACCCAGGTATGTATGCAAATTAACCGCCATCTTTGTTGGGTTAATTTGCATACTCACTCTGATTGGCTGTGGGTGTAGCAGAGGTACGGTCAATTTACATGTTTCTCTATTATTAGGTAAGATAATAAAAGGCTAATATGCAAATTGACTGGTCGCTATAATGTGCACTGACCACCAGGGAGCAGATGCTCAATGCAGGAGCTGCCCCCTGGTGGTCAGTGCGCTCCTACAGCCCACCTCTGGTGGCTGGCCAACCTCCCCCAGTCCCTTCCCCCAGCCAGCCAACCTCCCACGGTCCCTCCCTCTAGCTGGTCCCTACCCCCAGCCAGCCAGCCTGACTTGCCCAGATCAGCGTTGGCCAGCTAACCTCCTGGCCAGCAGGCCCCGATTGGCCCGGTCCTGATCAGGACTGGGCAAGATGGCCCTGATTGGCCCTCATAGTTCCTGATCGTTGGCCAGGCCTAGGGACCCAACCCATGCACAAATTTGTGCACCGGACCTCTAGTGTATTTAATAAATAACTTGATGTTTCATACTTCAATTTTGAAAGCTGACTTGTTTTCTTTCCTTTTAAAGCTTCTTTAATGCTTTAGGTGGTTTCTGTTAGTTATGGACTTATTTTGTATCCCCCACATTCATATGTTGAAGCCATAACTTTAACTGAAAATCACCACCAAGACTAATGTCAAGGAGCTTACCCCTTTTGTTTTCTTCTAGCAGTTTTATGATTTGGTGTCTTACATTAAAGTTTTTAGTTAATTTTTCTGTGTGGTCTGAGAGACTAGCCCAGTTTAATTATTCTGCATTGCCATTTACTGAAGGGACTGCCCTTCCCTCATTGTATATTCTTAGCTGCTTTGTTGTAAGTTAATTGAATATATATATGTGTGGGTTTATTTCTGGGCTCCCTATTGATCTAAGCCAATACCATACTGTTTTGATTATTATAGATTTTTAATACCATTTAAAATTAGACTTTTTCTGAGGTTTTCATCTTACTCTTTTGTTTGGAACACATTCATTTATTTCTTCATCTTCCTGTCTCTTTGTATTGGTTTTTATGCATTGACAAAACAACCACCTCTCCCATGTTGAGGATGGCCTATTATAGAGATGGGCCTTATTGTTCAACCCTTTACTAGCTCACTCTTGGTTATCTCTCAAACCTTTAAGATTGTCTAAGCATTCTATTTTTAAAAAATATGTTTTTGATTTTTAGAGGAAGGGAGAGGGAGAAGCATCATCATTGATTGGCTGCCTCCTACATGCCCCCTGACCTGGAATCAAACCAGTGACCTCTTGGTTCATAGGTTGATACTCAACTGCTGAGCCACATAGGCCAGGCTCTATTTTATTTTTGTGGCTCCCAGTAGTTAAGGGTGTGCCAAGACCTGCCAGTGTCCCATAGGGAGGATTCCAGTCAGCATCTAGATTCAGGCTGATTGGAAGCCAGACCCTCTGTCAGCAAGCAGCTTTAAAGTATATAAATGCGTGCAGTCCTGAGGGACCAAAAGCCTAGATTCCACTTTCACAGGAAGGCTGGGTGTGCTTTAGTCTGCTGTCTGTGCTGTGCCCTGGGGATTGTAGCCAGCCAAGAACTGTCTCTTTGTTTGGTACAGTCCCATCGGACACAGAAACTCAATCCCCACTGGTCACTAGAGCCAGGTGAATGGGGGACATTTCCTAGCAGCAGATATATATAAACTAGGGCACCAGAGACATGTCCAGGAGATAGAGGGGCTCTGGGTTGCAGTAGAAGGAAGACACAAATATTATACAGGACTTCTGTGGTCTCTAGAGAGGATTAAATCGGGCCCTTATATGTGTGTTTAAATAGCAGCTGTCCCTAGGCCTCTTTCAGAGAAATACTGGGCACCTCAGTCTGTGTGGCCCCTTTTTTGTGTCCTGGGCATGGTAGCCATCTAAGAACCCAGGAATGCAGCTCTGCTGGCCACCAGAGCCAGGCAATCTAGCGGGCTCCCTAGTGGCAGCTCTACAAACTGAGGCACAAGGTGAGGGAATAAGCTCTTTCCTGGGAGATACCAGCCAACTGGAGCGAGGTGGAGGGAGAGCACCCAAGTGATGTCCACCAGCTTCCGTTCCTGTTCCCTGAGAGCAGCTTAGTAGGCTCCTAGCTGTGAACCCAACCAGAAGTGTGCTTCTCAGGATGAATCTCCAGGACACAGTAATGGGCCTCTTTCAGAGAAAGATGGGGTTGAGCTTCAGTCTGTGGTCTGCACGGTGCCCTAGGGGTGGGAGCCTGACCAAAGCTGTCTCTCAGATTATTACAGTCCTTGGGATCCAGGAAGGCAAGGCTCCACATGCCAACAGAACTAGGGGAAGAAGAGGTGCTCCTTGGGTGGTAGCTGTAAATAAGGGAACCAGGCACAGGCCAAAGCTCGCCTCTGGGCGATACTGTGGCTCTACAGTGCAGCCGGAGTGAAAAATATGGCACCTTCCCACAGGAGCAAGGCAGCGGGGAGGACCCGTGGATGGTGTCTGCCAGCCTCCATCCCGGACAGTGTTTCAGTAGGTCCCTAGATGTGTCTTACATTAGTTATCTGCTCCAAAGCTTTAATGTGAGCCTCTTTCATAGAACCTCTAGGCAGTTTTCAATCCACTTACTTTGCACTAGGCCTTTCAGTGGGTAAGGATGCATGTGTGAACCCTTTAAAAACAGTTTTGCAGTTCACTATAGCCTTTTTGGGGGCATTAGTATATGTGAGGTTTGTTGGATTTCAAAGCTATGTTTTAGGGCTTTGCCTCTCAGTTGTAGAACTTAAAATTTGGCGTGCCTGATATAGAGTTTAAACCTGTTACTACTTAGGAAGAATCTGTGGGTGTTTAGGTCCCTCCTTATTTTGTGGGCCACTATGTCAGGCATGGGGTTTATGGCGAGAGTGTGTGTCAGCCTCTCTTACCTATATCAATGGAGGTTTTTTCTTCATTTGCCTGATGCATAGAAGTCACTCAACTGTGTTGGGTTTTTACTCGGGGGAAATTATTCCACATGTATCTGAGGATTCGTTGTGTCTGTGGGAACAGACAAGTTCAGGATCTTTCTACAGCAACCTGTAGAGACTTTAGATGTTATGCTTTACATGCTTCATTCTCACAGCATTATTCAAATAGGTATGAGTTTGGAAAACATAAAGTGAGATAAGTATATGTATGTACTAGAGGCCCGGTGCACGAAATTCATGTACAGGGGGAGAGGGGGTGTCCCTCAGCCCAGCCTGCACCATCTCCAATGTCGGACATCCCTATCACAATCCAGGACTGGTGGCTCTCTACTGCTCGCCTGCCTGCCTGCCAGATTGCCCCTAACCACTTCTGTCTGACAGCCTGATCACCCCCTAACCACTCCCCTGCCAGCCTGATTTATGCCTAACTGCTCCCCTGCCAGCCTGTTTGCCCCTAACTGCCCTCCCCTGCTGGCCTGGTCGCCCCCAACTGCCCTCCCCTGCAGGCCTGGTTCCCCCCAACTGCCCTCCCCTGCTGGCCATCTTGTGGTGGCCATCTTGTGTCCACATGGGGGAGGCCATCTTTGACCACATGGGGGCGGCCATCTTGTGTGTTGGAGTGATGGTCAATTTGCATATTACCTCTTTATTATATAAGATAAGTTAATGTAGAATGCGTTCTGAAAGAACCCAATATGAGAGAGTAAGAAAAGCTGGAGTGGGCAAAGGGAGAAGTTAAGCTCCAAAATTATTTCCAATAATTGTTCTCCCAGAGAGCTCTTTATATATAAGTGAACGCAAGGGGCCAGTACCTCTCTACATAGACCCATCATTGACCCACACTGCCTTCTGAAGGGACTATGACCTTGACTAAAGCAGCTCCTTAGGTTGAGAGCAATTCTTGGAGGGGGACTCAACTGTGAACCATCAGCAAGCCATGCTCCTAGCACTGGAGAATCAGTGTCCTGGTCTTGAAAGAGGCAAGATTTGGATGGTGCACCCACAGAATGTCCTATAGTCCATCCTTTACAGCATTCATATAAGCCTAACCAATGGACACAGACAACAGGGGGGTGAGGGCATTAGTGAGGGGTGGTTTGGGGGGTAATGGGGGCATAAGGACACATATGTAATAATCAATAAAGAAATTGAAATAAATAAATAAAAATAAAAACATAGTTTCTTTCCATCTGAAAATGGCTCCTCTAGGATTTTGGTGCCTTTGCTTCTGCATTTTTCTTACAAGGAGGAGGCTAATGGGAAAAACTGTAATTACTGTTGTCAGTGTTCTTTATTATCTCTAGTCTCTACTGCCCATGTTTTATTTCTCTCACCAATAGCACTTCAATTAGTTTAGGTGGCTTACCTGGTAGGATAACCAAAACATCCATCCCTGTTACTTCTAGGCCTCTGGTCATCATGCCTTCTCAGGTTGTGGCTGCTGCATTTGTTTTCATAATTGAGCAGGGAAGTACCAAGATATGTCTAAGTAGATTACTTGAGTGCCAGGTGCATTCTTCCTTGTTTACATTATAAAACAGTCCCATCTTGATTACGTCTGCCAGGATCATGACTTATTTTCTTGCTTGTTGGTCTCTTAATACAGGGAGCCTAAAGTGAGTGGCAGTCATCACTTGCAGTTATAGGGGAGGCACATTTTTACCTCTATCCTCTTTAGGTTTGCAGCTGGGTCTGAGAATTAAATTGATGTAAGACAGATTAACTGGAGAAAAACATACACATTTATATATGTTTTATGTAATATGGAAACCTCATAGGGAAATAAAGACCCAAAGAAGTGGTCAAACCCATATGCTTTTACAGTAGGTTGAATGGAGAGGTAGTTATGGAAACCTAACTAAACCATGAGGGGATACTAAAGGAAGATAGGAATTATTTTAACAAGAATCGTTTGTCACAATATTGTATAATTATTTTGCACAGAATTCTCTCAGCTATGCATCCCATCTGAAGAGTTATTTTTCCTGGTACAGGGAGGGCATCTTTCACATTGGTGTTTTTATCTCCTGTTTTCAAGAAGGAGGGGTAGATTAGAATACCCTGCTTACATCTGCTGTTTTTCAAATACCTTTAACTAAAAAAAATATCTTTATGCCAACATGGCATATTTTGGAAAGGCATATTCTGCCAGCCTTCACAGTTTAATGGACACTTCACGGGATCTCAGAGACGCAGACTAGAGCACTCACTATAACTCTCTGGCTGGCATTGATTGTGCCAGAAGTGGGACCATGTCTCACAGTGGACATACCAGTTTCTTCCCCAAGAACTTAGAATTGGCTAAGTTCTTTTTGGGGATTAGCTATGAACTTGAGCGCTATCAGAAACTATCTTGCACTATGTGGAACTAGGAGGCTCAAGCCAATTTTCAAAATAGGAAAAAAGATGAACAAAAGGAAGTAGAGAAAACAGGCAGTGAGAAAAGGATTTCTGAATTGCCCCTGAGGCCAGCCCTGAGTGACCATGGGGTTTATTGCCCCCTCCCCTTATATTAAATTTATCCGACTGGTGTTTTCTGAGAACATTTAATGACTTTCCCAGAGCAACTGCCCTTTCACCTTTAAGTAATTGTGAACTGAGATTTAACATCCAAGATACTTTGAAAAATTCAAAAGAATATTAGAGTTGGCATTTGATATGACTGGTGAGCTATTTTTAAAGTGCACATTAATAATAAGTCACCTGTTACTAATGTGGTGCCCTAATGGGAAAGAATCAGCACTTGGAGCCAGAAAGAAAAAAATAAGTTCAACTTACTGTCAGTATAAGTATTAACTCAGGAAAAAAGAGCATGATTTTGTTTATTTTATTTCCCTTTTTTACTCATGATTCTATATGTCTATTTAAAAAGAGCAGAAAAATAATTGTATTAAAATTTTCAAAATGTAGCCTTAGGGAACAAGAGTGCTGAGCGAAAACAGTCTGTTCTATGGTCTGTATTTTTTATTTCCTTTTTTTGAAAAATATTGTATATGTTAAAGAACTATAATTTGGATAAAGCCTTATCATTACCTAGTATTTTGCAAGGAGTTCTACTATATTTATATCAACTTGATACCCTCAGAATACCAGGTCAGAGTGTAGGTGGTAAGATTGCTGTGAAGCATAAAACCATTATTATACTCTTAGTTTTGTACTTGCCTTTAAATATATGATTTCATTACTATTTCTTTGAATAATGTTTTAAGTAGAAAAGACTCAGTAATAATATCATAGTTTTACCCAGGAGCCAGCACTGAAACAAACTGGCACATATTTGTTCCTGCATTATTCGGCAGTATGATGGATGGTGGCAATTACTGGAAAGAACAATATTAGTTTTACAGTTATTGTTATTAACTTAAAGTGCTAAGAATAAAATCCCATATTTCACTAGCTGCTCCAATCACCGCCAAAATATATGACAGAAGAACATTTTATAATCCCCATATTTTACACTGGCTGCACAACTAGAATTGGCAGAGTCAAATCATTTGTATCTCCTTATTACCGGCTTGCAGAAGCTATTGAGAATATGGAACGAGTGATGGATAGTTTTGTGGCAGATGTTGTTTCATTCTCTCCCACTGTATTAAATTTACCATACATTGGTTCCACTGCAGTTTATTAAAGTTTCACAAAGAGATTAGAATAGAATAGCAAGACATACAATTTGCTTACCCTTGTTTCCTGTTGAAAAAATTATATTTACTTATTTATAAATTATGAATATCATAAATATGGGATTTATATGTAACCAGTAAATATTTAAGGAGACAGTCTGAGTAAGCATTTTCCTAAATTCCAGAGAGATTGTTATAGTATTTTCTTCAATAAATAAGATATCTAAATAAAAGTATTATCTATTCAGTTCAGATAAAAGCAATTAATAAGACACTAATAATAATATTTTCTGTTTTCTAAAATATGTTGTATTTTATGTTAGAGATAGGCAGACTTGTAGAGAAGCTATGAGCATCAGTTGTAGAGCAGACTTCCTCAAACCCTGGCCTTCCAATTACTATGTGGCTTTGGGAAATCTACTTGACTTCCTTTTGCCTTATTTATAAAATTTCCTTATTTATAAAATGGGGAAAATAATGATTACTACTTCACAGAATTGTTATGAGGATTAAATGAGTTTATAGAAGTAATGTATATGGCACACACTTGTACAATTTAAATGTTATCTATACATTTAGTAATCAAAAAGCCTAGAACCAAAGATGATGGTGACTGTAAATTAACAAGAACATTGTGAACTAAATTTTTAAAAATATATTAAGGCCTGATTTCAATTTAAGATATTTTAAATAAACTAACCCAGGATAAAATAATTTTCTCTAAGCTTAAATGGCCCCAAAGTCATTATTGAAGAACATTTTAAACTGCTATCTAATCTTTCCGTATATTTATTTGGAATTTTCATTCTTAGGTGGACAAGTTAGATTGTAAATACTCAGAATATTTTGGTTCATTTTCATGCTGGAGCCCTCTCTATCTTAAAGCCATTTTGAACATCCATCTTCACTAACCTTCACATATCCATTAGTCCATTATAAAATAATATTTGTAACAGAAAACACCTCAAACAATTTGAAAACTATTATGACTTGCATAGAGATTTCTCTCTGAAAATGTGCAGGGTAAAGCAATCAAAGGGTACTTACAAAAGTAGTGGTCATTATAAAATAGAGCATGGGAAAAGAGGCTACTTATATTAGCACACTACCTTTTTGTAAAATAGCTTTACAGATGAGATACTGAAGAGCTTTATAAATGCTTTTGGGAAAGAGTGAGACCCATAAATTCCTCTTCAATACACTTGGAGAACATTCATTGTAAAGTACACTCAAATTTGGCTCATTTATCACTGAAACCAAAGTATGCTCTACCTTGCTTTTCTCTACTGTAGAGTGTGAAAAGGTGAAAACTTTTCTTCTAGCCATTTTCCAGCTAGATGCAGCTTGCAAAATAATTTTGGCCATCTGAATTGTAAGCATTCACCTGCTGAGGATATCTTCTTTCTTTCTAGATAAAAAGGCAAATACTTGCAATGAAAGGCATTGTGGCCCTTTTTCCTTTTTCCTGGCTAGAAGTGCGGTAACCAGCCGGCAGCCATGCCGATATGAGCATGAAGATGAAAGTTTGAACGATGGAGTCTTGGGCCAGGAGGTGATTTTTGAGTGGTGCACCAGACCTGAAAATGCTGAGCTCCAGACTTCCTGTTAAAATTTAAAAGATCAATGCCTTCTTTATTTAAGCTGTTATTTGTGAAGGTCCATATGGTATCTTTAATTTTTAGACGTAGGTTTAACTTTCTTTCCATAGCATTTCTATATACTTACACTTCCCAAAACACCAGATAAGAGAGTCAAAACACTCAGTTCTCTTTTAGAAATTGAACAAGAGGTATGTGAATGTTTCTTTTTTTTAAATTTTCATCAGTTTTAAATATTTATTGTGTATTCATAGAATGGAAAGAACAACATTGTGAAATACACCTAAAGTTGGCTCATTTATCACTGGAACCAAACTATCCTCTACCTTGCTTTGAGGTTTTAATGCTTTCTGAATATTTAGCACACAACTTATTTCCACAGAGGTTCTATGTCTGCTTCTTGATAAAATAGAAAAAAATATATCTTTAATTATAGAATCACTCATGTTTTATCCTTACCACACCTAGTAAACTGCAGGCCACTTAGAAGCTGATAATTTTGTGGATTTTCCCACACACACATTCTAGTGTAGAATTATGAACAAAATACATATTCAATAAATTATTAATAAATAAATACATTGAATTTAGGTAAACTGAATTGATCAGTATTTTAGCTCTATGAAAAAAGTTAATAAAATACAGTGTATGTGTATAATAAATACATTTTAAAAACATTAATTCTACATTTAATCCTACTGCCTACATAGGATATTAAGCCACCAAATAAATCATGATATTTTTCAACATTTTCTTGTAAACATGAAACTGATATATTTTTCAGGTTATTAAAATGGCAGAAATAACTGGAGCCATCTTTTCACATAATTTTGTTAATTATTCAGTAATCAGCTTGTAGCTGGTTATCTAGTCAGCTATAAAAGAATAAAGGCTGTGTCTATAACTAACTATATAATCAATTTTTGTCCAACAGAGGTTCATGAACACTGAGACTATAGTCATTGAGATATTTTTAAAGGGATTTAGTTATAAAGTATGGCTTACATATTTGATTCTTTCAACTTCTCTGAAATCCAGGAGTCTGTGACTTTATCTGAAAAGAAAAAAAAAAGTAGTTCAATAAGATTTTTGTCTACATTTCTCCCAAAAGCAGGTTCTATTTATGTGAGGCTTAAGCTAATACAATTATTCAGAAATTATACAAATTTTGTTTATATATTTTAAACCAAAGAATCTAAAATATTATATGAACATTTTATAAAAACATATGACCCCATTTCTTCTGAGTGAGGGGCCCTGAAGTTTAAATTTCATTGGTTTTCCCTTAAATCTATAAAAATATTAATATGATTATTAATGATAGTGGTTTGTGTTGTTTGTGTAGCCATAGCCATTTTTCTCTGAGATACCTGAGTTGCCTGCAGATACCTGAGTTCCTCATATATTGAATGAGGAAAATCTAATTAATTGCTAGAAGTTAACCCTTGAAGATGAAAGAAAAGCTGTTTTATTGAGTGGAAATACATGTATTGAGCATCATACTTATATGCATCACATATATTACCTCAGTAATCATCATTACAGCCAATTTTGACTTTTGCTGTAATTAATACCAAATATGCACAAAAATTAATGCTGGGGTGTTATCCAGCATCTAGAAGGGTTCAGGAATCTGGAGAAGGCGCTGCATGTAAATTAATAAAGAGACTAGAAATATAATATAAATTTGTAATCCATGGGGGAGCCAGAGGAAGCTTAGCTGTAGTAGCTAAGTTCTCTCTATTTCCAGACCCAGGGCTCTTTTTATTCCCACATTTTGCCCAATAGCAAAGTAGATATATACTATATCAAAGGTAAGTTTTATATACAGTAGGCATTGTCAGGTTATAGGAAATGCCTTCGGCTGTTCAGCTGTTTGGCCAGCAGGAGGCAATAACATGTAGATTAAAATGCCTTCAGCTGTCTGGCAGCAAGCAATCATTTATGCATCTTTTTGGGGTTTGGGGAAATGCTTTCAGCCATTTCAGTAGGCAATAATATGTATCTTCAGCCCTTGCTGAAGGCTCAAGGTCCACCAACCTTTTGATGAACTTCTTGTATTTATGACCTGCTGGAATTAGCTTCCAGCACAAAATGCTTTCCTATACGTGCTAAAAACATATACATATTGAAAATAGCTATGACTGTTGTCTTATTCCAAGAAGGCATCTATTTCCTACTCTCCAAAGTAACTTTGAAAACAGTGAAGAATATATTACTTCTAGTTTTGTTCAATTCAACAGACTTTAAAAAACACTGTCTTTTGTAAGTAATAGAACACATACATTGCAAAAATAAAGTATTCCTCACCTCTTGACCTGAGCTTACTTGATATGAAATTTAAACTCATCAAATTGCTATGGCATTGAACCTTACTCAGTGTCACCTTTTATTGTAATTTGATTTAAAATAAAACGAATGTATTCTTAACTCCTACCTGCTTTCACAGCAAATGTATTTCTTGTATTTTTCCTTGGTGTAATCAGTTAAACTTGTCAGTTTATCCACTGCTGTTCCTTATCAGTATCTTATAACAAATTGCACTATAAATCCATGTCACAGGGCATTTAGTGAACTCAGAGTATTAGGTCCTAGTTTACTTAGGTATTTTCCTATGTTTAACATCCTATATAATAAAGAGGTAATACGCAAATTAACCCTCAAGCCCTCACAAGATGGCTGCCTACAACCAGGCCAGCAGGGGCGTTAGTGAGAAATGACCAAATGACTGAACAAGCAGGCTGCTAGGGCGACCAGACTGGCAGGGGGGTTAGTGAGGGACGACCAAACGACTGAACAAGCAGGCTGCATGGGGTGGCCAGGCCGGCTGGGGGGGCTGTGAGGGGCGACCAGGCCAGCAGGGGGGGAGGTGGGGGTGACCAGGCCACCAGTGTGGGGGGCAATTGGGGGCGATCAGGCCCGTGGGAGGGCAGTTGGGGGCGACCAGGCTGGCAGTAGGGGGCAGTTAGGGCCAACCAGGCAGACAGACAGGTGAGTGATTAGGACCCAGTGGTCCAGGATTGTGAGAGGTATGTCCAACTGCCGGTTTATGCCAGGATCGGGCCTAAACCATCAGTAAGACATCCCCTAAGGGGTCCCGGATTGTAGAGGGTGCAGGCTGGGCTGAGGGGACCCCCCTCGTGCATGCATTTTTGTGCACCAGGCCTCTATATTATCATTAAGAATTTCAAATTGGAAGCTGAAAAAATAATTCAGATAGCTGTTTTCAGTGACATCTTTTAAATTATATTTCATATTAGTCCCTTAAAGAATACTCTTCAGAATCATAATGGCAAGTATGCATTTATTGCTTCCCTAAACCAATTGCTAATTAATTCTACAAGGTACAAATGGATTTCTCTTTAGCATTAAGTTTACTACAGAAGTTATACAAGTTATAGGCTGCCATAGTGTTCGTGGCAATATATTCTTCTTCATATTATTCTGTCTCCTTCTTGTTCTCCTAAGGCCTGGCCTTGCTTTCTATGTAAAGTCAATGAATGGCAAAGTTATTTTAATAAAGATTTAAAAATATCAATAAGAACAAAAATTATCTTTCTGATTTTTCCTGTTTAAGTGTTCATTATTTATTGTATTTTTTGTTATTTTGGATTTAGTTGTATAATTTTGAAGTATTGGATTTATTACTTACTTGCAAGATTATTTATGAAATCTGTCTGTTTACATGAAATTGAATATACAGTGATAACTATCTTCTATATATATAAAAGGCTAATATGCAAAGTGTCCCCTCAAGAGTTTGACCAGGAGACTGGGAGTTCGATCGCTCACTATGACGTGCGCTGACCACCAGGGGGTGGTGCGGAATGAAGGAAGGACCTGGCCAGCAGCTATAAGGTCCTGATCGCTGGCCAGGCCTAGGGACCCTACCCATACATGAATTTCATGCACCGGACCTCTAGTATAGAATAAATGTAAGATGAAATTGTATTTTTTAACATACAGACTGTACTTATATTTCTTATAAATTTAGGGTCCTAACACCTAATTAATAAGTCTTGTAATTCATAAAATTTTCCATTTTAAATCATCACTCATTTACATTCAACATTAAAAAAATAATAAAAGTGAAAACCCTTAATGTTAGTCTATTTTTGCATATAAAAGAGTATCTTGAAGTATTATACTTTTAAAGAAAAATTTGTTCTGTTCTACTTGATCTTAGCATTCATATGCGTTTCTAATGAAATATTATTATCTCAAAGATTGTCATTTAAAAAACAAACTAAGACAACAACTAAAAATCTGAACGATAATTATGTCTATAACTGCTTCTCATAATTACATTTAGAATTAAGATACTGGATGAAAATAATAAATATCTAAAATCTGCAATAAATTAAAATTAACATAACAAAAAAGGAATTAAAGTATAACATGATTGGTCATATGACATTATGTAAGTGTATTTCTTTATTGCTAAATTATGCCTTAATATAAAAATGTTTCTCCCTTTCTCACATCCTAATGGTTGCCACCATCAGAAATTTGTGTATGTTTCACAACATGATTTTCTGTGCATATTTAAATACATAGATAAGTGGATATTGAAATAGATATGAATAATATATGTTTTTTAATTATATAAAATATTTCAGCATTCTTTTAAGAAACAGAATCACATCATGCACAAGGTTATATTGTTTTCCAATAAACTTCATTCTCATTCTTTTTAAAAGGAAAGGTAGTCATTATGTAAGTAATATGTATTTTGTCCAATATGTATCATTTTGTTGTCCAGTATTTTTTTGTAACAGAGTAAGCATTGGCTTTATATACATTTAAGATTTTATAATCTCTTAAAGTTTCCTTATTGCAGATTATCATATAAGAAATTCTAAATTATTTATTCTTATTTGGGATCACATTTTTTTTTTTTAGGGATGATTTGCTGTTGTACTAATGATTATAAAAAATGATTACAATAGAATTTAGACATGCTACTCAAATGACCTTCAAATTACCTTTTACTGGGCTACTAATTTACCTACTTAGATTTTGAAGCTAAGATATTCTTATCATTATGAACCAAAAACTGGTCAAATATATAATATTACTTTATCCCACTTAAAATTGAAATAGTGAGTACAAAATGATTCATTAATTTCTTGTTGTTGGGGAGCTTTCTGTTCCTATGCAGTCAGTAGATGGCAGTCGTGTATTACATATGATCTGAAATTTAGTGTGAGGCTTGTTTCTTGTAAAAAGAATACCCACCTATATGCTTTTTTGTTGTTTCTGTGTAAAAAGAAATGCATGAAATAGTTTGTAAATTTTTCTATAACCAAATAAAATTATTTGTTGAATGAACTTAAGAGCCACCTACCTGGAAGTCATATTTATTGTTGTTTTTATAACTTGTTGGTCTATATTTAAAAAATTACTACACAGGAACACCAACATTGACAATTACAAAAAAAATGGGTAAGGTTTACAGTAATTCTAAAAGTTCAAAGAAATGAATGTCAAAGAATTGTAGAAAATATATTATAAAAGCTAATTCCTACACAGCATGTAAGCTCTTAAAATTTAATATACATGCCTACAAAACAGCTTATTTGAAAAAAAACACATTAAGTGCTCAGATTTTTTGAGAGGTCTATATGAAATTGTATGTTGCTACTACTATTCACTCATTGAACCTGACCTTTCGTACCCACTGGGGTGGTTTGAGAGTAGGCGTTATTTGATGTTTGTGTCAAATAACAACATCACTTAATATGCTATAGCTCACATGGTGTGTCCCTGACCACATGGCAAAAGTAATCTCTCTGCCAATTGCAGCATGTGTGGAAGATAGCAAACCACATATGCCAGGATTAAATGCTTCTCCATAAAACGTTTATCTAAAATCAAATCCTCAAAAACATCTGATTTCATAGGTTATGTTACTATTCAGAGATAAATTCAGTAACACCATGCACTAGATGTAACACAGAAAGCAGCATTATCATGCATTTTTCCATTTCCAAAAAGAGTAAGTTAGAAAGTTAGATGGATGCCTGAGGACCTGGGCACAGCCAGACAGACTTACTGGGGACACATTACTGTGCTCTAATACTTTCTTGATAGTGCTTAGTCTGGGTCAAGGTTGTGGTCAAAGAGGAAGTTATAAAGGGTACTAGGAAATTCTCCCAAGTTTATCTCCAACAGTGTCAGCCAGAGGCCATTACACCTGCAAAACTCTTCACTTTCAGTTACACCTGGTAAACATTTTACGTTTTCCTTTCTATTCTCCCTGTTGTGTCTCAAATGAACTACAGGGGAAAACCTGTTGTATTGCAAACTGCGATTTCACTTTTTAGGAGAGAGAAAGGCAGAAAGAGTTTCTGCAGCACTGTTGGGTCCTATTTGTTTTCTTTACTTGTTTGTTTGCTTAGTTGTGCAGTCTTCTGAAATGGAAACTGCTAGCTGGGAAAGGCAAGCTCAGCAGACAGAGGCATGGAACGCAACAATCCTGGTTTACTAATCATCTTTACCCTTTAGTCAAACAGTGCATCTTATTATCCCTGTTGTTTTACTGCTGATCTTTAGCTTTTAATTTCATGAAAGTGAAATTCATGTGCATCTTTGTGTAAGCTAGAAAATTTAATATGCCTCTTTTCCATCGATGGTCTCTAACAGACTGTTTTTCACCAAGGGTCTGAAAAGTTATACATTTTGCCTAGCCTGTTTACTCCATTTCTGTAGCTATCACTTTTCTCTCTCTCTCTCTCTCTCTCTCTCTCTCTCTCTCTCTCTCTCTCTCTCTCTCTCTCTCTCTCTACCTGGATGAGTGGAATGAAGCAGCAAGAAATGATCCCAGTACTCTTCTGCTTCTAAGCCCTTCCTCCAACATGTGGTCCACAGGTCAGCAGCTTTGGTGCCACTTGGAGATTTGATAGAAATGCAGAAGCCTGAGCCCCAGCCCAGAACTACTGAGTTATCTGCACTTGAACAGGATATACAGGTAAGGCCATATGGACTTTAAAGCTACAATAGCACCACACTCTATTTTAATCTGCAAACTGAAGAAAAAAAGGGACAAAAAATTGCCCATTTGTATATTTTAAAGTCCACTAAATGTCAGGCTCAGGAAAAGGCAGTGAAGAGGGGATTTCTCTTCCTTCTTATACTATATCACCTCCACTTTAGGGTAACAGCAGACACATTTCCCAAATGGCTACTTCCTGGGGAAATAAAGTCTCTTGCATCATTCAATAAATGTATGTGAATAATGAACCTCACTTTGGGATAAAAATATTTCCCAGCATAGAAGGCAATAATAGGGTTAGAAGTTCTTGTAATGTGCCTCCCATTTTCTGTAAGCAGAAATTATTTCAAAAAGAAAAACTGACCCTTAAGAATTATAGAAATCCTACATAATAAAAGGGTAATATGCAAATTGATCCTAACAGCAGAATGACCAGAACGACTGCTCAACCAGTTACCATGAGGCACACTGACCACCTCTTGGTTGCTTTCACCAGCCCGCAGGCTCTGATCGCCCGATGGCAAATGGGGAACCGGGGGTGGGTGGCGGCAGTGGGCGGGGCCAGCTGCCAGCAGCCGGGGAAGATGGCCCTGATTGCAGGCCAGGCCTAGGGACCATACCCGCACACAAATTTCGTGTGCCGGGCCTCTAGTGATACAATAAGAAAAAATAAAGGAAGACAATAGTAAGGTTTTCCTGTGTTAAAATCATCAGTGAAACAGAAAACTTCTAGACACATTTTAAAATAAATTCTAATGCTAAATAGAAGATACTATCATTCTTCATTTTCAGATCCCAGTGTCTTCCCTTTACTCACCAAAATCTAAGGTGTTCTCACATTGAAAATTTCCCCTTCACTGCAGTGAAAATTCTGCAGTGATCTTAGATTTTGCTATAGAATATATGTATAATTAATGGTATTAAATGATTTGCAAGGGAACATTTTATCAGAAAGTATAAGGGGGTAAATGAACTCATATAATTCTGTTCTTCAATTTCAAATATAATATGCAAATCTCTGTTCTCCAAAACCTATGAAATGACTTTCTGAACTCTATTATCCTAGGTTTAATAAAGTAATGAGACTGGGTCATCTCAGATATAGTGTCAGAAATGGTGCTATTTTACAGTTAACTAATTGTTGTTTTATTTCCATTTTTATGATTTTATTCTCTGTGTTATTATTTCAGCTTTGGCTTTAGAAACATTCTTTCGTTTGAAAATTGTATTTCATTAGCTTCCAACTTTCTCAGACATACATTATGATGCAGTTTAAATCAATGTATCCTTCCATGTTATGGCCTATTTGTTCTAATTAAAGTAACAAAATTGCTGTTTGTCTGATGACTGTTATTATCAAATATTTCAGCATGTGACTTGCTGTTATTCAAGTGAATTTAAGTCAACCAACATGTACTTAACAGGTACTATTAAAAAACAATTCATGAAGTCATAACATTTTGTCAATTTTGGTCTGGAAGACTTGTGACAGATGTTACAGACCTATAAAAATACTGGAGGCCTGGTGCACCAATTTGTGCACCAGTGGGGTCCCTCATCCTGGCCTGTGGTTTCCGGCTGAAACTAGCCCTTCAACATCCCCCAAGGGGTCCCAGAATGTGAGAGGATGCAGGCCAGGCCAAGGGATCCCTCCGGTGCATGATCAGGGCCGGGGAGGGACACGGGAGGTTGGCCAGCCAGGCATGTCCAGCCTGTCTCTCTCAGTCCTGATCAGCCAGACCCCAGCAGCAAGCTAACCTACCAGTTGGAGCATCTGCCCCCTGATGGTCAGTGCATATTATAGCAAGTGGTTGAGTGGCCTTAGCATATCATTAGCATATTACACTTTGATTGGTTGAATGGATGACCGGATGACCAAACACTTAGCATATTAGGCTTTTATTATATAGAAAATTGTTAATGGAATAGGAATTTAATTCCAGATAGGTCATTTGTCATTCTCAAGGTCTCACAAAGATTTTAGATGAGCTAAAGCTGAAACCATTGGTCAATTTCTTCACTTAAAAAAAATACACTGAAATTGACCAAGCTATTTCTAGCCCCCATTTCTTTAACTTGGATAATCAAAATGAGTTTAATAATACCCTGTCAACCAAATATCACATTATACATAATAACTTGTATCTTAAAGGTTATATAAAATGGGAAGATGAATCTGGAAAGCTAAGAGAATTAGAGGTCATGGCTTGATATAAAATCACCATGGAAACAGTTTTCATGGCCAATTTTGGGGGAGATGTCCAAAGGTAATAACCTGTGACTTCTTATTTCCAAAGCCCTGTCTATGAAGGTTACAGGTTCTATATCTGCTTTCATGATGACATTGTCTGTTTTGTAGGTTTCTATTCTGACAAGCACAAAACCCTGCCCCAAGTTGAACCTGTCCTTTGTGATGAGGCTGTTGAACAGAAGAGCAGCATAGCAGTCTGTCTATTCTTGCTCCACATTCAGCTAAATGCCAACTCCTATCTCTCTGAGATCCTGAACAGGCGGAACTCATGGAGAGTGTCACCCCACAGTATCCAAACTTCTCCAGAGAAGCATGAGGTGAAAATTCTTGATTGAGGTCATGTTCTCCAGTCAGACCATAGCATCAATTTATCTATAAGCTAAAGGATATATATTTATCTACCTAAAAATCTTATATAATAAAAAGCTAATATGCTAATTAGACCAAACAGCCGCATCACCATTTGGATGGCATTACAGACAACTGTCCGGACAACCTTCCGGATGAAGCCAGGGCTGCAAGGGCCGGCCGAGGCTGTGAGGGGCTGTGAGGGCTTGTGAGGGGCTGCAAGGCCTGGCTGGGGCTGTGAGGGCCGGCCGGGGCTGTGAGGGCCGGCTGAGGCTGTGAGGGGCTGTGAGAGGCTGTGAGTGGCTGTGAGGGGTTGTGAGGGGCTGTGAGGGGTTGTGAGGGGCTGCAAGGCCTGGCTGGGGCTGTGAAGGCTGGCCGAGGCTGTGAGGGGTTGTGAGGGGCTGCAAGGCCTGGCTGGGGCAGCCGGGGCTGCAAGGGCCAAGCCCCTTGCATGCATTTGGTACATCGGGCCTCTAGTCTATATATAAATAGATGGAAACAGATGAAAAATTACTTCAAGCTTATGTTTCCAAGTAAAAATGTACAAAGAAGTAATACAATGCATATATTAGTTTTGCTTCATTATCTTATATCATTCTACATTGCAGTCTTTGTGAAAGATTGTATATTGTTTTACTTTAACTGAATCAAAAATATATCAATAGAATCCTTACATTTTATTAGTGTGAGACTATGTTTTCCTATAAAATAACTTCTTATCTGTTTTACCTCTTGAATAAAACAACTAATTAACTATATTTAATAGTATATTAAAAACTAATCTTTAGTCAGTAGAAGCCAAAAGTTTTGGATGTTTTGTGAACTTGTAGGTACATAAATAGGAGTTTTATTTCTACCAATTGTTTATTTGTATAAATATGAATATACTTATATAGAAATTTATTTATATGTAGTTCCCAAAATACTGATATTCTGCTTTAAAGTTATGGTAGACAAATGTGTCATTGGATAAAGACTCATTTATCAAGACCAGAGAGAATTAGATTTTGCAAGCATACTAATAAATTAAATAATGTATTGTAAAGCATTATTGTAATATATTCTGGTGTTATATCTTACAATATTCTTTATGAAATATAACTTATTTTAAGTATTACAACCTAACTTTTTTGTTTTAAGTTTAATATAGTTGTATAGCCCAAGTTTGCTGATAGATTGCTTCAGTGTGGGTAAGTTATAAATCATGTTAATTAGATAACGTACACATTTTCTAGAATTTTGGATTTTCAAGGTTTTCTGTCCCTCTATGAGAGTTAATTTCTATTACATCTAGTAAATAAATTGTCTAGTGATATGTTGAATTAATTCTTTTCTTATTTTCAATGTAGTGTTGCCAAAATGGGAAGGTTATAAAAGTATCCCATTCTCCTTATCTATAATCTATAGCTTAACATATTTTGAGTCTTCAGGGCTGCTTACATTTTAACTTAAAGTTATGGCTAAGTAATGCAGTCAGTATATAGATACATGACTAGAAAAAAATAAAGAAGCTCTCTTCTAGTACTGCACACTCTTTTTTAATATCACTAGTTTTATCTTCAACTGTTTCTCCTTTAAAAAAAAATTGAAACCACTAAGATCTTGAAAACATTGATTCTTTTAAAAAATTGTTAACAAAAGAAAGTGCAGACCGTTAATTAATCGCAACTCCAAAGATTCCACATTTAAATTAAAAGTAAGGATATCATGAAAAATTCATATTTTTCCACAGCATATAAATTTCCCAAGAAAACCAATATAGCACTGATGTATGAACCAAGAGGTCACAGGTTCAATTCCCAGTCAGAATGCATGCCTGGGTGGTGGACTTAATTTCCAGTAGGGGCCTTGTAAGAGGCAGCCGATCAATGATGTTTCTCTTTCATCAATGTTTCTATCTCTCTGTCCCTCTCCCTTCCTCTGTCTTTAAAAATCAATAAAACATAAAAAAAAAGAAAACCAAATCAAATATCCTGTTTTTATTATTTGTTTGTTTGTTTGTTTATTTATTTATTTTTGGGTAATTTCTTTCTACCACCCCCCTTCCCTCTGAAATTCATCAGTCTGTTGCATGCTTCAATATCTTATTTTTAAATGGAAAACTTTTTCATTAAAAGTAAGTATATTTTGGCTTAAAATACTTTAGTATTCATGCAAGAGAAATAGCTAACCCAAAGTTCTACTGCACAGCACAATAAACAATCAACCAAGTGAAAAAGACAACCTATGGAATGGGAAAATATATTTTTAATCCATATATATGATAAAGGATTAATATCCTAATTATATAAATAATTTACACAGGTCAATAGCAAAAATCCCCCAAAATCCAGTTTTTTAAATGGGCAAACTATCTAAATAGATATTTCTACAGAGAAGATATATGAATGGCAACAGGTACATGAAAGATATTCAACATCTCTAGACATTAGGGAAATGCAAACCAAATCCACAATGATGGTTATCAGAATGGCAATAATCAACAAGATAAGAGATGACAAATGTTGACAAGTATGTGGAGAAAAGGGAGCCCTGTGCACTGTTGGTGGGAATGCAGACTGGTACAGCTACAATGGAAAACATGGTGGTTCATAAAAAATTTAAAAATAGAACTACCATATAATTCAGCAATTCCACTTCTGGGTAGTTAGTGGAAGAAAATGAAAACAATAACTTGAAAAATATCTGTACCTTTTTTAACAGCAGTATTACTTACAATAGCCAGACATTGAAATAACCTGTGTCCAAAGGATAAATGGAAAAAGAAGTTGTGGTACATAAATCAAATCCCTTAATATACATAATAGAATATTATTATGTATACATAATAAAATATTATGTATACATAATAAATATACATAATAGAATATTATTCAGCCATACAAACAAACAAGGGAAGCCTGACATTTTTGACAAAATGGATGGATCTTGACATCACAATCTATATATATATATATGTATAAAAGCCTAAGCGACCATTATGACCAGTAGACTGAATGACCGGTTGCTATGACACACACTGACCACGAGGAGGCAGACATTCAATGCAGGAGCTGCCCCCTGGTGGTCAGTGCGCTACCACAGCCAATTCTCATGGCCAACTAACCTCCCACAGTCCCTCCCCCTGGCCAGCCCCGATCGCCGGCCAGGCCGAAGGACCCCACCAGTGCACGAATTCATGCACTGGGCCTCTAGTGTTAAATAAAATAAGTTAGAAAAAGACAGATACTACATGATCTTAATTATATGTGGAACTAAAAACAAAACAAAAAACTTATGAGAAAGGGATTTGATTTGTGGTTATCAGAGATTGGGGGAAGGGTAGTAGGAGGGAGAATAGGAGACATGGTCCAAAGTTACAAGCTTCCGGTTGCAAGATAAATAATTATTAGAGATGTAATGTACAACATGAAGACTATAGTTAACGCTGCTGTATGATACACTATATGAAAGTTAAGACAGTAAATCCCTAAGAGTTGTCATCATAAGAAAAAATGTTTTCTGTTTTTTCTTTTTTATATATATGAAAAGATGCTTTAAAAAAAGATGTCAGAAAAGGTACTGAAGTATTTATGAGTAAAATGCAAAGATATCTACTAATTTAAAAAATAATCCACCCCAATTTTTAAAAACAGGAAAAAAATAAAGGGAGGTAATATAGAGGAAAGAAGACATTGCAGAGGATATAAACAAAACAAGATAGGCAAAATGTCAAATGCTTTTGAACTTGAGTGAAGAGTGCAAGGGGATTTTTGTTGTTTCACCATTCTTTGTACCTTATATTTTAAATTACTCATGAAAGAAAAAAAAATCAACCAACCAAATAACAAACAAACAGTCAATGAAGCTTCAGCATCAGAAATTATGATTTAACTGGTGTGGAATCGAATCCAAATATCTTTTTTTTTAATATTTTCTCAGGGCCACTAATTTTTATCCAAGGTTGAGAATAACAGCTTTGTTGAAAAGGGGATATTTTAAGAAGGAAAATGCATTACATTACATTAAATACATGTAAGTAAGTTTTCACTATATATTTTAAATTAAACTTTATATTTTGAGGTAGTTTTAGATTCACATGTAGTTATAAGGAATAGTATAGTAAGATCCCAGGTACCCTTTACTCAGTTTCCCCCAATGGTACTATATTGCAAAACTATAGTATAATATCATAACCAGGACATTAAACTGGATACAGTTAACATGCAGAAGTTTTTCACCACCTAAATTAGGGCTGGGGAATGTCCCACCTACTGGCCATATAAGGCCCACAAAATCATTTGGTCTGGCCCTGCTAAGGTTTAGGTGTGAGTTAGTTAAATGTTTGACCAAATATAGCAGGCTGATGTGTAAGTTGCTAAATTTGTATGACCCACAAATGATGTTATAAATATCCAAAAGGCCCTTGGCAGAACAAAGATTCTCTACCCCTGACGTAAAGGATCTTTTATAGCTAAGCTTTTGTCCATTTCTACAATGTCATTTCAAGAATTATATAAATGAAATAATACAGTATGGCAGCTTTGGTGGTTGACATTTTTTCACTTAGAATAATACTCTGGACATTCATCCAGGTATTTGTGTGTACATTCAAATTGTTTTTCTCCTGTATGTAAGGTGCTATTACTCTCTATCACAATTTTTTCTTTGTCTTTAGTTCTTGGTAGTTTATTACCTACTAGAGGTCCAGTGTGCATGAAATCGTGCACGAGTAGCTCGCTTCCACGTGCCTCAGCTGGCCTCCCTGTCCATCACCCCTCGTAGTTGTGCCCCGGCCCCCGCTGCTGGTAGCTCTCCACCGCTAGTAATTCTTCACCATGAGTAGTTTGCGCCCTGCCCCGCCCACCACAAGAGCCGCTGCTTGTTTGGTCATGATGCTGTTATGGCGTGATGACCACTGGCTTTTTATGATATAGATTATTTATCTTGACATAGATTTCTTTGGGTTTGTCCTCTTTGGGAATCACACAAGTCCTTGAATAAATAAGTGCTATTCCATTGTGTTCTATTAAATTAGGAACGTTTTTAGCTATTATTACTTTGAGTATTTATTTAATTATTTAAAATATTTTTATTGATTTCAGAGAGGAAGGAAGTGGGACAGAGAGATAGAAGCATCAATGATTAAAGAGAATGATTGATCAACTGCCTCCTGCACCCTCCACACTGGGGATTAAGCCCACAACCTGGATATGTGCCAGGGCCAGGAATCGAACCATGACTTCCTGGTTCATAGGTCGAGGCTCACTGAGCAACACTAGCCAGGCTTGAGTATTTATTTATTTATTTTTGTTAATCCTCACCTGAGGACATTTTTTCCATTGATTTTTAAAGAAAGTGGAAGGGCAGGAGCAGGGAGGAGGGAGAGAGAAAAACATCAATGTGAGAGAGGCACATGGACTGGTTGCCTCCTACACCAACTGGGCTGGAGATCAAACCTGCAACCCAGGTACATGCCCTTGACTGGGAATTGAACCAGTAACACATCTTTGCAGCCAATGCTCTAACCACTGAACACATCATCCACGGCCCTTTGTTTTTTTGTGTTTTTTTTTTTTAACTCTATCCTCTTTCTCCTCTCTTAATACACCAGTGACATGAATGGTCATTGTCTTTTCTGTTATATTTGTACACATCCTTGAGGTTGTGTTCATACTTGCATATGCATGCACACTCATAAAAAACAAGAAAATATAGTTTACTTTTTAAAACTCAGAAAAAATATAAAGCAAGTTGCAAAGTTAATGTCAACCATATTGGTTAACATAAAAAAATCCCCTATTTCAGCCCTAGCCGGTTTGATTCAGTGGCTAGAATGTCAGCCCTTGAACTGAAGGGTCCCAGGTTTAATTCAGGCCTTGTACCTCGGTGCAGGCTCCATCCATCCCTGGTCGGGGTGCATGCAGGAGGCAACCAATTGACATGTCTCTCTTACATTGATGTTTCTCTCTTCTCTCCCCCTCCCTTCCACTCTCTCTAAAAGTCAATGGAAAAATATCTTTAGGTGAGGATTAACAAAAATAAAGTAAATAAAAGAAAAGAAACCCACTATTTTCAAAATAGACATGGTTTAATTTGATATCTAAGAGTATATTCACTTTTAAAAATAAACTCTAGTTAAAGAATAATTTCAAAGAAATTAAAATCAATGTACTCCTACAGATATAAAATGAACATGCATTAAAATTTTTATTTAAGCCATTATTAATGAGAGATCAGAAAGATATTAAAACCATTTCCAAGGAAAATCCCAAGAGCATATACATTTATAGATCAGAAATATTTCAATGAATTTTAAAACAATAAAAAAAAAATCTGGCTTCTTCCACAGTGGGTGAGGGAAGTAATCTGAACCTCCAACTGACAGAACTTATTTGAATATTTATAGACAATAATTATTGCAATGCTATCAGTCATCTACAATTTACTGACTTCTAAGATGTCTCAAAGGTAATGAAAGAACAGAGCCCCCACAGGATCAGAATTAGATAACTGCTGGAGGCCTATGGTCTGAAAAATATGGTTTTCCCCAGAAGTGCATTTTCTCCCTCCACTGCTGCGAAATTCATGGAAAAGAAAACAAAAATATATTTATTTGGCATTACTTTGTGCAACTACTCAAGCTGATTCTTATGTATTAGCCACTGGATTCTTACATTAACTCTTCTGGGGGCTGATGCTACATTGGCATATTTTCTAAGTATATTGAATCCAATAGATAAAAAGTGAAATTTCATGGCAAGAAATGTTAGAGATTTACAGTCAAATGTGATCTGAAGATAAAAAAAATATTTAGAGTAAATTACTTTATAGTGAAAATTTGCTTAGAACATCTTTCTGTGGTTTAACTCTAACCTCTTTGGATGACTGGTCTGGTCCTCAGGCATTGTCAAGCCTCCCACTGGAAATCATGTTTCTGAGGTTTGTTACTATATATCTAAATGAAAATTTTCACATCTTCCTTTATGTACTTGATGGAGTAGGAAGAGCCCTTAGGCAGAGAGCTGCTAAAAATTCTATCTTCCATTCTCACAACCAAACATGCATTTTTTGTTATTCTTACTTCCCAATTTCAAAGATATCCTTTGTCAAATATAATCAAGAGTGATTAAACTTATTTGTCCTATGACAGTTCTTAAATTTCTTTCATCTTCTTTTTCTAAAAACAATTTGCCCTTAATAATGATAAACTCTACCTGAATCCTGTGACCCCAGTAAACAATGGTGGTTAACTACCACCATCCCACCGCCACACACACACACACACACACACACACACATGTTTTGTGTGAGATCTTCTAACTTTTTGTGTTCTGGGAAATGGCTTACTGCAAAGAAACATCTTTCCCCATATGACTTAGATGAGACTCATGGATTACCCACTTGTTTACTTATGAAAAGACTAAACACAGATCCTACAAATCCCCATTCTTTGTCTCATAAACGATTAACTGAACTGCTTGTTCCCCCTTGCCTAAACTAGCTAGACAGTGAGTGAATACATGGAATAGGCAATGGTCAGACCACTTATAAAATGGATCTCTGACCAACAATCTACAGCAATGAGCCCAGGAAACCAATCTGCTACCCACAGTAACTAGCTAGGAGGCCAACCTACTGGCTACAAACCAAACAATAACCCCTGTAACAATCGGTCACTCATAGCCTAATTTCTGCTCCTACTTCCAACTTAGGACCAACCAGTGAAGGCCAAGTGTGTACCTCTACCAATCACATGGGAGGCCTCACTTCTAGACAGCCTGCTCACAGCATTCCCAGGACAACAGCCTCCATCAGGACACACTGAAGCCTTCCCTTTTATCCACAGAAAGCTTTAGCATTACCATATCCACCTTTGTGAATCTGCCAAATGCAAGTCAGAGTGGCCGAATGGCCATGGCAAGACCTTTCCTTGTTCTTATTTGGGTAGTCTTCCTTAATATTCATAATATAAACATTTCCTGACTCAAATCCTCCATTTATAAAAACAACAACCAATTGTAAAATCCATATCTTACTACTTCTTCTTATAAAAAGTCTAAAGCAAGCCACCATACTGATACATTGACCTTCTAGACACCTGAGCATCTGGGTATTCTCCCTATTGTCACAGACTAAATAATTTTCCACTTTCTCATAAATCATAAAACCTTTGTACAACCTAAATACTACAAACATATATGCATAATTATTTAGAAAAGACCTCTGTCTTTAAAAATAAATCATGCCAACTTTATGTAAATACATGAAAACACAAAAAAAGGGGATGAAAGCATAAGGGTATGGAAAAGGAATGGTGAGGGAAGGAAAAATTGGGGGACATAGCAGGAAAATTAGGTTTAATTTTTTAAAACAAAGATTTCTTCTGTTTAAATCAAAGATACAAAAGAAGATTGAATTTATAAATATTAATGATATACTCTGTGGGGATCCTGTCTTCCTCTGAGTCAAATATTCTTTATCATTTAAAGAATGTATAGTCAATAGCTTCTATTTTCATTTTATCTTTGTGCCACTAATGAAAGTTAAATGTCTCCTTCAATAAACTATAAATTTAGGTTAATAAATGAATTCAGAATAGTTAGGTAGTTAACTGCCTGCTCTTTGTGCCTGGGTATTGCTCATTTCTCAAGTGTAATGGAGAAAATTGAGGCTATCAATGTCCATATTTACCGCTGATATATTCAACTTACCCAATAAAACTTTTTTTAAGCAACCACTATGCTTCAGGCACTGTGGTTAGAGCTAGAAAATCAAAGATGAGTAAGATTTAGTTGTGCCCCAAGGAGCTCAAACTTCAATTCCAGAGACAATCTTGGGAAGAGATAAATAAAAATTCAATGTATATATTATTGTTTCTCATTTTAGAGGATTTTACCCAATTTTGATGTTAATTTAATTTTACTACTGATAATTCTTTATTTTTATCATTTATATAAATTTGAAATCAGCACATATTTCTATATGTTTAACCACTACACTCACATTTCATAAAGATCACCAAAAGAGAAATATTTTACACTAAAGAGAAAACTAACATTTTACAAAGTTGAAAGAATAAGATTCAAGAGTTTATAAATTCATCATGTTTTTCATCCAGATACAACATTGTCTTTTCAAAATTGCTAACATTCTTGGGACAATACTGGTACATAATCCCCAAATACATGGATATTTCCAATGTTTGAAACACTACCCTGCTAATAGTCATGAACTTCAAAAATTCAGTTTAGGTTTGATGAACTTACTATAAAGAAAAAGGAACTCTCGTGCACTGCTGGTGGGAATGCAGACTGGTACAGCCACTGTGGAGAACAGTATGGCATTTCCTCAAAAAACTAAAAATGGAACTCCCATTTGACCCAGTGTTCCCACTTCTAGGAATATATCCCAAGAAACCAGAAACACCAGTTAGAAAGGATATATATACCCCTATATACATAGCAGCACAATTCACCATAGCTAAGATTTGTAAAGAGCCTAAGTGCCAATCAGCAGATGAGTGGATTAAAAAACAGTGGTACATCTACACAATGGAATACTACGCTGCTATAAAAAGGAAGGAATTCTTACCATTTGCAATAGCATGGATGGAACCGGAGAGCATTATGCTAAGCGAAATATGGCCGTCAGAGAAAGATAAATATTACATGATCTCACTCATTTGTGGAATATAATGAACAACATAAACTGATTAATAAAAACAGATCCAGAGACAGAGAAGCATCGATCAGACCGTCAAACCTCAGAGGAAAGGTAGGGGAAGGTGGGGGCAAGGGGAAGAGATCAACGAAAGACTTGTATGCATGCATATAAGCCTAACCAATGGACACAGACACCAGGGGGCAGGTGATTGCATGAGTGGGGGGCGATGGGGGGGGCAATGGGGGGATAAGGACACATATGTAATGCCTTAATCAATAAAGAGAGAAAAAAATAAAAAATAATAAAAGAAGAGATGCTGCCCTTTTCTGTCTGTGGGTTCATATTAAATTCTCAACTATATTTCTTTCAAGGCTATAACATCACCCATAGTTGATTCTTTCACTGCTGAATGATTATAATCAGCAGACAACTGAAACTGTTGTTTACTCTTGAAGGATTCATTACTTAAGCAAGAATGCATCGTTTGAGGCAAGTTTTATAAATGAATAACGTGCTAGTTATCAATAACAATGAAATTCTTAAGTAACATGTCTGATAAATAGAGTCTTGATTATGAGAAACATAATATCCTAATTTTTTACAGCCTACTGAGAAAATGATTATTAGAGGTGGTGAAAATCCCTACCAAGTACACAGCCGGAGCAATGAAAATCTATATTCCAGCAGTGAATACGTCACATTTAATATTTCCCTCCCCTCCATGTCCCTTAATCAACAGGAGAAACACTTTTAAAAGCCATCCACAATCTGTGTGAAACTTCCCAAGGAAAGTTCATTGAATTGGTTTCTGTTCCGCTGCTCTCAGAAAGCCATGGGCACCTACTCCCAGTTGTAGTAACATCATAATGACATTTCGTGCCCTTCTTGATATCTTGGTTTGTACCTTTCCAACCTTCTTGTGAAAAAAAGGAAAACTCTAATAATTGGCAAATGGCAAAAGGGAGACTCAATTAACTCAGATTATTAGCAGAGACATGCTACATCTGGTCATGGCTGAGTCTGTTTGTCAGGAAATATCTATCAAATAAAGGATTAAAATCAAGACCCGGCAGATGTGCATCTCTCCACATATGACCCTGTTTCTCTAATGTATAAAAATGCATTTAGTTTCATCCGAGAATTTTTCCCATTAATTATACAACTTAAAGTCAAATTTTGGAAAAGGGAAAATAACCTGTAAAAAGACAGCTGTACATGTTTATTTAAGTTTTCCCTCTTGAATCTTGCCTCGGTGGCATTAGAATGAAGTAGAATGAGAAACAATCTGTATTCTTGCCTTTTGCTCATGGCCCTGAAGGAAAGCCTGCTGGGATTGGCTGCAGATGGTTTCATTGCGAGAGAAGAATGTGCATGCTCTTGGCTGCCTGCTCTGTATGCATGATCAAGCCCCAGTCAATGCTTCATGTGCCTCATTAACTGTGGGACAGGAAGAAGTATGATGCTCCCAAAATACATGCCCTTTTTCTAGCTAAGGCCAAAATTATGAAAAGCAAACACTTAAAAATTAGAAGTATGTTAAAAAATATATTTTTTACTACCAAACTCAGTTCCCTTTATAAACTTTACAGTGAGTAGCTGACAAACTGTAATTAAAGAGGCACATCACTCACGACTGACTTGTTTACTTCAAAGTGGATAATACTGGAAGGAAAAGTGAATCTTAATTTCTTAGGATCCTGAGCATGAAATACATAAGATACTGGGAGTGCATGATGATAAGTCAGAAAGAACAATTATACGAGGGAACTAGGGAGTTCAATTTTCTTAAAGCTTCTATTTGCCCATGGCAATTGTGGCATTCGAATGTTTACTAAGTATGATTTCTGCCACTGCAAGAGGCAGACACAATTTTAAATCTGCTTAGAGTTTCTCAATGCAATTAAAACATGTCTAAATGCTTTCAATAAAATAATTAACATTAAACTCTTAGTACAACTAGGTACTTTACATTTATATATAATTTTGTATTTCTAATAATATTGCAAAGTAGTTGTAATCATCTCATTTGACAGGCAAAGCTAAAAGATGTTAAGTGCCTTGCTTAAGATTCTTTGGGGGAAAAAATGGGGTTGGGTAAGCCAAGGCCAATGAAAATCATGAGCCCCCTCTGCTTCAGCACAGGCTACCTGAGGATGGTGATGAAAGCAAACAAGAGAAACCAGATGATACCTAAACAATGCACTCTCCCACTTTGTAGTAAAATTTTAATTAGAGTATTTAGAATAACAATTTGCCCAAGTAGTAAGCCAAGAGTGGAGGAAAAGTGGTTCTTAGCATTAGGGATTGGATGCTCTGTTGTTTGATGAAGTAATGTGCATGTGTTTTTATTATTTTTATTGATTTTTAATCAAAAGAATTTGATGATTATAATACAAAATAAAACAGATGAGCTAAATGGAATGCAGTAGTCTACAACGCAGCCCAATCCTCAGAGGCAACTACCCTTAACTCATTCTCATGGTGTAGTTCCCTTCATCTATTTAATTATGTTTGTTAATGTTATCTACTGATTTATTACTTGAGATCATCTCTAATGACTTCCTACTAAAAGGCATGATACTTTATATAATATAAATCTCTCTTCTGCTTCCTCCCAAATGTCAATAGCTATATTATAATCTGTTCTGCTCTAACCTGTGTTTCTACAACATTGTTTCATCTGATATTGGTGCATAGGTGAATAATGTTAGTGTTAATATAGAACTTGTTCACACTTACTTCCCCCCCACCCCCCAGGAAAGGGGAAGCAGAATAGCAGGACTAGAAATATAACTTCAGAGACAAAAAAACAACAACAGAAAAAACCCACTTTGTTTTCTACTATACAGGGAATAAACCCGTTGGGCTCTATTTTTCAAAAAAATAATTTTGAACACCTGCAGGTAAAACTCTCCCAGCTTCCTCAAATCTTGGCAGGTTGTTCTTGTGTTGTCTAAAATTCCACCTCCATCTTCAAGTGCCCTCACCATGAACTAGGTACTACCTAAATCTATAACCCATGTTTAGGCTTTGATTATATGTCCTACTTTCTGTTCCAAAATCATGACTACTTTACCACCAAAATGAGAATGTTTTCTGGTGTAAAGGTCAAATGTATTCTCCTTTTTATATTCTACACATTCCTCAAGTCATGCCTGTTTATGGATCTTCTCATATTTTCAACATGGATTTTTTAGTTTTAGTTTTGTTTTCCTTATGTTTTTTGAAAGTATATATTTCCTCTAATATCCAAACATTTTTCTCCTTTAAGGAGGGTTATTCTAATATTTTATTAGCCATTTTTTGGAATCCTTTTTGTTGTTGTTGTTGTTATTGAAGACATTCATCTGGCATCCCATTTGCCGCCTCTCCTCATTAGGGCTCATTTCTTGGCTTATGATACCTCTTCTCTCTCTCTCTCTCTCTCTCTCTCTCTCTCTCTCTCTCTCTCTCTCTCTCCCTCCCCCTCCCTCTGTCAGGCTCTATTATCAACCATAGAATCTTGTCTATTATACATATTGCTATTTTTTATACAGCATATTCTGTGAGAAGCCAATCTTGTGAGTCTTTATGTTTTTCCATTGCTTTTATACGGGAAACTATAAAAATACTAGAGGAATCCACAGGCAGCAAAATCTCAGACATATGCCGAAAGAACTTCTTCACTGATACTGCTCCTAGGGCAGTGGAAGCCAAAGAGAAAATAAACAAATGGGACTACATCAAAATAAAAAGCTTTGCACAGCAAAAGAAACCATCAACAAAACAACAAGAAACCCCACTGTATGGGAGAACATATTTGCAAATGTTATCACTGATAAAGGTTTAATCTCCAACATCTACAGGCAGCTTATACAACTTAATAAAAGGAAGATAAATGATCCAATAAAAAAATGGGCAACAGACCTAAATAGAATCTTTTCGAAAGAAGACAGAAGGAAGGCCAAGAGACACATGAAAACATGTTCAAAGTCACTAATTATCCGAGAGATGCAAATCAAAACGACAATGCGATACCATCTCACACCTGTCAGAATGGCTATCATCAACAAATCAACAAACAACAAGTGTTGGCGAGGATGTGGAGAAAAAGGAACCCTCGTGCACTGCTGGTAGGAATGCAGACTGGTGCAGCCACTGTGGAGAACAGTATGGGGTTTCCTCAAAAAACTGAAAATGGAACTCCCATTTGACCCAGTAATCCCACTCCTAGGAATATATCCTAAGAAACTAGAAACACCAATCAGAAAGGATATATGCACCCCTATGTTCATAGCAGCAAAATTTACAATAGCTAAGATTTGGAAACAGCCTAGGTGCCCATCAGCAGATGACTGGATCAGAAAACTATGGTACATCTACACAATGGAATACTATGCTGCCATAAAAAAAGAAGGAATTATTACCATTTGTAGGCACCTGGATGGAATTAGAGAACATTATGCTAAGTGAAGTAAGCCAGTCAATGAAAGAAAAATACCACATGATCTCACTCATTTGTGGATAATAAAAAAATATTATAAACTGATGAACCAAAAGATAGACACAGAGGCAGTAAAGCATCAAACAGACTGTCAAATTACAGCAGGAAGGTTAGGGAGAGGTGGGGGAAATAAGAGATCAACCGAAGGCATTATATGCATGCATATAAGAATAACCAATGGATGCAAAACATTGGGGGGTGAGGGCATGTATGGGAGTGGGGTGGGGGGGGGCAATGGTAAGATATGTACACATATAATACCTTAATAAAACTATATATAAAGGGAAAAAATAAAATTTTACTTGACATATTGTTCTCTCATTTTACAAGTATTTGCTCTTAAAATTGTGATACATTGTTCTCTCATTTTACAAGTATTTGCTCTTAAAATTGTGATACATTTCTCCACCAATACAGCTTTCCCCTTATACAGCTCTGTGGATATGTTTCAGTCCTCAAATTACTTATCTCCCTATCAGAATCTGACACTGATTAAAAAACTTTCCTTATCGAAACACTACCTTCTGTCAGTGTCCACAAGACAACATTTTCCTAGATTTCCTCATAGTCATCTGCCAATTTCATCTATATCTGCTTTGTGACTCTGGTACTTGGTTATCTGCTATACTTCAATGTCTGCTCCACTGATAACTAGCCCCCATTTTGGTCCTTCCTAATGGCCAAGATAATCTCTCCACACCCATAGATATAATTATCATCTGTCTATATAATAATTACAGTCAAATTTTTAGCTTCAACACAGGTCTGAGCTCTAGACTCACATTTCTTTGCTTATGCTATATCTCTTCTTGGACATATCAAAATAATCTCATCCTCTACATGCCTAAAACTTGAAATACATTTGTACACACACACACACACACACACACACACACACAGAGAGAGAGAGAGAGAGAGAGAGAGAGGCACTCACTATATAACCCACAGTCTCCCGTATTCAGGATATTTTGTCTTAGAGAATGATACTAATAAACATAGAATTTCTCAGTCCAGAAACTTAGAAAACATTCTTGACTCCTTCCGCTACCTCACCTTCAGTAGCTAACAAGGTCCTGTTAATTTTACTTCAAAAATCTCACTCAAGTAATCCACATGTTTCTCACTTATACCACTCTGGTTTAAGCTATTATTATGTTTCCCTTGAACCATTATAATAACCCCTGACCGATTTCCCTCTCTCAAGTTTTTTCTTCATTTGATACCCAGAATTTACTTTTGAAAAATAATAAATATAATCATGTCAAATGATCAACTTACTATCTATCAATGGCTTCCTACCATTGTTAGGAAAAAACAAACAAACAACTTAACAACTTTCCTACCATTGTTAGGAATAAAACAAACAACTCCACTGTCCTGGTCCTCCAAAATTCCCAGCCCGTACCTCAATTTCCCCAATTTCTCCAGTTTACAATATCTTGGCTTTCTTTCTGTTCCTTGTTTATACCTAATTTCTTCCTAATAAGAAACCTTTTATACTTGCTTATCCATTTGTAAGAAATAAACTTTGCTCACATTTTATCTTTTATGAGAGTTCATGGTTCATTTCCTAGAGAGAAATTATCTTCTCTATTCCTACTTCCCAGGCAAGGTTAGATTATTTTTTTAATATAAGCTAATAAAATATTTTATACTTTAGGTCAGTTAATTTATTTTTAATTATGAATGATTTCATTTTTAATTGTGAATGTACTGGTATGAATATATTAATTGTCTGTCTCCTGTAGTAGAATCTAAGATCTGTAAGAGCAGGAATTCATCTATTTTTGCTCATTGCATACATTTATCACATAACCTGAAAAACAAGAAACACCTAAAGTCTGTAAAGTTAGTCAATGAATGAGTAAATAGTGAACTAGAGACTTAGTCCAGGAATTCTGAAAGATGAGATTTTTAAGCCATTTTTACATTGATGTAAAGTTCAAAAACTATAGACTATCTGAATAGTATTTTTTGTTCTTAAATAAACAAACCTTGTTTTCTCTATTCTTCTGTATTATTACCGAAACCCTGAAGAACAAAACATGTCCAATTTCTCCTTTTTTTATTTATTTTTCTTAAAAGATTTTCCTATAGTGGACATTTATTATCTTCAATTTTCTCTTGCAACATTCCTCCAAATTGTTGTCAGACAATTTCCCTTTCAAACATTATTAAAGTTACTATGAACTATCTATAAAATATAGTTCAGCCATTTTTTTTCCATTTGGACAAAAAATAAAATATATAGCTTTTTTTGCCTATAATAATATTTTCCAGGTAGGACTGGTATACCCAAGGGAGTTAGATGATGATCCACTGGGTTCAAGAACTAAATTGTTAGAGTTCTTATTTACATCAATTATAAAGCTGACATACAAAATAAGCTGTAATAACATATATATATGTATATACATATATAATTTAATAAATTCATTGGGATGACATTGGTCAACATGAACATCTAGGTTTCATGTGTGGGTTTTTATGTTACAAGATCTATATATTGCACTATGTGCCCACCACCCAAAGTTAAATCTCCTGTCACCTTATATTAAACCCCTTTCTTCCCCCACCCCCTTCCCTCTGGCAACTACCATACTGCTGTTTGTATTCACAAGTTTCAGTTTTATATCCCACATATGAGTGAAATCATACGGTTCTTAGTTTTTTTCTGACTGGCTTATTTCACTTAGCATAATGTTTTCAAGTTCTATCTATGTTGTTGCAAATGGCACCATTTCATCCTTTCTTATGACTTAGTAGTATTCCATTGTGTACCACTGGATCTTCATTATCCAGTCCTCTATCATAGGACACTTTGGTTGTTTCCATGTTTTGGCCACTGTGAATAATGCTGCAATGAATATAGGGATGCATATGTCTTCGTGAATACATGATTTTGAGTTTTTCAGGTATATACTCAGGAGTGGAATTGCAGGGTCATATGGTAACTATATTCTTACATTTTTGAGAAATCATCAGTGATTGTACCAGTCTACATTCCCATCAGCAGTGAATGAGGGTTCCATTTTTTCCATTATCTCTCCAACGCTTGTTATTGCTTGTCTTGTTGATAATGGCCACTTTAACAGATGTAAGGTGGTATCTCATTGTAGTTTTTATTTGCATTTCACTAATTGCCTGTGAGGTTGAACATCATTTCATATATCTATTAGCTGTTCATATGTATTCTTGGGAGAGGTATATTTTCAAGTCCTCTGCCCAGTTTTTATTGGATTGTTAGTTTGGTGTTGAGTTTTACAAGTTCATTATATATTTTAGAAATTAGACCTGTGTTGGAGCTACTGTTACAAATATCATATCCCATCTGATTGGCTGCCTCTTTGTTGTGTTGTCAGTTTCTTTTGCTGTGCAGAAGCATTTTAGTTTGATATAGTCCCATTCTTTTTTTTTTCTTTTTTTTTTTTTTCTTTACCTCCCTTGCCTTTGGGGTCAAGTTCATAAAATGTTCTCTACCACCCAAGTCCATAAGTTTGGTATCTATATTTCTTCTATGTAACTTATTGTTTCTGGTCTTATATTTAGGTCTTTGATCCATTTTGAATTAATTTTTGTACATGGGGACAAACTAATCCATTTTCATTCTTTTGCACGTGGCTTTCCAGTTTTCCCATCACCATTTATTGAAGAGACTATCTTTTCTCCAATGTGCATTCCTTTGTCGAAAATTATCTGTCCATATACATATAGTTTTATAGCTGGGCTCTCTATTCTTTTCCATTGATCTGTGTGTCTATTTCTCTGCCAATATCATGCTATTTTGATTATCGCAGTTCTGTAGTATAATTTGAAGTCAGGTAGTGTGATACCTCCAGATTCTTTCTTTTTTTACTGACTTTAGAGAAAGAGGAAGAGGGAAAGAAAGAGAGAAACATCCGTGTGAGAGAGTAACATTAATCAGTTGCCTCCTGTACATGCCAACATAGATTGAACTGGCAACCTGGGTATGTGCCCTGACTGGGAATCAAACCCCCAATCCTTTGGGATGATGCTCCAACAAACTCAGCCACATCAGCCAGGAATTATGGGCATCCACTTTTAATATTCTGATGCCTATCATAAATACATCTTTTTTCCAAATAGAGTCATGATATGAATAAAATTACTTGTCTCTCTAAGGCAGTGGTTCTCAACCTTTCTAATGCTGCGACCCTTTAATACAGTTCCTCATGTTGTGGTTTTAATGAATTGTAATGTAAATATCTGTGTTTTCCGATGGTCTTAGGCTCTACAGCAGCAGTTCTCAACCTGTGGGTCGTGACCCACAGGTTGAGAACCGCTAGCAGGGTCGCCTAAGACCATCGGAAAACACAGATATTTACATTACGATTCATAACAGTAGCAAAATTACAGTTATGAAGTAGCAACGAAAATAATTTTATGGTTGGGGGTCACCACAACATGAGGAACTGTATTAAAGGGTCATGGCATTAGAAAGGTTGAGAACCACTGGTATCATAAACATTGTCTCATGACATTCAATATTTTTGAAAGCTATAATTCATACTATTATATGAATAGTCTATATTTATGAAACTACATATAAATATTTAACTACACCATATTTTGTAATTGGCTCATTTTAAAAATATTTATTATTAAAGACTACTGCCAGCTATTAAATATTACACAAGTGTAATCACTGCCATTTTAGAGATAAGGTAATTAAAACACACAATTTAAACAACTCAATAAGTACCCTGTTGTTTTCAGAACTTGTACCCTTGTTTTAATACTTAAATAATGCTATTTTCTTATTACAATCCTCCTACATGCTATTGATAGACTTTAGCAAATTTATGAACATATTTTAATACATATAAAAATGTGATCCTTTATCTCTTTGAGTCAAACCATTGTAAGATTTTAGTATTTTCTTTGTGCATGCATATATTTGTATTAATGATTTCCTTAGGATATATTAATAGAGATAGAATGAGTGGTATAAATAATATGAGCTTTTTCTAACTTTCTAAATGTTGTCATATTGCCATTTATTGACTTTGTATTATCTTTAACTTATACCTACAATGTAAGAAAATATTGCCCTTACAAAGAGCTGATATAATACTACCATTTTAAAATTTAGATTTCTTACAACTAACAAATGATAACACTTAATAGATAAAATAATATGTTACTAATTTTTAATCTTCATTTTCTTTATTACTAACTAATGAAGTTGGGCCATTGTTCCTAATAATTAGTAATTTTTGCCTCTCTTATGAAGACTTTGTTTTAGCCCATTTAGTGGCAGGTTTGTTTTTATGAACATTGTGAATGAGCTTTTCATACCTCTGTCAAAATTAATACAGTTTCTCCAGTTTTGAAAATGTTTTAGTTTTGCTTTAATGATTAAACACTAATTGACATTTTCAACAAATGTCATGTAATGCATATAATAAATAGTTTTTTATAATGATGTTTATCTCCCCTGTTCTGCATTTTTATAATAAATCTTGTAGTTTTTGTTTTTATTCATCCTTAGTGGTAAGTTGTATAATCCATTGTTTTCTTATAAAGTATACAGAGGTCTTCCTTGAAACTGTCTTTTTTCCACCTGCATGCTGGCCTCATCTTTTTTTTTTTTTTTTTTTTTTTTTTTTTTTTTTTTTATCAGAGCAGAATGAAGAAGCTATGAGGAAAAGGCCCCTTTTTCTTCCTCAAATGTCATATTAGACACATGAAACTACTGTATCAACTTAACAAAATTCAAGCTCCCATGTTTGGCTCACTAGTGTTCATTTTCTACAGAGTAATAGGAAGGAACTGTTAATCTCACCTCTGCTTTTGCTAGGAATTCAGAATGCAGTCCACAATTTACAGGGCCATGTACAAACTTGCCCATGCCACCTCTCTGACTTCATTTTCTATCTTTACACTCAACCTAATTATCCATGCCCTTGATAAACTGTGCTAAGTGAAATATGTCAGAGATTAAAAAACAAAACAAAAAAACAAAAAAAACTTTGATGATTTTACTTATATGTGGAATCTAAAACACAAACCAGAAACAAACTTATAAATATAGAGAAGAAATTTATGGCTGCCTGATAGAAGGCAACCAATTTTAGAATGAGGTTTGGCTTGAAACTGTCAAGATAATAGAAGCAGCATCTATCAACTAAGAGTGGACAAGTTCCCAGACACCATTAAGAAAATCATTCAGGAGGAAGGCAGTGAGGGAATGGGTGAGAAAAGGTTTAAATAGATTAGGAAGTACAAACTCCTAGCTATGAAACAAGTCATGGAAATATAACGGACAGCATATGGAATATAGTCAATGATACTATGTAATAAAAGGCTAATATGCAAATCGACGAAACAGCAGAACGACTAGTTGCTATAATGTGCACTGACCACCAGGGGGAAGACACTCAATGCAGGAGCTGCCCCTTGGTGGTCAGTGCACTCCTCCAGGCGGAACACTGCTCAGCCAGAAGCCGGGTCATGGCTGGCAAGCACAGTGGTGGTGGAGAGTGCCTCTCCTGCCTCCGCAGCAGGGCTAAGGATGTCCAACTGCCGGCTTAGGCCCGCTCCCCATTCGGACATTCCCTGAGGGCTCCCAGGCTGCAAAAGGGCACAGGCCAGGCTGAGGGACCCCCCTTCCAGTGCACAAATTTCATGCACCGGGCCTCTAACACTGTAATAACTACGTATAATGACAGATTGTATGAGACTTAACATAGTGATCACTTTATAAAGTTTATAAATGTCTAAAAGTTATTGTACTCTATTGTACACCTGAAACTAATACATAATATTATATACAACTATACTTCAAAAATAAAATAAATAAATAAAAGACAGGTTAGCCAGGTTCTGTGTGTTTGTGTGTATGTGTGATCCATTTTTTAATTTGGGACCATATAGTGTTTAGGAAAAAAAATTAGTTTATGCCAATTAACCAGAGTGCTTAGTTTTGCTCCAGTTAGACTAGTACAATTAAGTTACCAAATAGTTTAATAAGATTTGTATTACTTGAAATTTTTTTCTAAGATTATGGCTACTTATTATAACCATATATTATAGGGGTGGAGAGACTCTGAATATTTTAATGCTTTCATGTTTTCATATGTAGGTCAATGAGAGGTTGGGGGACTAAAAATCATGGCTGCTCTCAGAGCATCTCTTAAATAAAGCAAACCTAGTCTTTTCTTCATATTTCATATACTTAATCTTTCTTCATACTGCCATCATAGTCATATCATTATTGAAGATAAATGTACATTATAGTATCCATAAATGTAGACTCTAAGTCTGGTGGGTGTTCTTGCCCATGGCAACCAACTACCAACTAAGAAGTTAAGAATGGAGACATACGCCCTGACCAGTGTGGCTCATTTGGTTGGGTGTTGTCCCTTGCACTGAAAGGTTGCTGGTTCAATTCCAGGTCAGGGCACATGCCCTGGTTGTGGGCTTAATCCCCAATAGGGGACATGCAGGAGGCAGCTGATCAATGTTTTGCTGTCACATTGATGTTTCTCTCTCACTCTCCCCCTCTCCTTTCTTTAAAAATAATATAAAATATTTTTTAAAAGAATGTGCTGGGCATGGGGGTGGCTTGGGAGAGGTCAATGGGGGAAAAAGGAGACATATGTAATACTTTAAACAATAAAGAATTTTAAAAAAGAGCATTTACAAAGATTATGTAGTAAGCCATAAAAGACACTTCAATAAATTCCTAAGAATTAACACATGATGGGATGTGATCTCTGACTAAAATGCAATGTAATCAATAACAATATAAAATTATTATAAATTACTAGATATTAACATGAATTATTCTACATTATTATACAGTAATGTGCTTGGAAACTATTAACATCATATATTAAATGACTGTTTAAAGAAGAAGTAAAGAAAAACTTGGTACTACATGACAAAGCACTAAGTATAAAAAAATTTGAGATACAACTAAAACAGTTTTTTGTAATAAAAAAACCATTGAGCTAGGTATTCTATTTAAGACCGAAAAGGAATAACAGAACATTCAAAGAATAACATAAAAACACAAAGCTGGTACTTTGAAAAGTCTGAGAAGCTAGATACACCTTGGGAGAAAGTCTTTATGGGGAAAAAAATTAGGTCACATATAAAAAAACCTCAAAATGAAGAAATGTTAGAAATAGTAGCAGATACATTAGATTAAAAATAATAAAAGAAAAATTTGAGCAACTTTCTCTTCCAGTCATATCCAATGATCTAGAATAAGGAAAAATCCTCAGGCAAAAGCTTATTAAATTAAGAGCATGAGAAGAAATCTCATTGAGATAGCTAAATTCATCATAAAGTAATGAAATATTCAAAGAGCTGAGACAATAATAGGGAAAACAAGAGACATTTGAAAGACTTTATCAATGATTTACATAAGACTTAAGCATAAAAATGAGGCTCCCTTGCCCTAGGTCAGCTGGTTAGAGCATCATCCCCATACACCAAGTTTGTGGGTTCAATTCTCCGTGAGGGCACGTATAAGAGTCGACCAATAAATGCATAAAAAAGTGGAACGACAAATTCATGTCTCTCTCTCTCTCTCTCTCTCTCTCTCTCTCTCTCTCTCTCTCTCTCTCTCCTTTCCGCTCTCTCTAAAATCAATTGAAAATTTAAAAAAAGAAATAAAAAGAATGGAGACACGCTAATAATAAACTGAAAACCACTCATATTAATTAAATATTTGGAACCTCGAAAAAAGTAATGCAATCCAACATAAACACTTATTCAAGAGTCTAATTTTATTATCCTAAGTTTCCATTATATCAGGGATAAGTTCATAATTAGTGCTCTATCACCCTAACTTTAAAGTTAATTGTCTTGGCAGAGAGCCATATTTCTTAAAAAAAAAAAATTGTTCCAACTGAATATGCACAAGACATGCACTTCAATGGAATGAATAACATAAAAGAAGATTTTGTTCAATACACACTCTCAACAGGCAAGGCTATTAGAAGACAAAGAAGAAAGTCACTCAAATGATCGTATCCTTACGGGCAAAGAATGTAGATATTGCTCCTGAAAGAAGTGTTTGTTTGCACTTTATTTTTTATTTTCTATAGACATTGATGAAAGAAGGCTCACAGATGTGAGAAATCTTCTTCAGAAAAGTGTGTTCTATATATATTTGAGACACATAACTGCAAACATCCAATAGCACAACCACAATTAACTAAAGAAATATATTTTGGAAAAGAAAAAGACTGAATATATTCAATAAAGAATTAGTTATGAACTTCCTCTGCTTCATCCATACATTATCAGGAGTAAATGTAACAAATTGGAAAGACATCAGAATGAGTAACAATAATACTTGTATAAATCATAGCCAACTTCAGCTGCTAATTATGTGAGAGCAGTTGTCTCTCCAGTAAATTGCACATCACAGCAAAGGGTTATCTCTTGCAGTTTTCATGTGTGCAGTGTAATACTGCAGACATTGAATAACACCAGGTAACCCATGCACAGTGCCACTAGTGATGCTCGAGGTGCTCCCAAGAAGCAGAGAAAAGCTGTGACATTACAAGAAAAAGCTGAATTGCTTGATATGTACCATAGATTGAGGTAGGCAGCTGTAGTCGCCCACCATTGTGAGATAAATGAACCCAGCATAATAACTGTTGTATAAAAAGGAAAGGAAATTCATGACGCTTTCATTGCAGCTTCATCAGCAGGCATGCAAATCTTGCACTTTTTGAGAAGTACCTTTTTATCTCATATTGAAAATGAACCTTTTATGTGGGTGTTAGATTGCTATGAGAAAGACATACCTATAGATTCTAATATAAGCTAAGTCATTATATAAGAACTTAAAACAAAAGGAAGGTGGAAGATCTCAAGTGAAGATTTTAATGCCAACAAAGGATGGTTTGATAATTTTAGAAGGAGGTTTGGCTTGAAAATGTCAACATAACAAAAACAACCTCTATCAGCTAAGAGAAGATGAAAAGTTTCCAGACATCATTAAGAAAATCATTCAGGAGAAAGGAAATCTGCAGACAAAAGTGCCCAATTCTAGAAAAACAAAAAACAAACAAACAAAACAAAACAATGCCACAAAGGACATTTATTAGTAAGGAAGAGAAGCACAAGGATTTAAGGCAGGGAGGGATAGGTTAATTCTGCTATGTGCAAATATAGTTGGGTTCATGATCAGGACTGTCCTTATCTATATAGCTGCTAACCCTGGGGTCTTGAAGAGAAAACATAAACACCAACTGTCAGTCTTTTGCTTGTCCAACAAGAAGGCTTAGATGAGAACCTTTTTTTTTTTTTTTTCTGGATTGGTCCAATTAATACTTTGTCCCTGATGTAGGAAGTACCTTGCCAATAAGAGGCTGCCTTTTGAAGTTCTTTTGATATTGGACAATGCCCCTGGCCACCAGGAACCCCATCACTTTATGGCATCAAATTGCCCCAAACACACAGTATCTAACTCAGCCTCTATATCACAAGGTCATAAGGACCTAAAGGCTCATTACACGTGGTACTCTATGGAACGGATTGTCAACAGTATGGAAGAGAACCTGACAGAGGGAACACCATGAAACTCTGTAAGGATCCAGGAAAAGAAAATGGCAGCCAAATAGGCAGCAGTGTCATGCACCTCCTCCCAGAGCCAGACCTGAAAAGCAACTAAATATTAGAGCATCCACCCTGAATTAACAAATTAGACACAGCTGAGGAGACAATTTTCAATAAGGGCAGAGGACACCTAGAGCAGTGGTTGGCAAACTGCGGCTCGCGAGCCACATGTGGCTTGCGAGCCACGGTTTGCCGCTCTGTTGACTAATAAGTTTGCCGACCACTGACCTAGAGAATACTGCTTGCCAGCCATAACCTGTGTTGGACCACCACCAAGTCTGGGCAGTGAGTGGCACATGATCTCCCAGCAGCTTCCAGATGTCTTCAGGGAGCGCGTGCCACCAAAGTGAGCCCCCACACCAGGCCTCCTCATAGGCCTGCTGGGATCCAGTGTCCTAGGATCTGGCTCCAAGGCCTCACAGTGAGGGCAAGCCAGGGGGAACTCTGTGCCTCATCCCTGCCCCTGACCCCAGAACCATGCTGAAAGCCTGACCCAGAGCTCCCAGCACCTGCTGCACCCTGAGCCCCAGGACCTTCTGCCAGGGCAACCCGGAGCAACTCAGAGCATGCCCCACACTGGGCCACAGGGGGCTCTGTCTGTGCGACCCAGAGCAATCTGCACCCGCTCCACCCCAGGCCCTGGGACAGTCCTGCTGGAGCCATCTGGAGCAACCTAATGTGCACCTCCCTCCAGGCGACAAGAGAGTGCCAAGAACTGTGTGACCAAGGGCAACCCACCCCACTGCACACTGAGGAGGGGTAAACTGGAGCAATCCAGCACATGTCTCACTCTGAGCTACAAGAAATTGAGGACTGTGCGACCCAGAGTAACTCTCAACCACTCCACCCCAAGCCCAGGGTCTTGCTGCCAGGGCAATCTGGAGTAAACCAGCACACACCCTACTCAGGCCATAGGGGAGCTCTGACTTCAACCCAGAGCAATGCACACCCACTTCCCCTTGGCCCCTGGAACAGTCCTGCAGGGGCTACCCAGAGAAACCCAGCACATGCTTCACTCTGGGCCACAGGAGAGTGCTGCCGGAGCAACCCAGAGTAAGCTGGTGTGCCCAGCCAGGGACCACAGGACTGAGCTGCAAGTGCACTACCAGAGGGACCTAGGGTGCCACCCTGCCACAGGTGCTGGGGCTGCACAGCAAATTGCATGTAAGATAGCTCTGGGTCCAGTCAGCCACGGGTGCTGGGGCTGCACAGCGAATTGCATGCAAGAGAGCCCTGGGTCCAGTCACACACCAGAGGAACTGTGCACGTGCTCCCACCTTGCTGAGCATCTGAAGAAGACAACTGAGGGACCAGATCTGTGGAAGAGGATACAACTCAGAGGTGTGAGACTCAAGGCAGACCCAGCCTCTGGGCTAATGATTTTCGAACCATTGCCCTGATAGGATCTTCAACCTCTCAAAGCCCAAGCAGTGTGCCCAGGGCCAGAAGGAGACAGCAAAAATGGGGAGACAAAGAAACAACCCCCAAGGACTGAAAAAGAGGAATCATCAGAAAGGGAACTAAATGAAATGGAGGCATGCAATATGTCAGAAAAATTCAGAGTAAGGGTCATACAGTTCATAAACCAGATGGATAAGAAAATCAACAACTTACGTAAGAATCAAGAGGCAATTAAAATTATATAGCTACAGTAAAATACACAATGGAAGGTTTCAACAGTATATCAGAAGAAGTGAAAGACTGAATTAGTGATTTAGAAGTTAGGGCTGCACAATTTCAATAACTAAGATTTTGAAACAGCCTAAATGCCCATCAGCAGATGAGTGGATTAAAAAACTATGGTACATCTACACAATGGGATACTATGCTGCTGTAAAAAGGAATGAATTCTTACCATTTGCAACAGTATGGATGGACATGGAGAACATTATGCTAAGTGAAATATGCCCATCAGAGAAAGGTAAATTATCACATGATCTCACTCATTTGCGAAATATAATGAACAACATAATCTGATGAACAAAAATAGATCCAGAGACAGAGAAGCATCGAACCGACTGTCAAACTTCAAAGGGAAGGCAAGGGAGGAGGGGGTGTTAGAGATCAGCCAAAGGACTTATATACATGCATATAGGCATAACCAATGGTCACAGACACTGGGGTGGGGGTGGGGTAAGGTTATGTGCTAGGGGGTGAGGTGGCTGGGGAGAGGTTAATGGAGGGAAAAGGATACATATGTAATACTATATGTAATACTTTAAACAATAAAAATAATTTAAAAAGTCTGTAAGGATCTCACCAGTGAAGATGCCCTCCTTGTAATAGTAAAAGCTGTGAAAGCCATGAAGCTCAAAACAATAAATTTCTTCTGGGGAAAAACCATGTCCAGATGTTGTTAATGACTTGATAGGATTTATGACATAGCCAATCAAGAAAATCATGAAATAGATTGTGAATACAGAAAAAATATGTTGGGTGAAGGTTTTCAAGATATGGATGTTCAGGAAATTCAAAGACAATAGACACCACACCAGAGGAATTAACAAAAGATAGACTCGGAGATGTGTACTTCCAAACCAGTGCCGGACAGTGAGGAAGAAGATGTTGATATGGTGCCAGAAAACAGATTGACATTAGACAATCCGGCAGAAGGGTTCCAATAAGTCAAGACTTCTTGACTTTTTTTTTACTACACAGAAATTTCTATGATATAGGCTCTGAAACTAAAGCCAACAGTGGAAGAATAACTGTTCCCATAGAAAAACATTTTAAGAGAAAGAAAAAGCAAAAAGTCATATAGATGTATTTCAGTAAGGTAGTAAGGTAACACTGAGTGTGCCTGCCTCTTCTTCTGCCTCTTCTACCTCCTCCACACTTGCCACTTAGTGAATAATACATTATTATGCCTTACAGTTAATAAACTTACATGTTATATATGAGTGTGCCTTGATGTGAAAATCTAGTAACTGTGCAGCAAGAATTGTATGAGATATTTTTGTGTCATTATCATCACCACCTAAGTATTCATTGTCTAGAACATTTTGTGGAAGAATTGTATTAAGTGAATAGCCATACATAGGCTTAAGATGAGCAATATTTAATATAAAATTAATAATGTGTTAGTTTTCTTACTGTTTTAGAGCTAAACGAATAGCTTAAAGATAAAGTGAAAAACATTAATCAGCATCAATTCAAAATTATAATAATGAAACCACAAATTCAAAGAATTACATTACCATACAGTATGCCTCTCTCATAATGGGAGAAACTGCATATCTGCATATCCTCACAGGTCAGTGGTTATTTTTAAAGTGTAAGGGGTAAAGGGGGTCAAATACATGGTGATAGAGGATGATTTGACTTTGGGTGATCGGCACACAATGCAATATACAGATCATATATCATAGAAATATATTCTTGAAACCTATTACTCAATGTCACCAAAATAAATTTAATTTAAAAAGTAACAATGTTTCTGATACTTTATTATTAATATGATTGTAATGTTGTACACATAAAAATGCTATAATGATTCATTCATCATTGTTTAGTCTAGGCTACTGTGAAGCATTTGTATTGATTACACTGCACTACCATAAAGCAATCATATTGCTGCTTCTTCATTATTGAGACATGAATCACTGTACCTGTAAATAAATATACATTTATTTTTTACATTATATTTTTTATATCTAGTGTTACTAATACATATAACATTTACAGTGTTTGTATGAAATAAGACAATGTTAATGTAGGTACTGACAGACAATGTATCTCATAAACCAAAAATAAACTTTATGGTATTAATAAACACAGTGCAGTATTATAAATATACTTTCTCTTCCTTAACCTTTCCTTAATAACTTTTTTTCTCTAGCTTACTTTATTAAAAAATATATATAAAAAACAGCATGTAATACAGGTAACATAGAAAGCATATGTTGATTATTTATGTTATCTGTAAGTCAACAGTAGGCTATTAGTAGTTCAGCTTTTGGGGAGTAAAAGTAGTATGTGGATTTTCAACTGTGTGTAGAGGGATCAGCACCCCTAACCTACACATTGTTGAAGGGTCAACTGTAGTCACTAACATACCGAGTCATTAATAATTTAAGTCAAAGCAATTCTGTTACTATTTCTGAATTGAATGCTGTCTCCCTTTTGTAACTCTCACCCACAAAAAATCCATTTATCATTTATAGTTCAGGTCTATGTGACAGTATCCTGAACATTCTTTCTAATAATCACAGTTTACTTTTCTCTTTCTTCTAATATGTATGTCACTTATTATTGGTGGCATTCAACATAGCATCTAACATTTGATGCTTTGTTTAGTAACTTTTAAATACCATCATTAGATTATAAATTCATGGAGGAAAACAGCACATTTTGTTTTGTGTGTAGTACCTTCTGAAGTGCTACAGACTTGATACATAATTGTTGAGCAAATTATAACAGTTGCTTTTAATCAGCTTTCTAAGATGCCTGAAAAGGAGCCCATTGTGATACTGAATTAGAAACATACACAAAAGATAGAGCAGCGGCTTCTACAGATAAGAGTCTCTAGTTGAAGCCCCCACAGGGACCAGGTTCTTTGAAGGCAGGAAAAGCCCATTATCAGAAAAACAGGGCAGGATCCAAAGTGTACTAATATGCACTTAGCTATGAGACAATTTTATACTGTTGCAATTTGTGGATTCATCATTAAAATTTTGAATTGATGCTGTTTTTCACTTTACCTTGAAGCTATTTATTTAGTTCATATTAATTTCTTAAGGCTCAGAGTTCATTAGAAAATACAAATGTGAAAGATTGATTTTTTCCCTTAATGATTTAAAAATCTACAAAATGTAGACACAGTAGAAAAGCAACATAAACAGTTAAAAATATACCCATTTGGTGCATATTAATTAGCAAACCCCACAAAAAAATATGGCCTCTAGAGTTAAAACCCCACCATAGAAAATATATAATGTACATAAAATAATTGGTTTAGACCACTAGTACTTAAATTCACAGGACAGTAGATAACTTCTTACTGAAAACCTTCAAATAAAGTTTCCTTTTGAGCAATACATTAAATAATTGGAAGAGAGGATGAATGCAACTTTTTGCCAAGTACAATTCACAGTTTTGCAGTATTTATAATAATTTGTAAAAGAAAATTACTTCAAGGGAGGGAATAATGGTGGCGGAATAGACAGACGTGTTCCGAGCCTTGTCCCGGAGCAGAAAGAAAGTACAGCTGAGGGTCGCACAAGGAGTGTTTGTTGGCAAGTTGGGGGACAGCTGAACTCCAGAAGAAGGTGGGGGACTGCTAGACGGGTTCCCCTGACCGGGCAGCCCCCACTGCGGCTGGGTCCCCTCCCGGAGCTGCAGGCTTGGATGCGGAGTCTGCGCCATCTGGAACCTGAAAGTGGAGCTTATCGGAAGCCTGAGATTCCACAACTGCGGCACCCACGGAACAGCTGCGAGCCCCAGAACAATGCTCCCCAATTGGCGCAAACACACGGGTTCAGAGAAACTCTACACTCCACCACGGAAAGGTCAGATTTCGCCTGGGATAAGGTGAGGTCTCTGGTCCCGGCAGGAGAGAGGAACGTGCGTTTTAAGGGATCTGGAGGACCAGGGAAGTCTGTGCCTAGAAAAATCTGTGGCTGTTGGGGCTGGCGTGATCTGTGAATGTGGAATGGGGTCCTCAGAGCTGCTAACAGAAGGGCTCTCTAAAAAGCAACCCATTTTGATCTGAAGTGCAGGGAAACACTAAGAATTTCAGGCTGTCTAGCTTACGCGCAGCCCCGGAGTTTGCCGGGTGCCTAGACTTACACGCAGCCCCGGAGTTCGCACACTTGAGCTTTTTCCTCTTGAAATCCTTGCTTCTAATTACTAAGCCCAATACATAGGATCACCCAGTTGGGGACACCCTGGGAGACTGCAGGGGAAAGTCGTTTTTCTGGAACCTGGGGATCTGAACGGGGAGTGACCATCGGAGAGCCAGCTCTGAGGCAGCCCACTCCCACAAACCTGTAGTGAGTGCCACAGGGAAAGAAGGCTCTAACATTGCCTAGAGAGGCCATAGATAGACCCGGAAGTCAATCCAGAAACACTGCCACCCAGAGGCTGAATCACAAAGTGACTCTTGTGTAATCAAAAATAAAGGAATACGAGAAATTAAGACACACCGCCTGCTTAAAATCAGAACTGGCTTACAACACTGAAGAGCAGTGGGACACAGGGAACTGCAATACTGTCCGGACTGAGAAACAGGTGTGCCAAACAGAACAACAGAGGAAGTAAATGACCTTCACTACTCCACATTTTATTTTTATTTTTTTATTTTTTTTACTCTCATTTTTTGCATCTTTTACTCAAGAAACTAACTTTTTTTTTCTTTTTTCATCACTTGATTTTACCTTTTTAATTATTATATTTTTATTTTCAATCCGTATTATTACTACTGCTATTTTATATATATTTTTTTATTTTTTAAAGTGTCATTTTATTTTCTCTTCATTTTATTTTGGGATTAGTGTTCTACATTCTATTTTTATCTTTCCTTTAGCATCGTCTTACTCTATCTCAACTCTACCTTTATGCCATCACTCTCTTCCTAACCTTCCCCTTTTCGGTATCCTGTTTATCTTACCCCTTTCCTGCTTTAGATTTTCCCTATTCTTTATGTTTACCCCCTGTTAAAATTTCACCCTACTTACATATCTAATCTCCAATCCCCTGCTCCAAGTCCATACACACCTCTCTCTTCGCTGTCTTTACTATCCAAAAAATTGTTTTTCTCTCTGTCCTTTTGTTGTTGTTTGCTTGAAAGTAGATTATATCGAATTTTTATGCTTTTTTGTAAGATTGTTTTGCTTATTCTTCTTTTGTTCATTTTTTTGTTTGTTTTGTGCTTCAGCTTTCCCTTGCCTCACTTAATATTAGTTGGTGTTGTCTTTTGTATTAATCCCCAGGCACTTGTTACTGGCATTTGCTGGGATTAGTGATTGTTCTATTGGAGTTTTATCCCCAATATATATATAGTCTGTTCCCCTTTCTCTCTTAGTCTCTTTCTTGTCTCTCTTACTTTTTTTTTCTTTTTTTTCTTTTTCTTTTTTTTTTCTTTCCCTTTTCCCAATTTCATTTTGACACTCCTTTTTTTTCTTTTCTTCTTTTTTTCTTTCTTTTTCCTCTTCTTCTTTCTTTCCTATACCCTAATTTGCCTTTCTCTGGTGGTCACCTTTATTGGAGGTTATTAATATCGTGAATACATTTCTGTTCAGTGCCTTGTGAGTTGTACCTGGTAGTGCTGTATTTTGTGCCTTTAAATCAATGCAGGAGAGAGAGAACTACATAACCAGACACCCAGAGAAGAGAGAACATGGGGAGACAAAGACACAGCCCGCATATGAAAGAAAAGCAGGCATCACCAGAAAAGGAAGTAAACGAAATGGAGGCAAGCAACCTTCCAGAGAAAGAATTCAGAGAAATGGTCATAAGGTGGCTGAAAAGAATGGAAGACAAATTCAACAATATGAGCAAGAACCAAGAGGAAATGAAGAAGAACCAAGAAGAAATGAAAAATGACATCGCTGCTGTAAAGAACTCAAGAGAAAGCATCAAGAGTAGACTAGAAGAAGCAGAAGACCACATCAGTGAGCTAGAAGACAAGATGGGAAAAAATACCCAAGTAGAGCAACTTCTAGAAAAAAAAAATTAAAAGGCAGGAGGAGAGCCTAAGGGAACTTTGGGACAACACGAAACAAAACAACATCCACATAATAGGGGTTCCAGAAGGAAAGGAAGCTGAGGAAGGAATAGAAAACCTCTTTGAAGAAATAATGACAGAAAATTTCCCTGATATAGGGAAGAAAAAACCCACACAAATCCAAGAAGCTCACAGAGTCCCAAGCAAAATGAACCCCAAAAGACCGACGCCAAGGCACATTATAATTAAATTGGCAAACACCAACGACAAAGTAAGAATCTTAAAAGCGGCAAGAGAGAGACAGAAACTTACATACAAAGGAACCCCCATCAGACTAGCAACTGATTTCTCAATAGAAACTCAGGCCAGAAGAGAATGGAATGAAATATACAAAGTCATGCAAAGGAAGGGTCAGAATCCAAGAATACTGTACCCAGCAAGGCTGTCAATCAAAATTGAAGGTGAAATCAGGAGCTTCACAGACAAAAAAGGACTAAGGGAATTTATTACCACCAAATCAGCAATGCCAGAAATGCTAAAGGGTCTGCTGTAAAAAAAAAAAAAAAAAGAAATAGGAAGCGAAGAAGGAACACAGGGGTAAAGAATAGGAATGGCGACAAATAAGCACCTATCAATAATAACTTTTAATGTAAATGGATTAAATGCCCCAATCAAAAGACAAAGGGTAACGGATTGGATAAGAAAACACGACCCATATATCTGCTGTCTACAAGAAACCCACCTGAGAAAAAAAGACGCACACAGACTGAGGGTGAATGGATGGAAAAAGGTTTTCCAGGCAAATGGAACTGAAAAAAAAAGCTGGGGTAGCAATACTTATATCTGACAAATTATATCTCAAAGTGAAGGACATAACAAGAGATAAGGAAGGCCACTTCATAATACTAAAGGGAGCAATCCAACAAGAAGAAACAACTCTGGTAAACATATATGCACCCAATACAGGAGCACCCAAATACATAAAAAAACTCCTGGAAGATATCAAGGGTGAGATTGACAGCAATACAATCATAGTAGGAGACTTTAATACCCCACTATCACCATTGGACAAATCCTCTAAACAAAAAATCAGAAAAGAAACATTAATCCTAAATGACTCACTAGACCAGATGGAATTAATTGACATCTTCAGAACATTTCACTGCAAAGCCACAGAATATACATTCTTCTCAAGTGCACATGGGTCATTTTCAAAGATAGACCATATGTTGGGACATAGGAAAAGTCTCTTCAAATTCAAGAAGATAGAAATCATATCAAGCATCTTCTCAGACCACAGTGGCATAAAACTGGATATCAACTACAATAAAAACCACCCAAAGAAATCAAACACATGGAGACTAAACAGCATGCTATTAAACCATGACTGGGTTACCAGAGAGATCAAAGAAGAAATAAAAAACATCATGGCAACAAATGACAATGAAAACACTACAATCCAAAATCTATGGGACACAGCGAAAGCAGTCTTGAGAGGGAAGTTCATAGCTCTACAAGCCTACTGCAAAAATCAAGAAACAATGGTAATAAAATACCTAACCCAACAACTCAAAGAGTTAGAAAGAGAGCAACAAGAGAAGCCCAGTGTAAGCAGAAGGAAGGAAATAATAAAGATCAGAGCAGAGATAAATGACATAGAGACCAAAGAAACAATACAAAAGATCAACAAAACCAAGAGCTGGTTCTTTGAAAGGATAAACAAGATTGATGAACCTCCAGTCAGGCTCACCAAGAAGCAAAGAGAGGAGACCCAAATAAACAAAATCAGAAATGAAAGAGGTGAAATAACAACAGATCCCGCCGAAATACAAAGGATTGTTAAAAAATACTACGAACAACTCTATTCCAACAAACTGGACAACCTGGAGGAAATGGACATATTCCTAGAAAAATATAACCTTCCAAAACTTAATCAGGAAGAATCTAAACAGCTCAACATGACAGTAACTATGGAAGAAATTGAAGCAGTCATCAAAGAGCTTCCAGCAAACAAAAGCCTGGGGCCAGACGGCTTCACAGGAGAGTTTTACCAAACATTCAAGGAAGAACTAAAACCTATCCTCCTCAGACTATTCCAAAAAATTCAAGAGGAAGGAACACTTCCAAGCTCCTTCTATGAAGCCAGCATCACCCTAATACCAAAACCAGATAAAGACAACACAATGAAGGAGAATTACAGGCCAATATCCCTCATGAATGTAGATGCCAAAATCCTCAACAAAATTCTAGCAAATCGGATCCAGCAGTACATCAGAAAGATCATACACCATGACCAAGTAGGGTTTATCCCAGGAATGCAAGGATGGTACAATATCCGCAAATCAATAAATGTGATACATCACATAAACAAATTGAGAGATAAAAATCACATAGTCATATCAATTGATGCAGAAAAAGCATTTGACAAAATCTAACACCCTTTCTTGATATAAACTCTCAACAAAGTGGGAATAGAAGGATCATACCTCAACCTAATAAAAGCTATATATGAGAAACCCACAGCTAACATCATACTCAATGGGCAAAAACTAAAACCATTTCCCCTAAGAACAGGAACAAGACAGGGATGCCCACTCTCACCACTCCTGTTTGACATAGTACTGGAAGTATTAGCCACTGCAATTAGACAAGAAGAAGAAATAAAAGGAATCCAAATTGGAAAAGAAGAAGTAAAGCTGTCCTTGTTTGCAGATGACATGATATTGTACATAAAAAACCCGAAAGACTCCATCAAAAAACTAACAGACTTAATAAATGAATTCGGCAACGTAGCAGGATACAAAATTAACGCCAAGAAATCTATGGCATTTCTATACACCAACAGTGAACTTACAGAAAGAGAGACTAAAAAAGCAATCCCATTTTCCATCGCACCAAAAAAATTAAGATACTTAGGAATAAACCTAACCAAGGAGGTAAAAGACCTATATGTGGAAAACTACAGGACACTGAAAAAAGATATAGAGGAAGATGTAAACAGATGGAAGAACATACCATGTTCATGGATTGGTAGAATCAACATCATTAAAATGTCCATACTACCTGAAGCAATCTATAGATTCAATGCACTCCCCATTAAAATACCAACGGCATATTTCACAGACCTAGAAAGAATTCTCCAAAAATTCATCTGGAATAAAAAAAAGACCCCGAATAGCCACAGCAATCCTGAGAAAGAAGAATAAAGTAGGAGGGATCTCAATACCAGATTTCAAGCTGTATTACAAAGCCACTGTCCTCAAAACAGCCTGGTACTGGCACAAGAACAGACATATAGATCAATGGAATAGAATAGAGAATCCAGATATCGACCCAAACCAATATGCACAATTAATATTTGACAAAGGAGGCATGAGAATACAATGGAGTCCAGACAGTCTCTTCAATAAATGGTGTTGGAAAATTGGACAGATACATGCAAAAAATGAAACTAGATCACCAACTTACACCATACACAAAAATAAACTCAAAATGGTTACAGGACTTAAATATAAGACGGGAAACCATAAAAATACTAGAGGAATCCACAGGCAGCAAAATCTCAGACATATGCCAAAAGAACTTTTTCACTGCTACTGCCCCTAGGGCAGTGGAAGCCAAAGAGAAAATAAACAAATGGGACTACATCAAAATAAAAAGCTTTTGCTCAGCAAAAGAAACCATCAACAAAACAACAAGGAACCCCACTGTATGGAAGAACATATTTGTAAATGTTATCACTGATAAAGGTTTAATCTCCAACATCTACAGGCATCTTATACAACTTAATAAAAGGAAGACAAATGATCCAATAAAAAAAATGGGCAACAGACCTAAATAGAATCTTTTTGAAAGAAGACGGAAGGCCAAGAGACACATGAAAACATGCTCAAAGTCACTAATTATCTGAGAGATGCAAATCAAAACGACAACGTGATACCATCTCACACCTGTCAGAATGGCTATCATCAACAAATGAACAAACGACAAGTGTTGGCGAGGATGTGGAGAAAAAGGAACCCTCATGCACTGCTGGTGGGAATGCAGACTGGTGCAGCCACTGTGGAGAACAGTATGGGGTTTCCTCAAAAAACTGAAAATGGAACTCCCATGTGACCCAGTAATCCCACTCCTAGGAATATATCCTAAGAAACTAGAAACACCAATCAGCAAGGATATATGCACCCCTATGTTCATAGCAGCACAATTTACAATAGCTAAGATTTGGAAACAGCCTAAGTGCCCGTCAGCAGATGACTGGATCAGAAAACTATGGTACATCTACACAATGGAACACTATGCTGCAATAAAAAAGAAGGAATTACTACCATTTGTAGGCACCTGGATGGAATTAGAGAACATTATTTTAAGTGAAATAAGCCAGTCAATGAAAGAAAAATACCACATGATCTCACTCATTTGGGGATAATGAAAAACATTATAAACAGATGAACAAAAAGATAGATACAGAGGCAGTAAAGCATCAAACAGACTGTCAAATTACAGTGGTAAGGTTAGGGAGAGGAGGGGGAAATAAGAGATCAACTGAAGGACTTGTATGCATGCATATAACAGTAACCAACAAATGCAAAACATTGGGGGGTGAGGGCATGTATGGGAATGGGGTGGGGGGGCAATGGTAAGATATGTACACATATAATACCTTAATAAAAAAAATTAAAAAAAAGAAAATTACTTCCTGGGAAGAAGTTGGAATTATTTGTATATGGGAATTTTCATTTTAAGAAACATTAACAGACTGATACATGATATAATTATTTATATAAGAGCTTTTCTTATTGATCAGAAACTGTATTATGTTCTTTTTTTGTTGTTAAACATGCTGCAAAGGCAGTCTATTGCCAAGGTTTCATGTTTTAGTGTCAGCATTTTTGTAAATTTCACCATGCTCGTTTTCGAATGTGCTTAGATGGTTGTAAATAAAATGCATTGAAGTGGATACAATCAAATAATACCAATGCAGAGCAACGGGAAAGATTCTTTAATAATAGCAGTATGATTCTTCAGAAAGGGAGAGACAGAAATGCATTGCATTTGGATTGTCAATACCAAAGCAGTACCAAAAGCATCCAAAATATCATAATGAACAGCCTGTGTGCAGAGACTCATTTCCTAATTTCATGAATCGGCTTCCATTTATTCCTCCAAACAAGCAGAATGTACTTTTGGAAAAGCAATGCAATCCACCTAATCCATTTCGACAGAATCTTTGATAGTGCATTCTGGTGACATGCATATTCAAACGGCTGTGGTGCCCAATGAAACAGAGCCTAATTATCGTATTAAAGGAGTGTAGAAAGCTGTGTTTATTTACCAGTGTGAGGTGTGAAAGAGGGAAAAAAGGAAAGTTATTTGGAGGAAGGTTATGAAATGTGCAGTTTAAAATCACTATAAAAACAAAATGTGTGTGGGAGCCAGATTTAGAAATAAATGTGTTGTCCTTTTTTACATTTAAAAATATAACGGGAGTTATACCACATTTTAACCTTCTATTATTTATTTATTTTTTACATTTTAATGATTTTTTTGTTCATGTAAAAAAGTAATCACTTCAATTCCTATTTAATTGATATTTTAAATTATATTTTCAGCAAACTTTTTGAAGACATTTTTCAATGTGATAATGTAGTTCATCACCAACAAAATGCCTTACTGAAATAGAAATCATACTAACACATATTTTCTATGGCTAGAATCTTTTGTAGCTTTATCCTCTAGTAGTATCACTAGAGGCCCGGTGCACGAATTCGTGCTCCAGTGGGGTCCCTTGGCCTGCGGGATTGGGCCAAAACTGGCTCTACAACATCCTCCAAGGGGTCCTGGATTGCGAGAGGGTACAGGCCAGGCCGAGGGACCCTACCGGTGCATGACTGGGGCTGAGGAAGGACAGGGGAGGTTGGCCAGCTGGGGAGGGACTGTAGGAGGGCTCCAGGGCATGTCTGGCCCATCTTGCTTAGTCCAGATTGGCTGGACCCCAGCAGCCAGCTAACCTACCAGTCAGAGCATTGGCCCCCTGGTGGTTAGTGCATGTCATAGTGACTGGTCGACCCGTCAACTGTCTGCCCCCTGATGGTCAGTGCACATCATAGCAAGCGGTTGTAGCCTTAGTATATCATTAGCATATTACACTTTGATTGGTTGAATGGACGACCAGATGACTGGACACTTAGCATATTAGGCTTTTATTATATAGGATAGAATGTGTTTAAGGGTAGAACCCTGCGAACTGCAAAAGTAATGCAAAGTGGCTCTATGTGTGGTCTAAAGATTTTCTAGAAGAAATCATAATTTTAGGTGATAAAAATTGATAAGATTTTAGTAAGTAGTGAGTGATAGTAAGTAAATGTTTTATATTATTCCTATGTATCAAACACTTGTATACATTATCCCCCTCACTTACTTTTTAAAATGTTGATTCTACTTTCTTTTCTTTTTCTTTAAACTATTGTCAACATTTTCTTCTTTATTATAATTACTAGAGGCCTGGTGCACAAAATTCATGCACTGCGGGGGAGCTCAGCCCAGCCTGTGCCTTCTCACAGTCCAGGAGCCTTGCAATCGATTGCCCCAAAGAGGTAGGCCCTGCCCACCTGGCCGGGGCTCCACAATTGACCACCCCCACAGAGGGAGGCTCAGGCTACCGGCTGCAGCGCCACCTCCCTCTTTGGGGCGAATGATCGCAGGGCTCCGCCATTGATTGCTCCCACAGAGGAAGGTCCCGCCCACCCTCCACCACCCACTGGTTGGTGGCCTGGGCCTCCCTCTGCAGGGCGATCATGGAGCGATGGCTGGGCCCCCGAGCAATCACATCACACCTGCCTTGGTTGGCCTGGCACCAGTGGGTGTCATAGCATGGTCATCTGAAAGGTCATCCAGAAGGTCATCTGGATGGTTGTTCTGCTCTTTGGTCATTCGGTCGATTTGCATATTACGCTTTTACTATTATAGATTTGTAGGTGCCTCAGCATACTTGTTTCAAGCTTACAAATTTACTCAGCTCATTGAGTCAATGTTGGAAAGCCTTTAATGAGCATTATAAAACTCTGGATGAGCTTCAGTGTTTCCTGATATCCTCACTTTTCTCCCCCGACAAATGACATGAACCCTACATTTACAAACACCCTCATTTGGAGTTAATGCTTCCTTCTTTCTTATGTGTTTATTTTCATTATGTTCCTATAGTTTAACTAAACACAGTGGTTTCCAAATAATTGTGGGGTTTTTTGTTTGTTTTGTTTTGTTATTATTGCTTTTATTTGCTTTCCCTACTTAATTATGAGGTACTTGAGCTCAAGAAGCATTTTAAATTTATGTTTTACCCCAACTCAGTTAGTAATGAGCAGTTAGTACACATTCCCTACATATTTGTGAAATAAATTAATGCATAAGGGGGTGAAGGTATTACTGCATTTTTAGTATATCACTCTAATTTTTAGATTTACCTCTTAGTTTTTGGTGACTTTTATTCTGTACTTATATTTCCCATTCCTTTAGATACCCAAGAGAATATTTGCTAACCCAGAATTACAAACTTCTTGAAATTTACTCTTCTTATAAAATATGTAGCTGCTTCCCATTTTTTAAAAATGGAGGGTGGGCATCTGTAATAGTGTCAACAATAAAAATAGAGTTAAAATTGTAATTACAAAAGGCATGTTATATGTAAAATACAGTGAATATCTCTTAAAAGTCAGTATATTTCATAAAGAAAAAAAGTTTACTTTAGAAATGTGAAATATTAAATTTCAGAATGAGGTGAATATAATAAATCTATGTACATCCTCTTGAAAATAAAAGCTTAGATGGAAAAGTAGTCAGGTCTTTAACAGTCTAAATCAGTGGTCAGCAAACTCATTAGTCAACAGAGCCAAATATCAACAGTACAACGATTGAAATTTCTTTTGAGAGCCAAATTTTTTAAACTTAAACTTCTTCTAACGCCACTTCTTCAAAATAGACTCACCCAGGCCATGGTATTTTGTGGAAGAGCCACACTCAAGGGGCCAAAGAGCCGCATGTGGCTCGCGAGCCGCAGTTTGCCGACCACTGGTCTAAACTATTAAACTACTTTAAAAGTCTGAACTACTAAAATTTGATGTGCAGTTAGAAGCTGCTGAAATAATTTTGTTTTTCTTATCTAGGTTATCTTTGCCTTTTGTTCATCAGATTTCAGTTAGTAAATACTTTTAGAAAATAAGCATAACAGTAATGGACTAAAAAACGGTGGTGCTTCTATAAAATGGAATACTATGCAGCTGTAAAAAAGAAAGAACTCTTACCATTTGCAACAGCATGGATGGACCTACAGAGCATTATGCTAAGTGAAATATGCCAGTGAGAGAAAGATAAATATCACATGATCTCACTCATATGTGGAATCTAATGAACAACATAAACTGATGAACAAAAAAAGATCCAAAGATATAGAAACCTCAGAAGGAAAGCAGGGGAGGGTGAAGGGGGGAAGAGATCAACCAATGAACTCATATGCGTGTATGCATAACCCATAGACATGGACAATAATAGGGTAGTGAAGGCTTGGGGGGTGGGGGTGAGGGCAATGGGGGAAAAAAGGGACATATGTAATATTTTCAACAATAAAGATTTATTTAAAAATAAATAAATTGCAAAAAAACAAAAATATAAATTTTAAAAATAATAAATAAAATATAAAAATTTAAAAAATAAAGTAAACATGGATATAAAGTAATTGAGCACAGTTTGGCTAGATCTTCAAGAAATAAATATTTTTGAATATTTAATTCATGAAAGCTTTTTGTACCTAACTTGATTTGCTATTTTTAGAAACATAAACTTAAGAAAAAAATATATGGGGCCCTGCTCTGGTAACTGAGTTGGTAAGACTGTCATCCTGATATGCCAAGGTTGTGGGCTCAATCTCTGGTCAGGGCACATTCAAGAAGCAACCAATTAATGCATAAATAAGAAGAACAACAAATCAATGTTTCTCTCTCTCTCTCTCTACCTTCCTCTCTCTCTAAAAAAAAAAAAAATCAATAAAGAGTTTTTAAAGGAAAAAATATGAATAATTTAAGATACCGTAATATTATCTGGAGTCTGGGTTAAAAACAAGGGGGGCTTTGTCCCTTTTATATTACTCATTAGTTAAATGATTCTGTCAAGTTACCAAGCCCTTTTTTCTCCTCATATATATTAAGGATATTAAAAAATAGTAACTATTTCACAGGTTTCCTCTATATAAAAAAGGTAATGGATATAAAGAAAATATTTTACACAATATCTGACAATCTAAACAGTCAATGACCAAAAGCAACTATTTGATTCATGGAGATATATATCTATATCTATATCTATATATCTATATAGATATATAATCTCCATGCACCATTAAACATCACTGAAAAAGACAGATGGAAACATAATATTGTTCACCACCTTTCAGTGCAGCTGAATGTTATTTTATTTATATAAATATGGGCTTCTAAGCTGATTTCAAAAGATAAAATATTTAATTTAGTTATTAATATATTTATAACTTATAAATTAGTTTTATGTTCACAAAAATGTGTCAATCAAATTCCATTTCAATCTTTATGAAGCTACTAGTGGCCCGGTGCACAAGATTTGTGCACTGGGGGCTGGAGGGGGCTCCCTCAGCCTGGTGTCTTGCAGTCTGGGACCCCTTGGGCGATGTCCACCTGTGGGCCTAAGCCAGCAGTCAGACATCCCTCTCAGAGTCCCGGGCTCTTGCAGTCTGGGACCCCTCGCTCCTTATCAAACGGCAGAAGCGCCACCACTGCTGAACTCGCCAGCCATGAGCTTGGCTTCTGGCTAAGCGGGGCACCCCTGTGGCTCTCTGTTCCTTAGCACTACCTTGGAGACAGGAGAGGCTCCGGTCAACGCTGCTGAGCTCACCAGCCATGAGCCTGGCTTCTGGCTGAGCAGTGCTCTCCCAGTGCGAGCACACTGACTACCGGGGGCAGCTCCTGTGTTGAGCATCTGCCCCCTGGTGGTCAGTGTGCATCATAGCAACCAGTCGTTCTGCAGGTCAGTAGATTTGCATATTACACTTTTATTATATAAGACTAGAGGCCCGGCGCACGAAATTCATAAATGGGGGGTCCCCTTAGCCCATCCTGCACCCTCTCCAATCTGGGACCCCTTGGGGGATGTCTGACTGCTGGTTTAGGCCTGATCTAGGGATTGGGCCTAAACTGGCAGTTGGATATCCCTCTCACAATCCTGGACCGCTGGCTCCTAATCACTCACCTGCCTGCCTGTCTGGTCGCCCCTAACTGACCCCCCCCCCCACCTGCCTGATTGCCCTTCACTGCCTCTGTGTGCCAGCCTGATCACCCCTCACTGCCCCCCCTGCCAGCCTGGTTGCCCCTAACTGCCCCCTGCTGCCAGCCAGGTTACTCCTACTGCCCCCCCTGCTGGCCTGTTTGCCCCCAACTGTTCCCCTCTGGCTGCCTGGTCACCCCTAACTGTCCCTCCTGCCGCCTGGTCACCCTTCACGGCCCCCCGACCGGCCTGGCTGCCTCATGAAGCCTACTGTTCAGTCGCTTGGTCATCCCTCACTAACCCCCTTTCTGGCATGGTCACCCCACACAGTCTGCTTGTTCAGTCATTTGGTCATCACTCACTAACCCCCCTGCTGTCCTGGTCGTAGGCAGCCATCTTGTGATAGTCAATTTGCATATTATCTCTTTATTATATAGGATAATTTATAATTGACTACATAACAAACCAATTAATATGCAAGAAATAGCAAAACTCAATTCAAGGATGCACATTCATGCACATATGTGCTATTAATGTATATTATTCTTTCTCACTTATTACAATGTAAAAGAATCATTCTCAAAATAAAAATGAAAAAATTTGCTCAGTTGGGTCTTTATTCTCATTTAATTTTATCATTTGTTGAATTTACATTTAAATTATAGGAATTGCATTTCTCATAAAAAGTGGGAGAGTGAATTCATGTAATTACTTTCTAATATCTACAATGTCTCAGTTTGGTTTGAATCCCATGTACATTAACAAGCATATTTTTGTTGAATGTGAGGTGCATAAAAGAGATTCATTACATTAGCCCTTTGCCCTTTTTCTTCCATAGAGAATGCAAAAACAAACACACACATACACACACACAAACATTTCCTGAAGTGTTATACTTCTATGGTGTCATAATATATTGATATTCCACATTTAATTTAATAATTAACTATGACAGGTCCGCTTGTTTGATCACTGAATGATGTGAAACAGTTACCTAGGGCAACATTATTTTCTAACTCTGAACTAGATTTCCATGTATTATAAAATTTAAAATGATGAACATGAGTGTATATGATACTACAGATTTTAATCAGTGACAACTATAACTGGAATAGAACAGAACCTGTAGAAAGTGTCTGGATAACTGAGCAAAAATTGAAATTCTTCCAAGAGCAGATGGCTGGTGAGGAAATGGCAATGTTCACTTTAGACCGTAAGAGCAGGGAGAGATAAGATAGGTATTGTACATAAGACTCATCAGAAAAAGGAAAGCAGCATGTTAACAATTCAATCTTATGTTATATACTATACTAGGGGCCCAGTGCACAAACTGGTGCATTTTTAAAGGAACTGTGGGCCGTGAGGCTGTGGTAGGTACAGGGGCGGGTCTTGGCCCATCCTCTGCACCCTTGCCTGGCCCCTCCCGCTGTGGCCCTAAGTCCCCTATCTGCCAGCAGGCCTGCTTCTGCTGCCGCTGCTCCCACGCATTGATGGCATTGGCTCCGCTCGAACCTGCTGATGGCACGGAGCAATTGTGGCTGGCGCCAGCAGTGGGTATGAGCAGTGGCTGCTGCACAATCGCCCCTCAGGAGCAGGGGGAGGTGGAGAAGCCCTCAGGAGTGATCAGGGCCGGCAGCCGCCACTCGCACACGCTGATGGCGCTGAGTGATCGGGACCCGTGCCAGGCACTGGCAGTGGGTGCGAGCAATGGCTCCAGTACCGGCTGTGGGTGCAAGTGGGGCCAGTGCTGGCAGCGGGTGTAAGCGCACAGCGGGACCACGGCGCACAGGAGCAAAGAATTTTCAGTAACTACCAGAGGCTCGCCCAGATGACAGCATCCTGCGCTCGCCTTGGTCTGGTGCCCCCGCTCACCTGCTCCACCATCCTGCTGCGGCCGATGCCCACCATGTTCCGCACATGCCCCCTGGTGGTCAGAACACATCATAGGGGCTGGTTGTTCAGTTGGTTGTTCAGTTGTTCCAGTTGTTCACCATTCGGTCTATTTGCATATTAGCCTTTTATTATATAGGATATTTTAAGAGCTAACAAATAGAGTACTTTATATGGCAGATATTATTCTGAGCACTTTACATGGAAGATCTTTTAATTTTTTAATCCTTGCCTGAAGATATTTTTCCTTTGATTTTAGAGAGAGTGGAAGAAAGAAGGAAAAACAGAGAGAAACATCAATGTGATAGAAACACATCAATTGGTTGCCTCCTGCATGCCCTGACCAGGACCAGGGCCGGGAAGGAGCCTGCAACTGACGTACATCCCCTTGACCGGAATTGAAACCAGGATCCACTGAGCCAAAGGGACTAGGGCTGGAAGATCGTTTTGAATCATCACAATCACCTAAGGAGATAAGTGCTTTTTAGAATCACTCAATATTTTATAAAAAGTAAGATGCAATATGTACTTGAAATTCTGTCTCTTAATTGTTCATGTGCACATACATACATAAACCCAGTTGCTCTGACCTCAAGCAAGAGAAAGTAATTACAAAGGTTAAAGGAATCATTGGTTTGTGACAATTATCAACAATGCCAAATGTGCATCAATCTGAGTACTAGTAAGAAATAAAGAGAATATCCTATAAATCCCATAATTATTACTCTAATTAATTTTACTTAAGTGCCTAGTGCCTGAGAAGTAAAAAATGATCTAAGTTCAATGTTATGCACCATTTGGCAATTAATACATATTTGTCCAGTTAATTGATGAAATTTAGTCAAACAGAATGAAGTTGACAATTCTCTGGGCACTAGTTGAATTTTTCACTCTAAAATTAGGCTCTAATGAAAAGATGATGAAAACTTAATTTCTAACCTGGCCTAGAGTATAATCTATATTAAAAGGTTTGTTCATTTTTAGTTATAGCATAACCACAGTAACCTAATATGCTAATCTCCAAATATTTAACATTATTCAAATTTATGTGGAGGTTTCAGTGAAATATGAAGAAATACAAACTTGTGTAATCATCTCAAGATTTAGATATTAGAGTTCTATAATATTAATTCAAAATGTTGATCCTTAAATGTTCTTTAGTTCAGAATTTTTACTTTGGCAGGGTTCTAAAATCATATATAGTTTATAATAAAATATGCATTTGAAAAGATCTAGTAGAAAACTGTTCACAATAACTTCACATAGTCTATTTCAAGTAGTTTTTGTTTGGCAGTGTCATAGAAGAAAACACTTCTTGACAAAAAATCTTTTTTGAGGTACTTATGGTGAAAGACAGTGCACCCAAAAATGCAAATTTCATATTGATAATAAACTCATTATATACGTATATGTAGCATGTGTGGGTTTTGTGGGCATCCTAATACATAATTTCCAGAATTTGCCCAACAAATTTGAGCAAGTTGTAAAATATTTAGTCTAAAGTAACAATTCTTTGTGTGCGAACATTTATTAATGCAATCTGAAATTAAGCATTGACTGGCAGTAAGTGGAAGAAAGAAAATATTCATAGGAGGGAAAGTATTAATAAAAGTAGCAGCCAAGACAAATCAGAAATAGGACAGAGACTGACAATTTTGTGGGAATGTTGACATTTATTGAGAAGCTGCATCTCAAATGATTCAGACACATGGGACAATGCATGAAAATAGAATCTCCTGAAGGATTTTTCATTATTATTGTGTAAAGAAACTCTCAGAGTCCAGCTCAGAATAAGGCGCAGACATTGCTGAGAAGATTAACTTAAGAAACTATTGAAAAATATAGGACAAAAACAAATATAGTGGAGATAACTAGGCAAGAAAGAAAAAGAGGAAAGCCAATTTTCTGACTCAGTGCAAAGATGAATATGATAATTTTATTATGGAGATAAATGTAAACTCTAACCTAGAAAAATACATTTTACAATGAATGGCCAGCATGGCTTTAAGCTATAGGACTGAACGATTACACAGTGTGCACTGGGGATCTGATTTCTTGATTTACCTCCCACCACTTATTCTTCCAAAAAAATTTAAAAGCTAAAACATAAAATAAGACTAATTAATTTTATATTATTCCCTAAACATATCCAATAAACAAAGATTTAGAAAATACACCATGAAGCATTTCATATCTTTATTAATGAAGTAGTCATACTTAATAGGATTAATTTAAAATTTAAACAAATGAATAATCTCAATAGGAAGATTTCAAATCATAAGGAAATGGATCTGAGCAATATTTATGGGTTTATGTCTTCATTTATAACTATTAAGTTATTTATATAACATTGAATAACAATTCAATACTTTCAGATTATGGTAAAACTATGTTCTTAAGTATACAAAAATTTATAAAGAATTTTTGTATTCATATACATTATTTTTAATAGAAAATATATAAGTAGAGAATCTAACAAAAGGGAAAATAAAAGCTCATCAGTCTTGAGGGCCAGAAGGATATTCTACTGCCTGTTCCGAGGTATGGATGGAATTTAAAGTATCCCATTCCAGCTAAATATCCCTGTACCATCATATTCTATCCTCATATAAATAATACTATATGAATCATGCAAAATATCTAGCATATAAAGTCACTAAAGGTATACTTCTTCATAATCTCAGGAGCACCTTTCTGTAAAGCAACCCTACAATTGTATAGCTTCCAGATGAATCTTTTAACACTTTCAAACCTAATTTCTGTCACTAAGTCACTTCTGCCAGACCTTCAACATTTTTTACATTGTAACATACCCAGAAAATAATAATGTTGATATGAGCATCCACACCTTGGTTGAGTCCTATTGAATTGCCCAAAATGGAGGGTTTCTCACTTTTTATATATCACCTAGCAAAGGCACACTAGTAAACTTGGAATTCTGGTTCACAGATACTATAAAGCCAATACAGTTTGTATAACCTGACCCAAGAAGCTGCCTACTTTCATTATCACCTCATATTCTGCTTTAACAGTTTCATATATTTACATAAACTCATATCTTTGTACAATTACAAAAATACAACAAAACTACCAGCACTTATTAAGATACTATATGTCAGTCACTATGCTCAACATTTGAATGATTTTATAATTATGATCTTCACAATTACTCTATGTGGGATGAGTTACTATCCTAGTTCTTAGCTGAGGATACTACAGCACAGGGATGGCCTCAGGGTATGGAGAAAGTAAGCATCAGCTCTAGAAATCAAACTCAGGTCTTCCTGATGCCAAAACAAATCTTTTGTTTTCTTCTTTTTTTTTTTTTTCTTCTTTTTTTTACTTTGTGAAGAATAGCCTAAAATTCCTACTCTTCCTTCATCTGCATCAGCACTCAGTGTAAGGTTTTATACACAGTAGAAATAAAAACAATACTTTTTATATAAATAAAAGACCATGTGAAGAGTTTGTTTATGCTATACTGATATGTCAGAGAATAATAAATATAGCAGGACAAACCTAGGTAGTTTGATTCTCAAAGTGATGTGACTGTGCCATTATTTTTATGAATATATGGTCTGGCTTTTAGAATTTTGTTTTAATTTTTGTTAAACTTCTTTACCCAATAGTTCATTGTGGCACAGTTTTATAACACCTCAAAGAACTAGCTAATTATGTTTAAACTCTCTAAGAGCAATGACTATAGGCATAAAAAGCCCAAGGAAACTGATCATAAACCTTTAGACCAGAACTTTTTAATCACTACTATAATTATTCTTATTCTTATATAGACTGAGTTCATTAAGACCATCTTTTTTTATACTATAATATCTTTAAAGTATCTCTTTTTGAAATGGTCATTGCCAGTTTTAGTCCCAAGCAGTATGTGCTGATTTTGTCACTAGAACTACTCTTGCTTTGATCTCTGTTCCAATGAACATAATGCACAACTTAGGGAATCTTTAGCTCAAACTTAACTAGTTGCTTCACGACAAACTTAGCATGCAAAGAAAACTAGCAACATCAGAGAAAATACTGTTTCAGTGTTGAATTTCTAGCATGAAACAAATTCAGTATCTAAAAAGATTTTAGTAATATTATATTTAATTTTTACAAATATTTTTATTGATTTCAGAGAGGGAGAGAAACTTCCTATATAATAAAAGCCTAATATGCTAAGTGTCCAGTCATCCAGTTAGCTGTTCAACCAATCAAAGCATAATATGCTAATGATATGCTAAGGCCGCTAAACTGCTCGCTATGACATGCACTGACCAGGGGGCAGACAGTCAACTGGTCGACCAGTCACTATTATGTGTACTGACCACCAAGGGGCAGACGCTCCAATTTGCAGATTAGCTTACTGCTGGGGTCCGGCTGATTGGGACTGAGTGAGATGGGCCAGACATGCCCTGTATCCCTCCCACAGTCCCTCCCTGGCTGGTCAACCTCCGTATCCCTCCCCGGCCCTGATCCCTCGACCTGGCCTGTGCCCTCTCACAATCCGGGACCCCTCGGGGGATGTCGGAGAGTCAGTTTCAGCCTGATCCTGCAGGTCAAGTCAAGGGACCCCACTAGTGCACGAATTCATGCACCAGGCCTCTAGTCAATTATGAGAGAGAATCATTGATTGGCTGCCTCCTACACATCCCCCATTGGGTTTCTAGCTTACAACTGCAATCTGGGCATGTGCCCGAACTATGACCTCCTGATTTCTAGGTCAACACTCAACCACTAAGGCACACTTGCTGGGCAATATTATACTTAGTTTTAAAAAGGTATAGTAGTTACATAATCAGGCTTCAATATATATTACATTTGTTGCTGTTTTAATTTAATATTAAATAATTTTTGTATTATTTGAAATTTTTTCCTAGTTATCATTTTTAGTATTAATATAAGATTTCATCATGTGAAACAATAATTTTTTAAAACCATATCATATCCTTAAGCATTCAGGGGTGGGGAACGTCCAGGCTTTGAGCCTTATAAAGCCTTGGAAATCATTGGTCTGGCCCTCCTAAGGCATTAGGGATGAGTTAATTAAGTGTTTGACCATATAAAACAGGCTAATTTTTAAGTTGATAATGTTTCAATGGCCTGCAAATCATGTTATAAATATCCAAGTGGCCATGGCAGAAAAAAAGTTCCCCACCCCTGATATATAGTTCAATACTATAGTATCGTGATCATTAGTGTTTTACTTTTCAGTTATTTATTTTGTTACAGTAGTAAGAAATAAAATTATCGAGTAAAAAAGTTTGGTTATTGTTAAGCCTGTTGTTACTTGCAAGGAAGAAATTTACATGTCATTTATTCATCTACACATTTATTATTGAGTGCTTACTATTCGATGGTGCTTCCCTTGGTGTTGATAAAATAAAATGAATAGTACACGATCTCTGAATTCATGGAGTTCCTTCTAGCGAGGGTAAGCAAACCCATAAGCAAGTATGTAGGAAATGTCCTGAATTTTTTTCCTTGCAATTCAGGACTAATATTCCCATAAGTATAAACGTAAACTAGGGAGGATGCATTCATTGTGGACTGTGGTTGTTGACTTTCCAAACAGCTTTAAAGCACAATTAACACCTGATCTATAATGTTTCATTTTATTGTCACCTTCCATTAAGTTATCAGATATATCTTGTGCCTCAGTACACATGATGCCTTGGCTTAGTGACATATTATTGCAGCCTCCATAGAACTGAATGGCAAATATTATTTATTTTATTTGCCCATCCACATGATATTTGCAAGCTTAATTTTCTAAGCATGTTCAAGTTACTTTTTATTTCTCTGTTTTTCACCAAAACATTTCAGAATCCTTGTTCATAAATTATTTAGCAAAACAGCATGGAATTTTTTAAAGGCCTTTAAAAATAGATTTTAATTACATGTTCTATTTGGAAGTACCAACACTAATACTCCTTATTGAAAATTGGAAGTCAGTTCGACACGATATTATATTAAATTCTGATTTTAATGCATGTTAAACTACTATCACCATGTTCAATAACAGCTTGGTTTACACTTTGCTGCTGATTTTCTTTAATAGCTAAAGTGGATTGACATTTGCCAATAGTTTACATGAAGTTTATAAATAGTAAAATAGGGTAGCATTTACCTTGTGAAACATTTTGGTTTTTCAGGACAAAGCTAAATTATAAAGTAGCAAAAATTTTATAGAAATTAGTTTGTAGCTTTGAATGTGTGCATAATAATAATTGAAAACATGTTGATGAGACTTGCATTATTTCAAATTCTGTCTATAAGGTGAGATTTCCTTCATATTTTGCATCAGCATATTTTCACACATGCACAATTAAAAATTACTTGGAATGTAACTGCATGCCACCAGCTATTAGCTTACTCAGAGTAATACTAGAATTATAACAAATAAAGAAAGGATCAGAATTCAAGCTGATCAGTAAATAAAGGTGTACAAAAGGAGGTAAATTTTAAGTAAATTTTAAATAGAGATTGAGGAATCCTATATAATAAAGAGGTAATATGCAAATTGACCCTTACGCCCTCACAAGATGGCTGCCTATGATCAGGTCGGCAAGGGGATTAGTGAGGGACGACCAAACAACTGAACAGCAGGCTGCGTGGGGTGACCAGGCTGGCAAGGGGGACAGTTGGGAGTGACAAGGCCAGCAGGGGGGCAGTTGGGGGCAACCAGCCCAGCAGAGGGGGGCAGTAAGAGTCAACCAGGCCAGCGGGAGGACAGTGAGGGGCGACCAGGCTGACGGGGGGGCAGTAAGGAGTGACCAGGCTGGTGGGTGGAGCAGTTAGGAGCGACCAGGATGACAGGGAGGGGGTAGTTGGAGGTGACCTGGCTGGCAGCAGGGGGGCAGTTATGGGGGACCAAGCAGGCAGGCAGGTGAGCAATTAGGAGCCAGTGGTCCAGGATTGTGAGAGGGATGTCTGACTGCTGGTTTAGGCCCGATCCCTGGGATCGGACATCCCCCAAGGGGTCCCAGATTAGAGAGGGTACTGGCTGGGCTGAGGGGACCTCCCCCCAACCCCCGTGCACAAATTTCATGCACCGGGCCTCTTGTCAATTAATGAAAGAGAATCATGAGCAAGTATAAGGGTATGTTCTTATTAGAAACAATTACTTAGTATAGTGAAATTATAGTTTATTTTTATAAGCTTTACTTATGATAAAAATTAAAGTCACACCTTTGTGAAGATGCAAGATATGATTATTTTAATAAAACTTTTGGGCATTTTAAGTGGTAGTACAGCAAGCTTTTCTCCGAAGTTGGCAGTGTTAGATACCAGGGGAAATGTGACTGTGTTTTTAAGTAGAATTCTATTGTTGACTGACCTGTGGTATTGAATGTCTGTGTTTCCTTTCGATGCGAAGGAAGGTTTGTGCATTTTCAAAAACTGACAATCGTCACAAAGCCAAAGAATAGTTATTCTCTAAACCTTGAAAGTGACTTTTGTGTGGCATGCAGCAAAATAGGGTGAGCATTTACCTTGTGGAACATTTCAGTTTTTCAGGACAAAGCTATATTATAAAGTAGCAAAAATTTTATAGAAATTCAGGAAAGTTAAAATCCATATGCGCTCTTGGTAGAGACATTTTATTATAACAAGAAAAATGTGTTGATCTCAAGTGGAGAGATTAGGTCATTTATCAAATAGTGTTACTGTTTCTGATAACACAGTTAACATATACTTTTCAAATCTCAATAGAAGTAAGCTTGCTCAAATGGAACTTACTCACCTGAATTGGTGAGATTGATTGTTATGAGTAAAGGTTAAAACATTCTGCGAAAATTTTAAACCATTCCATTTATGAAAGAAAAAGTGTAAAATTAAAAATAGTTAAATAGCAGTAGTTCAATTATAAGCATAGACATTTATTGAGTTTTATTGTGAGCCTGACAATGTGCCATTGGTTTATCCATGGCTTATGTTGTTATCAAAATAATCCTGTGGCATAGGAACTAACATTATCTCTACCTGCTGATAAGAAAAATGTGTCAAATAAGTTGCCCAAATACTTGACACTACTTAAAACATGTGCATGTTAGATTTTCATAATTTTAAAGGAATAATTTATGTTCTATAAAAATTAATACATCTAAAATAAGCATAAATGACTCTTTATTGATTTTTTAAAAATCTCTAAGATAGAGTATTCTTTCAAATGTTATTAAAATGAGAAATATTAATAAAATTATTTATTGGGTGATTTATTTTTGTTTTAAACTGGCAATGATTTTTTAAGGTAATTGAATATCTCTTTTCTTTACCATATAGATGTCATTTTAAATAGAAAACATCTATTCCCATACTTAATAATAATAATAATAATAATAATAATAAATTACCTTCTTGGAGAGATATTTTCCTATGACAAAAATGGAGACGTATTAGAACTGTAAAAATAAAAATAATGATAATAGCAAATAAATCTACATTTTATTTACTCATTGACAAATACTGTGTTAGCAGATTTCCACATTGTCTAATTAAATTCTCTAACAATCTTCAAATGTTTGTATTGTTATCATGTTATCAATTAAGAGAGTGAATGGCTTAATATTTTACCAAAACAACACTCCTAGTAAGTGGCCAGACTAATTCCATAACCCTAGTCTTTGTTATAACAACTATTAATTCTTAATCAATATGAATTAATTTTCTAAGGAAAGTGTTTTGAGTAAGGATAACACTTTATTCCTGGATATTGTTATATGTATCCAGGAATATGGATATATGTTAGGACAGTAAACATCCACCTAAATAATCAATTTAAGAACCCATTTTGAGAGATGAAAATTGATTTGTTTCTTGTTAGAAAATTGGTTCCTAATGATCATTTTATTTCTTTTTGTTCTTTGTGGTTTTTTGTTTGTTTGTTTTTAATCCTCACCCAAGGATGTTTTCCCATTGATTTTAGAGAGAATGGAAGAGAGAGGGAAAGACAGAGAAATATCGATGTGAGAGAAACACACTGATTGATTGCTTTCTGCATGAGCCCTGACTAGGGCCAGGGAGGAGCCAACAACTAGGTACGTGCCCTTGACCGGAATCAAACCCGGATCCTTTGGTCAGCAGGCTGATGCTCTATCCACTGAGCAACACCGGCGAGGGCATTATTTCATCTCTTTTTATGTGAATTTTGACTTCTAGTAAACAATATATCTGCAACATAAAAATAATAGTTCCAGTAAGTTTAGTTTTGATTAACAGCTTACTAGTAAAGCTTTGAAAATATTTTTATATTTATTGAGTTATAACTTATAATTTATATACCACTTATTTTCCAAATGGAAACAGTATGTTATATATAAATTTTAAATATCTTGAAGGCAGTAATTAATTTTTGTGACACTTTTGTCACATAAAATCTACTTTTGTTATTCTTCTTGTATAAATATTTTAGATTTCTATTTAATATTGATAGAAAAAATTTATCTGGTGACACTAAATTCCAAAATGTGTTTTTATAGGTGGCTTTAAAAAAAAAGAATAAACTGATTAATAACAACATAATTATAAGAAGCAAATGCAAGTATTCAACTGACCATTTCTTTTTATAAAACGATAAGAAAAAAATCTTAATATTTTGAGGAAAGCATTTTTTTAAGAAAAGGAATATGAACTAAATGCTTAGTAATTATTTAAATTAGCATGGGGATAGAGTTGGGAAAATTGAATAATTATGTTAACATCTTTTTAAATTATTCTTTTTAAAAAATATATGTTTTTATTGATTTTTTTAGAGAGAGAGGTAAGGAAAGAGAGATAGAAAAATTAATGAGAGAGAACATTGTTTGGCTGTCTCCTGCACACCCCTCATGGGGGACTGTGCCCTGACCAAGAATTGAACCCATGACCTCCTGCTGTACGGGTTGACACTCAACCACTGAGCCACACCAGCTGGGCTGTTATATTTTTTAATCTACAAATTATTAGTTATAAATGTGATCACAAATTGTTTGCTGAGCAACATTTAATCTTTCTGCAAGTTGCTTTTGAGTTTGACATGCATCTTCATTCAATAATGCTTGTAATTGTTGGTCTTCAAACTTTATCGGTTGACCTGGATGTTCTTTGTTTTTCACAATGAAATCATCACTTTTATAGCATTTAAACCAGCATTCACAAGTATCTTGAGATGGAGCATGTTCACCATAAGCTTCCCGAAGTATTCAGCAGCACTTTTCTTCAAAATAAATGAATTAAAACTTCCCACAAATGCTTTTTTTTGGCATGAAATTGGACATTTTTAAGTGTAAAAATATCTATGATGTTAACACCTTCAGAAAATTTGACATATGAAGTTTTGAAGCTTGCTTTCAAGACAACAAAATAACATACATATCAAATCACATATATCAACATATGTGTAACTCCATCTATTGAAAAAAATTCGCATTATTAACCAGTACACCTAGTAATTTCCCCTCTTTAACATTACTAAATGTATTAAAATGAAAAACACTTGCAATTTATAAAATAGTAACTTGATAACACACATTTCTCAATAAATAGCAATAGAAAAGAGTAACTTCTACCTACAAATTAAAGGCCAAATGTGGAGAGAGAGAGAATGAGAAAAATTTATATTCCTATCCCTCACTCAAATTTTAGGGGAAAGGTTTTGATATGAGAGTTAAAGATGAAATTAGATTTAATTTTATTCTTTTAATAACGTTTTATTTTCAAAGCTCTACTTTCTGATAATCAACCTATCAAAATTTTGAACAGAATATTACTATCAAAATAAAGTCATACAAATGCATTAACCCATGACAAGTTTATAATAGCGACTTTCCCATGTAAGATATTTTATTTCAAGGTGGTAGATTAAATATACACAAAAAGAATAATAAAAATGTTATTATGAAACCCAATCATCTATCGTTTAGAATGGAGGTGAAATAAAATTCTTGCCAGGTAACTGTGTTTTCCCAGAAGATAAATTCATACATCACAATGTCATGATATTTATATTGCAATTTTGCCCTGACTTTTTGCAATGCAAGGTTTTACATGATACCAATGTCACCTTAAGTCCCAGAACATGATTCTAAAACTATGCACTACCTCTAAGTAGTAATACAAAACAGAGACTAATCCCAAGTAGGATGAGTACTATTGATTGATATTAGGGAAAGTAAACAAGCCTCTTCTTGTTAGTATACAGAAATAAGAATGGATAGAATTTTGCAGCTGACTTTTTTCAAGACAACAAGTAACTACATTTGGTAAAAGTAATATGTTTATAAAAGCAAAATACAATTTTTAAAACTGTCATCAATGCTGCAGCAAGCATACAGGACAATATCTGTCTTACACTGTGACAGGAGAGTGAGGCCAATTACAGACCAGGGTCTTTTGTATTACATTTAAGAGGGAATTAAATATTAAAAGGAAGGAACATATTTTTAAAAGAAGAATATATAAGAAGAAGGACAAGAAGATAACATTTGGCTTTTATATAGTAAATATATTTTCCCCAAATAAGCCACTTGGGGACTACAGAGGTAATTATAGGGACTATAAAGGTAGAAATAATGACTGAACAGATTCAAGCAAAATGTATCAAATAACTGGCTATATTTAATAAATTTGTTAATATCTGGGAATTGATGTTAGCTGGTCAACCTAAGGATTTTAATATAATTACAAAAATATACAGAATTAAAATATTAGCTCATATTAAGAAAATCTATTCATGTTATTAAGAATAAACTGAGTACAGAAAAACTTGAGCATATATTTTTGGCATAAAAGAATAATCTATTTGTCAGAAGGTATAAATTTAGGGAAGATGATATAATTAAGAATAAAGTTATTTTATAATTTTGAGAAGAGTGTTAACTTTAAGTTCTTTTACTGGAGTCTACCACATGAACTAGGATATCTTCTCATATAGTACAACCATGATGCAAGTTCCTCTTTGAAATGAAATACCCTAGCCCTGGTTGGTTTGCCTCAGTGGACAGAGCATCAGCCCGAGGACTGAAGGGTCCGGTGTTTGATTCTGGTCAAGGGCACATGCCCAGGTTGCAGGCTTGATCCCAAGTAGGGGGCGTGTTGGAGGCAGCCAATCAATGATTCTCTCTCATCATTGATGTTTCTATCTCTCTCTCCCTCTTCCTTCCTCTCTGCAATCAGTAAAAATACATTAAAAAAAAAAAAAGAAATACTCTATCACTTAATTGTATCCAAAGAAGTTTTGGTGCATATTATTATTTTCAAAGAAAACCACTTAAATTTCATTCTGGAAAAGCTGAGTGACCTGATTGCTTTGAGGTGGTAGTCTGCTCAAAGGTAGCTAGGTGGGCTGCTTACTTTTAGCATTATTTCCTTTTTTATATTTATGTTTATTCCATTTAACATAATAAATTATATGATATACATTACTAATATTTTAAAGTCCATGTGAAGGCTGGATTGACTGTTTTCTTTTATATATAAATTTTTATTGATTTCAGAAAGGAAGGGAGAGGGAGAGAGAGACAGAAACATCAATGTTGAATTGATCAGCTGCCTCCTGCATGCCCCACACTGGGGATTGAGCCCACAACCAGGGCATGTGCCCTGACCAGGAATCGAACTGTGACCTCCTGGTTCATAGGTAAATGCTCAACCACTGAGCCATGCTGGCCAGGCTGGATTGACTATTTTCATTTGTGGATGTGTTTGAAAGACGTGTGTACACTTTTTATTTGGAGTAATTTCTAGTAATTAGCTTCAGAAGATGTAAATTTTAACGTTCTGTTTTCTTTAATCATTTGAGAAAGCAACAGTTCTATTGAAATGGGAAGGAACACTGCTTTTGTTTTTATAATACATTATAAAATATATAAGAAGAATAAAAGAGTTTCTAACACACTTAATTCTCTGGATATAGCCTCCGAATGTATCAATAATATTTCTAGCAGTAGGTACAGTATTTGTCCTTTTATTAGTATTATTTCTTAACTAGAGGATCGGTGCACAAAATTCGTGCACAGGGGGGTGTGTGTCCCTCAGCCCAGCCTGCACCCTTTCCAATCTGGGACCCCTCAAAGGATGTCCGACTTCCCATTTAGGCCTGATTCTATTGAACATCCCTCTCACAATCCAGGACTGCTGGCTCCCAACTGCTTGCCTGCTTGCCTTCCTGATTGCCCCTAACTGCCAGCCTGATCACCCCTTAACCACTCCCCTGCCAGCCTGATTGATGCCTAACTGCTCCCCTGCTAGCCTGTTTGCCCCCAACTGCCCTCCCCTGCAGGCCTGGGTCCCCCCCAACTGCCCTTCCCTGCAGGCCTGGTTGCCCCCAAGTTCCCTCCTCTGCTGGCCTGGTCACCCCTTACTGCCCTCCCCTGCAGGCTTGATCGCCCCCAACTGCCCTCCCTTGCAGGCCTGGTCCCTCCCAACTGCCCTCCCCTGCTGGCCATCTTGTCGCAGCCATTTTGTGTCCACATGGGGCAGCCATCTTTGACCACATGGGGGCAGCCATCTTGTGTGTTGGAGTGATGGTCAATTTGCATATTGCTCTTTTATTAGATAGGATAGAGGCCTGTTTCATGGGAGGGGCCAGCTGGTTTGCCCTGAAGGGTGTCCCGGATAAGGGTGGGGGTTCCCTTGGGGCATGGGGCAGCCTGGGTGAGGGGCCTGTGGTGGTTTGCAGGCTGGCCACGCCCCCCAGACACCCCAGCGGAGGACCTGGTATCTGGGGTTTATTTATCTTCTATAATTGAAACTTTGTAGCCTTGAGCAGAGCCAAGCCTCCTGTTCCCTCAGTGGCCACAGCCATTTTTGTTGGGTTTTATTTATCTTCTATAATTGAAACTTTGTAGTGGAGGCCAAGGCAGGCCAGGGCTGCAGGAGCTTGGCTTCCTTCATCACCGGAGGCAACTCAAGCCTCCTGCTCTCTCCAGCTTCGTGGCTGCCGCCATTTTTGTTGGGATTAATTTATCTTCTATAATTGAAACTTTGTAGTGGAGGCCAAGGCAGGCCAGGGCTGCAGGAGCTTGGCTTCCTTCATCACCGGGGGCAACTCAAGCCTCCTGCTCTCTCCAGCTTCGTGGCTGCCGCCATTTTTGTTGGGATTTATTTATCTTCTATAATTGAAACTTTTTAGCCTTGAGTATAGACCTTGGCTGGCCAGGGTGGCAGGGAAGCTTGGCTTCCTCCATTGCCGGGGAAATCCAAACCTCCTGTTCGTTGCAGCTCCATGGCCATAGCCATCTTGGTTGGGTTAATTTGCATACTTGCTCCTGATTGGCTGGTGGGTGTGGCTTGTGGGTGTAGCGGAGGTACGGTCAATTTGCATATTATTCTTTTATTAGATAGGCTTTTTTTTTCATAAATACTAATCTTCATTGTTTTACCCAAGGGAAAAAAAAATAAGTCAGTTATGCAGCGACTCTTCCCAACATTAATATTCCATTATATCAAGCTCATATGTGGAAATTTATGTGGTGACCTTAAAGATATTAGAGGCCAAGAGGTATATCCAGTGACTAAAGTTGAATAAAGACTGCCCTCAGTAGGATTTCTCTTGCACGGTCAAGATTCACATTTGCTTGCAAGACATGGGTTTCAAATATTTGATGATAATCTCTACCTGAGATTCAAATCAATTAGCTATTTCTGAACTAACACCACCGGTTGTCTTAGGTTTTAAATGTTTATTTGAGTGTCATATATGAGCTAAAGTTGCACTTGATTGTTTCCGACAGTGTTGCCCTCAATGTAGGCAAGTGCATACAAAAGGAGGAGCTAGCAGCAGCATAGGATATGAGAGAAGAAATATCTTTAGACAGGCTGAATTCAATTCTGAACTCAGAAACTCTGAATACACTAAAAATACTCCTATCTGGATCTAGATATGGCAGTCAGATAGATTGGCAAGTAATGGATAAGAATAGAATAGATAATGAGAATTATGGCAATGCTATTTTCACTATAAATTCTCAATTGACAGTTATCAACATCTCACTTCTATGTTCTTTATGATACGTTTTAAAGAACGTTTTCCAATAGTTCTGACTCTAGAAAAATCAAATGGATAGCAACATGTTACTTCTATGTTCCCACTTCCTGCTTCTCACATGCGAATATAATTTTGAATGATTTGGAACTGATCTTCATCTTGCAGGTGAGCCTGTTAGAATGATTATAAATTCCATTTATAATACTCTAGCTGCTAGAGGAGTTTTATGGATTATGGCTGTGGAGAGAATTTACTGTCCAGAAAACATTATCTTTAATTTAGTGACTAAACTAGCCTCTAATTTATTTCTTGAAGCCTCCACCAGAAATAATTTATTTTTTTTAAAAAACATAAGACCTCATGGGTGCTTTTCTTATCATATTTAAAATACTTGGTTCAAAGTTCAATGTTTTTATAGCTGTGGTGTTACAGTGGAGTTATTTAACTGGCATAAAATACATTTAAAACAAAGGAAAAGAGAAATCATTATATATTTACAGGTCTTTGCTGATGTACCGTTAATTGTATGTGGACCTTAATTTATTCTTTCTGCTATTTTTCAAGCCTGACTATCAATATTGAACTTCAAGTATATGTTTATCCCGAGGACTATATTAGGAGGCGTTAATTTTGTGGGCTCTGCAGATCACTGAGAGCCATTGTACTACCTTCCCAGTCCCTCTGCAAGGCAGGGGCTTTACTAACAACTACGGGATCCTTCTCCCAAACTATGACAAGCCAGCCATGATCATCAACAAAAACGCAGTTCCTACAAAACACGTATGTTGGGATAATTTTGTCCACAAACTGTAGGTATCCCTTGAAGAATGAACAAATAGAATATAAACATGTTTGTTATTCTTTAAAGAGTTGCAAACAAAATAGGACCTATACTTTATGGAAAGTTCCGCTTTAAATGCCTTACTTAAACCAAGAAAATTGAGATGTTTTCCACTGACGAATAAGTGAAATGATGCTGGGAAAATACTAGTATTGGTGAATTGAGATAATCTTTGCTTTTGGTCCTACTAAGAATCTGAGAGATGTAAGAATTTGGCTTTCTCAATAACTCAGCACGACTGTCAGAGAATCATAGCGAATCTGACTCAACATTGAAGTATTGGTCATAAACTCTTCTTAGAATCAGATTAATTTCTCTCTTAAGCACTTCATACCTCTAATATAGCAATAAACACCAAGTTTTAGTCAAGTAGAAAATTATTTCTGCCAATTAGCAATCTTCAAAATTTGAGAGTATTCTTCACATAGGAAGAATGTCACCTCATGGCTATAATGAAGATTCATATCCTGATTGTATTTCACCTCAGAGTGACAACAAAAATAAAAGTTGTTCTGACATCTAAAATTTAAAAAAAGCAAAAATTCAATATTTTGGTCAAAATAAAATTGACATTTTAAGTATTTTCTAGGTCATAACATTTAATAAATACAATCTCCAGACTAAAAGAAACTTCTTTATTCTTAAAAATTATAGTCTTTCTGATAAATTTATCAATAAATAAAAAAATTTAAATTTCTATTTAAAACTCACTGAGTCTGTATATTATTCTCAATGAGGTGCTTAAAAATATTCGCTCTCCCCTGATGATCCTAGGAAGTCCTAGATTCTGATTTATTAAATATTTCATTATTTATCAAGCCTCAGTTTCTATTTTTTAAGCTTACACATCTGAATAGGCATATGAGTTACTTTAGTTCAATTAGAGGATACTAGAAAAAGAGTTGTTCTTTGTTTAACATATGTGATAGAAAAAAAGCCTTTTTGAACTTTCACAGCTTCAAAAATTTTTAGTAGATGCTGTTTTCTTTACCTTTGGTATCAGACTTCAAAACAAAAATATATTTTCTGTATATGACATCTTTTGTAGGTACTAACAAATTAAATACATTTCTTCTACCATAAATGGGCCGTATAAAAATATGCACAGACCCAAACAAACAAAAACACACACCAACAAACACTACTTACTAAATGCAGACATTTAGAAAGCATCTTATATACTGTAAGAATTCTAACTTCACATAAAAATAAGCGTGACATCTCTGAAATCACTAAAAAATTATGACGCTCATTTTATTTACTCTGTTTCTGGAAGAATCGATTGGGGAGATGATTGCTAACCAATCAATTATTATTATCTAACAGGAAAGAAATTCCAAAATTTCTTGGTTGCCCTATGAAGCTACTCCATATACCAACTAAGTCTGCCTTCATAGGGTCACTGGGCAATTATAAAAGTTTTATACCTACATATATCTCAAACTAAATTCAACATCTACTTTCCCAGCCATAATTATCTTAAGAATCAATGCTGGCTTCTACTTGGTTGCTCAAGCCAAAAGCCCAATAGTTATATGATGGGCTTTACTTTTTTATCCATCCAATCTTATGTTATAAAATCTTATGTCATAAAAATGATCATTCTCATGCCGGGTCATTTTTCATTTAGGTCCTCATTACTTTTCACCACAATATTGAAATAGTACCCAATATGTCCTTCTGTTACTTTCTTTCTCTTTCTTTCTTTCTTTCTTTCTTTCTTTCTTTCTTTCTTTCTTTCTTTCTTTCTTTCTTTCTTTCTTCCTTTCATTTCTTTATTGATTAAGGTATCACATATTTGTCCTCATTCCCCCATTCCCATCCCAAACCTCTCCGCATGCATTCCCCCACCCCCCTGTTGTCCATGACCACTGGTTAGGCTTATATGCATGCATACAAGTCCTTTGGTTGATCTCTCCCCCTTACCCCACCCTCCCCTACCTTCCCTCTGAGGTTTGACAGTCTCATCGATGCTTCCCTGTCTCTGGGTCTGTTTTTGTTCATCAGTTTATGTTGTTCATTATTTCCCCTAGATGAGTGAGATCATGCAATACTAGAAATATACTTATAAGAACCAAAAATGAGACAAGCAATAATGATTATGCTGAGAGGCAAATGAATCAGTCTGTAGTGAGTTTCCTTCTGGGCCAACAGTTCTTTTGAGTCCCAATTTCAATGTCAAACAGTTCCTTATGTGTACATGTCATCAATGATATTTCAGTTCTGGATGGTGGACAAATGGTGGTAATGCAGGTCCAACCCTCTCTGGTTTGGTCCTGGGCAACCTGCAGCGACGCACAGCTGCTAACTGCTAGTATGGCAAGGTGTCATCAGCGTCTTCCATCTCTGGACTGTTTCTCTTCTGTCTTCATGGCTGGAGCAGTCCTGTCAATTCCTCTCTGTTGCAGGAATCCACATGGTCTTGGAGGTGTTTTCTGAAAATATACAAACATATTCTCAACCAAAAGTTAATAAAGGAATCCTTTCTATAAATTTGACTTGGGATCCTTTTTTATTTTTTGCCCAAACGATTTTCCTTTGGCTTGTTTTGACACCATGTGTGTTTTTCATGGGTGTCTTGCTGTTAGCATTTCAAATGAAAGTTAATTTTCTAAAGTAAAAATTTTCTAGATGTAATTTACTTACAGGATATTTTTTCTTACATGATATTCTTCTACTATCCCCCCTTTTTTGATTTAAATATTAGGAAGCTTTTGGAAATTTTATTTACTCATATTTAATCTAGTGCCAAAGAGTTTTTTGAGACTAGATATTTCATCGTGTCATTCTCAAATATTTATATTTTTGAGAACATTCAAAAACCCATAACTTTCATGGAAGAGTTTATTCAACAAATATTTATTGGTATCTACTATACATCTGGCACAGTTCTTGGGGGCTAGGTATACAGCAGTGAGCAACAGTAAAAGAAAGAAAGAGATACAAGAATAGGGAAAAAGGAGATGCAGGAGGAGGAAGAGGAAGAGCAGGAGGATGTGAAGGAGGTGGAGGTGAAGAGAAGGGAAGGAAGATGTTCAAACACTTTTGCAAACAACTAATTGTCCCTATTTTAGATGGGTAGATGATAGATAAACACATTCAAAATAGAACATATATTTAATATACTTCTGAATCAATTTTTCCACCTTTTACTTTAAGTTGTGAAGTTCCTAAATGTGTTCTATTGCAATTAGGTTTATTTCATTTTAAACTAACTTTGTTTATTTTAATTCTTTGAAAGAAATTATTTGGACACTTCTTATATACAAAGCATAGTACTAGGTATGATTGAAATTTGAAAAATATACTTAGTAAAAGAGAAAATTCATGTACACCTATAGGTGTAATATAAAGATACAGGTAATAATAGAGAAATAATTCTATAAATTTAAAGAAGAGAAAAATGACTTTTTGAAGGAATATTAGTATGTAAGAAAATGTATTTTATTTAAGCATTGAACAGAGATACAGAGAAAAACTTTTCAGGAAGAAAATAGCAAAAGTAAAGTTAAAAATTCTGAAGTTTGTGTTATGTATAAATAGTTGTTCATATTTTAAAGTTTTTGGCTGTTAAGTAAAGTTTTTATAGTTAATTGCATAAATAACTGAAAGCCACGACAGAATTTTAATAGAAAATTGAGATTGACTGAATAATGCTTCAAGAAAAAATGTTATTTTATCAACAGTATCTGTAAAAGTGGTGAGAATTCTTTTAAAAGATCATTTACGCCCTGGCTAGTTTGGTTCAGTGGATAGAGCATCGGCGTGCGGACTGAAGGGTCCCAGGTTTGATTCCAGTCAAAGGCATGTACCTTGGTTGTGGGCACATCCCCAGTAGGAGGTGTGCAGGAGGCAGCTGATTGATGTTTCTCTCTCATCGATATTTCTAACTCTCTATTCCTCTCCCTTCCTTGTAAAAAAAAAACAATAAAAAATATATTTAAAAATAAATAAATAAAAAGATCAGTTAGGATAGAGATGACATATATATGGGTTGATGAAGATCTAATGGAGAGGAAAAGACTTAGGAGTGGATCCATGAAGTATAAAGTTTTCTGAAGATATTTGTGAAGATGAGAAATAGTGAAGATGTGTATTTTAAGGAGTAAGATAGAAAATAAGTCAATATTCTTTAATAATAACAGCATATTGTTTAAACGAATATTTTTACTAATCATGTTTCTGATTATCACACTGTGCTTTAATTGAGAAAAATATTGCCTTTGACCCTTACTTAAGGAAACAGAAGATTAAATAAATTAAGTCATTTCCCTCAGGGTCACACAGACAATAACAAGGTAAAATTTAAGTTCCAATTCATTTTTTTGAAATCAGTGCTCTACCCCTGAAAATGTATGAGCTCCATATTAGAAAATGTAGAGTACAATGATGAATAAGATTCATTACCTTCCTAACATATTCCATTGTACTATCTATTATCAACTATGAGATGATGTAATGGAGATTCAAAGTGTAATAAGCAAATAGAGAAAAACTTTAACTGGTTTAACTACACAGAGGACTATATAGAGAAAATGGAAATTATGCTGAATTATGAAGGATTACCCATTGCTCTGCTATTAAAGAAAGAAGTGGTTATTCAAAGTATAGGAAATATTATTATAAAGGAAGGAGGAAAAATGGAAACAGGTGAAGACATATTCAGGGAATAGTGAGTGTGCCTTATGAAAGCAGCATAGAATATTTATGGACGAATGAGTAAAGATAGTAAAACTAAATGCTACATACTTACCAAGCTACTTAATGCTCTGACAGATAGCTCAGATTACGTTATTTAGTAACAATGACGCCTTTTAATGTTTTTCTAAAACATTCAGGGCTTGACATGATCAGAAATGTGAATTAGGGTAATTGTTATGTGTAGGTAATCAAGATTGATTCTGGGATAAATGGGGTATGTTATGTTTAAGGGTGAAAAGCTTAGGACTTTATGGTATTTTCTATCCTAAGAACCATAGAAAACAAGAGTGGACCTGAGCACACAGAGTGTGCAGCTTAGCTTTAGAAAAGAGAGCACACATATATGTTGTCCTCTGAGATCATTGGGAATTTTGAGGCAGCAAGTGGAAATTTAGACAGATATTGAGAAAATAAAGAATTTAGGGTGATTCCCCCCAGATAGTCTCAAAGTGTCAACTTGCAAATAAAAAGCTAAAAAGTTCTCTGAAAACAGTTATCAGCAAGAAGCACTATAAAAAAGCATTAATATTTAACTGAAGCGTGACTATAATAGCCATTGGATGCTTCTCAGTCTGCCTTTGGAGCACCGCAAATGTACACTCATCTTTCATACACAAGCATCTAATGTCTGACACTTTATTCTCTTAATAGGAGTGGATATGGAAGTAGCATGCTATCTTCTATTATACCAATAGCTTTCCTAAGCCATCATGTCTTACTCTTAATTGTCCTTGTCATCCTTTTCCGAATTTCTCTACCATTTACTATTCCAGGCTTCAGAATATTATACTTGATACTGTGCAGTATGTGAATGTATATGTACATTTTCAAATATCATTAGGGAAACTCCAGGGCTTAAAATCCCCTTAAATATTATACACATTCCATTCAAAATGCCATTTGCAATTTTGAGAGAAGGGCTGAAACTGAATCAAAGTATTCATGGTAGATAAAATTGAAACAATAATTTTAGGGGAATATAGGCGTGCTTAGGGAATTTTTAGAATCGGGGTCCATGGAAAAACACAGGGCTACAGATTGGGAGAAGGTACATCTCCATAACACAAGGAAGCCAGGTGCAGGGAGCAGCAACATTTGCATTTACATAAGACAAGGGAGCTGGAAGTAGCCAAAAGTCTATATTTACAAAATAAAGAAGAAGAAAGAAAGCCAGAAATAAAAGAACAATGAGGGAGGAGGGCATTACATGTCCCATGTGGTGTTTGACCTTTGAATTCAGGAGTTACTATAGTTACCAGTCTAAGGGAATAGTGACCAATCAGAGGGGATATCAAGGCACCAGGATCTGCAGCCTTTATAAGCCATAGGGAAAAGGAACCCAGTGGGACTCTTGGGAGTCCATTCTGTGGGACCCTTTCCCCCGCCCCATGTGGGAGTCTGTACTTGTTCTTCAATACATTTCCACCCTTGTTATACTTCTCTTTGTCCATGGATTCATTCTTCGACTCTGGCAGACAAAGAATCCGGGTTCCAGTCCAAAAATTCCGTATCAAAATTAATACATGATTCTTTAATGAATGCTATGAAATTCTTTATATTTTTCTTACAAAAGTTTCAAGGGTATTCAAACATAAGCCTGTGTTGTATTATTTGTTTCAAATTAAATTGGATTAATAACCTAAAATATGTAACACAATTTTGTAGTATTTCTTAAACTTTACTAATTTTGCCTTAAGATGGCAGTGTTGTTCTTCTTAAGATTTTGAAAAGTTTTGAAAAAAGGCTACATGAGGAAAGCATAGGTTTTCTAAATACTCTCTTACTCTCAAACATGAAAACCCGTGCTTATCAAAGAATTGGGTAAATGCAATATACATACAGATTAAACTGAATGTCTATACAAACAGTGATAATGGGTAAAAACACAAACAGTGCAAATCTGATTGACATGTTAGTTAATTAAAAGCAACAAGGAGAAAACGTTTTGGATCACAGAGGGGATTACACACAGTGACAAGTCTTCCAAATTATTTTGTTTCAATGACGAAAGAAGAATCAATAAATGAAATTAAAAACAAACAAAGAAATCCTCTAGGAAGATATTCCTTGTGAGTAAATGCGGTGAAAATACCAGCTTATATAGAAAACATCTAATCAGACAGAAGCCCAATTATGATAGTAAGACAGGATGCAGAACTGTGTGAAAGGAGAGAGATTCCTGATGATCGGTTGCTGGGGAGCACTTTTCTCACAAGTTTCATTCACGTTCAGTGTGGCTGACCCAGGTTTGGTCAACAGCCTTACAAACCTTTACAGCCCGAGTAACTTAAAATACAAAGTGCAGCAACCATACTTCTGAGCTTCTGAGTTATTTAATAGAACTTGTAAAGATTTTAGTCGTGCAAGTCTGTCTTAAGTGCTCGAGCATAAAAATGATGATGAATTTACAGTCTCATCATAGGTCACATGTATAAAAAATTAAAGAAGCGAGAGGTATGATGTTAAAAAGTTCATACAAAAAAAGTGTTTTTAGGGCCTATATGCCAAGTTAATAAAAGTATACATTTAGAGAGGAAGGGAGAGAGATAGAGATGTATTGCATCACTATAATTGTTTACTTTATCAGGCAGTTGTCATTTAATATTTTATTGCCTTTTGAATCAAATGTAATTTCCTGACCTTAATATTGACTGTTCTACAAATCTCAGGCCAACCTACTTCAATCTCACATACCTTTATGCCAAAACAGCCATGAAAACTAAGATACAGCTTTTTAAAAAACTTATAAACCCTAAAACACATATATCTATTGAACTCATCTAAGAACATTTTTTCTGCATGAGATTTCCTTTCCAGAGTTTTTTTTTTTTTTTTTAATTAGACTGCTTACTCTTTCTGAAATATCATTTATAATCCTATATGCCATGGGACCAATTAACATGATTAAGAAACATACTTAAAAAAACAACACAAGAACCAGTGTGCAGAGCAAATGAATGGAATCTTAACAAGGAAAGAAAAGTATCCAAAGAATTATAATCATTATTTCAAATATAGAAGGAGTAATTTGAGATATTTCAAATTATGTATAAAAGAGACAAATTAAAATCATTCAGTTCTTCTTTGTTATTAGACAAAATGGAGACAGAGTCACAGAATTTGAGATGTTCCCCAGAAATTAGAAAAATCATTTGGTCAAGCTCCCAAAATGCATATCTTTTCAGCCTCCATTAATAGTGGTTTCACTATTTGGACAGGAACAGCTTGTCTCATCATAGGACAACTCACATACTAAGAATGTTTACTTTAATTTCAAATTGCAAAATGGTTCTCTGAGAATTATGTACATTGCCTCAAGCTCAGCTCCTCAGAGGTACCTCAGAGTCAATCTATCATGATTGGCTCTGTCTCTGTCTTCTCTCACCCCATCTACAATATAGTGTATTGCTTTATTTTCAAGAATATTGTATGTATTTTTTTTTCCATGAATGACAACATAAGCCCAGTATTTTCAGTTTTCTTATAAAAATTGTTTGACAATTGGAAATAAGACCAAATGATGGATGGTGCATTCTTTCATTTTCATATAGGGGTTTACCCTCTATATGTATTGTATAGGAAAAGGTATTTATTTAACCTCTTAGTTCACTATTCATTGAAGGTTTAAGAGAGACATCATTTGGCTTTTTTGTTTGTTTGTTTCTTTCTTTTTACATCTAGGGATCATTTTCAAATTTCATCTTTTTTTAAGGTATAATTATTTGACATAAAATTATAACATATTTAAACTGTACATTGTTATTTTATTTATACATTGTGAAAAGATTCACCCATCTAGTTAATTAACATATCCATCAATGTGCACACACATACACACACACACCACATTTAAGTTCTACTCTCTTAGTAAATTTTAATTATACAAAACTGTTGACTATAGTCCACCATGTTTAACATTAGATCCTCAGACCTTATCTTATAGCTATTGTACCCTTTTTTTTTTAAATATATTTTATTGATTTTTTTACAGAGAGGAAGGGAGAGAGATAGAGAGCCAGAAACATCGATGAGAGAGAAACATCGATCAGCTGCCTCCTGCACACCTCCCACTGGGGATGTGCCCGCAACCACGGTACATGCCCTTGACCGGAATCGAACCCGGGACCCTTCAGTCCGCAGGCCGACGCTCTATCCACTGAGCCAAACCGGTTCCGGCTATTGTACCCTTTTACCAACCTCTCCCTTTGTCACTCACCACTCCAGTTATCATCACTTGCTAACTATGGATTTTAGTTTTATAGATATATTATTTCTGTACTGGAACAAATAATACCAGTTCTTAATAGCATGTAGGGCATTAGCCAGTTTGCAATCTAACTCAGCACTTTAATCCGTCTTTAAATATACCTAGCTTCTGAGGTCCCCTCAGTAAGTGATATGTTAAAACCTTTAGCACATTATCATTTTATATTTGGCTAATGAGTTTGCCATTTTGAAAATTAAATGTTGATGTTCAGTGTACTGGTACCTACATCCAAGCTGTATCTTTATCCAATGTGGCAACCGTCTTCTATCTGGTTGCATCAGTCTTCTGTAGTTTGGCTGAATGGGGTGTTTTGAACCACTTGACAGATGGCATGTGTTCCAAATGAGATTCCAAATAGAAATGTATCATTGTTTTAGAATATACTACAAATTTTCTGGAATTCCTAATTTATCTCACTAATATTTATTGCTATAATGTTACAGAGAACCGGAATAATCAAACAATGCTCGGAGAGTTTGGAGTCACACTTTATTCACTGGTGGGCTTAGAGAAAATGAATTCAAATTCTAAGCAAGGCTACAAGCAGAACTTCCCTTTTTATTAAAGAGCCAGCCCTATGTGCACTTAATGGTTATCTCACTGCTGGCCTTGAAAACAACACAGTTCTATCCAATCAGAAAATGCCCCTGGCATGGCATTGAGAGTATGGGCATATCTAGTCTCTGGCCTACAAGGTCAGACAGCTAAGTTTATCTTCCTCTTTATTCAAGCAGGCTAGAAATCAAAGTTATGTTTTTAGAATAAGAGTCCATCTAAAAAAACAGCAGAGGATTCCAAACAGTAGTTTTACAAAATAGGGGTTAGCCTTCTCATTTCCGCCCCCCCTTGTCCCACAAGCTTTTCAGCCTTGTGTACAATAACCACGGGATGTTATGTGAAGAGGGGTGACGAAACTCTTTTACTACTTCCTGCTGGAAAGGGGCGACGTCCAAGGGGTTAACATCCAGTTTCTTCCTCTTGAGAGGTTTGTAGGGAATTCTTCTGGCTTGTAGGACCATTTGAAGTTTAAAGGCATCTAGATGGGATGAGATAAAGCGAGTTAACAGATTTAGAAGACATGGTCCTAGGGTTATGGCTATGAGTAGTATTAACAGTGGTCCTGTCAATGGAAGGAGCCATTTCCAGACCTCCCCCCACCCCCCATGCAGCCCATGTCTCAGATAACTCCTGTCTTATTTTTGAAGCTTGATCAGCTAGTTTCTTGGCCCTATCCCTTACAATACCAGACTGGTTAGCATAAAAACAGGATTCTTCCTCAAGGAACAGGAATAGCCCCCCTTTCTCTGCTGTGAGAAGGTCTAGTTCTCTTTGATTCTGGAGAGTAATGGCTGCCAGTGAGTCAATCTGATCCTGTACTGTAACAATACTTTGAGCTATTTCTTCTAAACTGTCATCAAGGTCGAGATTAAGATAGTTCAGTAACAGTAAAATAATTAGCCTTAGCTTCATCTTGTTCCTTTGCTGTGTAGGAAGCAGTGCTTCTGTGTCCTAGCATGGGCAGAAGAGTACTCCTCCTGGGACTAGCCTCGGGTTCCGTCTGCACTCATAAAAAGACAAAATGATAATTATTAGAAAGATAAAAATAATGATTATCTAGAAATACCAGAGCATTTTGCCTTTAAGAGAAGATAAGAAAGATTAGTGTAAGGAAGAATTCAGCAGGGCATTTCTGAATTCTTTGGAGCAGGTTGATCAGCCAGGTCCATTGTCTTCTTGAGGGTGATCCACAGGGGTTGTTCCTGGTCAGAGGTCACCTTCCACTCAGGCTGGGCGTCGCTCAGCTGGTGGGCTGCTTTCACCCGGGAGTGGTGAATCCAGTTGTTCAGTCCTGCAACCTTGAGGGCTGTGGGAGAGGTTAGTATGACTGGATAGGGTCCCTTCCAAATTGGCTTAACGGGCTCTTTTTTTCTAGTCTTTTACCTAAACCTGGTCTCCAGGTTTATAAGGATGTACAGCTGTACCTAGAGAGATGGGTAGTCGATCAGTAACCCATCTGTGGACCTCAAAGACAGTTTTTCCAAGTCCTTGTAGTTGCTTCTGGATTTCTAAGTTTCCTATTTCCCCCAAATCTCCCTTTGGCCGAATTAAGGGAGGGGGTCTACCATATAGAATTTCAAAGGAAGAGAAACCTACCCTGGCCCTCAGGGCACAGAGTACCCGCAGGAGTACAAGAGGCAAGATATCTGTCCAGGGTAGGGTTGTCTCTTGGCACAGCTTAGCCATAGCCTGCTTTAGAGTCCGGTTCATGCACTCTACTTTCCCTGAACTCTGAGGCCTGTAAGCTGTATGTAGGTTCCATCTAATTCCTAAAGCTTTAGTTACCTGTTGTACTATTTCTGCTACAAAGCTGGGCCATTATCAGACCCCATGGTCAGAGGCGTTCCATACCGCGGAATTATGTCCTTTAGCAATGCCTTAGTGACTTCTCTCGCCTTTTCTGTGAGAGTGGGATATGCCTCGACCGAGCCTGAAAAAGTGCAAACAAAGACTAGTAGGTATTTATTTCCTCTGCTAGGCCCTATTCTGTAAAGTCTACTTCTAAGTCCTCAAAGGGAGTTTGCCCGCACCGCTGAACTCCTATCGGTCCCACAGGACCCTGTTTGGCATTGTTCTGCGCACAGAGGGGGCAACACTGAGAAACTGAGGCACACGAGGAAGGAAGATGGGCAATTAGGTAGTATCTACCTAACAAAGCTTCTAGAGCAGTCTTTCCTAAATGAGTAAGTTCATGCTGCTGGAGGACTACCTTATGGGCTAACTGTTCTGGGACGTAGACCTTATGATCTGGGAGTATCCACCAACCTTCTTTTGTTCTCTTGCTCCCTTCTCTCTGAGCCCATTCCTCCTCCTGCAGAGTGTACTTTGGAGGTTCAGGTAATTCGGGAGCCAACATGATCCGTGCCGGTGCTGCTTGTTCTTTGGCATCCTGCTTTGCTGTGGCATCAGCATACTGGTTTCCTTCTGACACTGAGTCTTTCCCTTTCTGGTGACCTTTGCAATGGATGACAGCTATTTCTTTAGGCTCCCAAACAGCTTCTAGTAACTTTAAAATCTCATTTTGATTTTTGATTCCTTTTCCTCCTGCCGTCAGAAGCCCCCTTTCCTTGTATATAGCCCCATGAATATGCAGGGTAGCGAAGGCATAGCATGAATCAGTGTAGATGTTGGCACGCTTATCCTTACTGAGTTCTAAGGCTCTAGCAAGGGCCCAAAGTTCTGCCCTCTGCACAGACCATCCTTCAGGCAGGGCCTGTGCCTCAATTGTCTCAAAGTCTGATACCACTGCATACCTGGCTCGTCTTTTTCCTTCATCTAAGAAGCTACTGCCATCTGTGAACAATACTAAGTCCAGATTCTTTAGGGGCTTATCTGCTTTTTTGAACAGCCTTATTAACAGCCTATAAATCCTGTACCGGGCAGTTATCATTAGTCCCAGACTTTTTGACAGGCAAGAGAGGAGTATTCCATGGTGACTGGCATCTTTAAGGAGTCCCCACTGAAGTAGCCGGTCTAAGTGGACTTGAATTCCTAGGCGTGCATCCCGTGGAATTGGATATTGGCGGATTTTGACAGGCTGTGCCCCAGGCTTTAAGTCAATTAGTATCGGGGCGTGGTCTTTGGCCAGGCCAGGGGGATTTCCTTCTGCCCAGACCAGCAGGAATTCTTCCTCTAATTCAGGCTCTAAAGGTGAGGCCTTTGACTGAGGGGCATAAAATCTCCATTCTTCCTCCAGGGCACTGCTAAGGACAGGATCATTGGAGAAGTCTCTTCACTTAGGCGAAGCTGTGCTGAGCCATTTGGAGCAAAAGTGATTTCTGCCCCCATCTTGGCTAAAAGGTCTCTACCTACCAGAGATACCAGACAGTCTGGCAAGTAGAGGAATTCATGAATTACTCGGTGGCCACCAAGTTGGCATTGGCGAGGCCGGCAGAATGGTCTACGGGTCTGGTCCCCAGTAGCTCCAATAACGGTGACTTCCTTTCCTGAGAGAAGTGCTACTTTCTGTGTGACTACTGAGTGCTCCGCTCCCGTATCAACCATAAAGTCTACAGTCTGGCCCCCAATTTTCATTCTGACCATGGGCTCGTGGGGGCCCAGCTGAAAAGAGCCCGGTCTGTCCTAGTCAGAGTCAGCTGCTGCCAGCCCAATAAGGTCTGCTTCAGGTGGTTCTGATTTATCGCGACTGGGTGGAAAAGGGGACCCTATTTTCTTGCTCTGCCGTTTGGGACATTCATTTTTCCAGTGCCCTGTTTCCTTACAAGAGGCACACTCGTCCCATCTCAGGCTTGCTCTTCCTTTCCCTCCTGATCTGTCTTCTTGCTTCCCTTTTTGGGCTGTCTGGGGCCCTGAACCTCTGAAAGCTGCTGCTATCACATTGGCCCCTCTTTGTATTCTCTTTTCTTCCTCCTTTTTTGCTGCCCTGTCTCGGTTGATGAAAACCTTGTTGGCTATCTCTAGCAGTTCACTAGCATGTTTTTCCTGCAAACCCTTCCAGCTTCTGTAATTTCCTCCTGATATCAGGCTGGGCTTGGCCTACAAAAGCAGCATTTACCATGGTTTGAGTGTCCAGGGCCTCAGGGTTAAAGGGAGTATAGATTCGGTATGCCTCACATAGAAAGCTGCTGGACTTTCATCAGGCTTCTGGAAAACTTCAGAGATTTTAGCCATATTGGTGGGCTTCTTGGCTCCGGCCCTGACCCCCTGGAGGAAAGCCAGCCAATATCTTTCTAGCCTGGTCTTTCCGTCTTCTGAGTTCGGGGACCAATTAGGTTCCTCATCTGGGAGGGTCTCCCTTGCCCATCTGTCTGTGTCTAATGTCCCTGCCGGGGCCTGGGTCTGGAGCCACTTCTGAGCCTCTGTCATTACTCTCATGTGCTCCTCAGTGTTAAACAATTCAAAAAGGAGCTGCTTGCAGTCCACCCAGGTGGGGTTCTGGGTCTGGAAGATCATTTCTAGGAGGTCTACCATGGCCTGAGGTTTTTCAGAATAAGCTGGGGTGTGTTGCTTCCAATTCAGAATGTCACTTGTGGTAAAGGGCTGATAATAATAGACCGGCCTTCCTTCCTGTAAGGTCTCATCTTCACCAAGTACTTGGGCACCCGAATCTCCCTGAGAGGCATCTGATGTGCCTGCTGTTGTCTGGGCCCTTGATCAGCTGAACGCAAGCACCCCCCCAACCGGCTCTGGAGAGCCTGGTTGAGGGGAGACAGAGGGAGACGGTGTTTCCAGACTTTCTGGACCTTCCAGGCTAGCAGGGGGGGCGGGGGGGGAGGGCACGTGGTGCTGCCTGTGGCTCATATGGAGGTGGTAACACTGGTGGGACTTCCTGGGGGGGGGGGTGTCCTGTAGAATAGGGGGTTGAACTTCCTTCTGAGGGACCTGCTTCTCCTCTCCTTCCTGCTTTTCCTTAGCCTGCTCCTGCCCTGCCTGCCTCTTCACTCCTGCTACTAAAACCTTACTCTGTCCCTTCTTACACATGTAGAACCGGATCCAAGGCGACAAGGTTTGAGCAATTTCTAAGCAGCTGTCTATGTAGGGAAACTGATCTGGGTGTCCAGGGTCTCCTGTGACTACATTCCAGACCGCTCTGACCAGTCCTTCATCTAAAGAGTCTTCCGAGGGGCAGCCAACCCCGAAGGCTGGCCATTCCACTTCACAGAATTTCCTCAGTGTTTCAAAATTCATTTTAATTCCATAATCCCAATCAAATCCCTTTTTAAAATTTTTCAACATGCAATTGAGAACAGTGGATTTACTTTGTCTCGAACCCATGATGATCAGTGGGGCAAAACAGACAAGGGAGGGGGTGACCTGTTTTCACAGATCCTCACTCAGATGCCCGTCTGGCCACGTTCCTTGGGAGCTTAGATTCGTCTTAGCTAAGGTGCACCCGTATAAAACCCGGGCCTGGTCACCTCCATGTGGGGGTGAGTCACCATTGTGCCATATGACGAATCATGGAACCGCAGGTTGGGTCCCACTCGGACTCCGTAACCGAAGTCGTGGAGCCACACAAAGGAGAGGAGAGGGCAGGCCCCCTCCCTCCACACTCACACACTTAACCAGACATTCACTCAGAGTTTAAACAACAATCCACCCAATTCCTGATTAATTTGCCTGAGGAAGCCGTATAGCTTCCGGGGAGGTGATTAAGCTCCCCCTTCCACTCACTTGGAGTGGGCTGAACTGACGGGGCCCCTACCTTACCGATTCTGTCGACAGGTCCAGAAGTGTCTGTCCACTCTCTCCAGATGCCAGCCGGGTCCTGGGCTGAGGTCCGGGAGCGCCCAGAGTCCCCCAGTTTAATTCTGCTAATTCAGCAGAGCAGCGCCTCCAGGAGGCCTGTCCAGCGCCCCCGGGCCCCAAACCCGGTTCACTCACCAGAGGCTAAAAAGCCAAGCATGGGTTGGTTTTCCCAGAATCTCAGGGAACCAATAATGTTACAGAGAACCGGAATAATCAAACAATGCCAGAGAGTTTGGAGTCACACTTTATTCACTGGTGGGCTTAGAGAAAATGAATTCAAATTCTAAGCAAGGCTACAAGCAGAACTTCCCTTTTTATTAAAGAGCCAGCCCTATGTTCACTTAGTGGTTATCTCCCTGCTGGCCTTGAAAACAACACAGTTCTATCCAATTAAAAAATGCCCCTGGCATGGCATTGAGAGTATGGGCATATCTAGTCTCTGGCCTACAAGGTCAGACAGCTAAGTTTATCTTCCTCATTATTCAAGCAGGCTAGAAAGCACAGTTATGTTTTTAGAATAAGAGTCCATCTTAAAAAAACAGCAGAGAATTCCAAACAGTAGTTTTACAAAATAGGGGTTAGCCTTCTCAGTACTACTTATTGTTCATTGGTCAATAACATATAAACTATATTAGGTAATAAATACATATTCTTAAATTATGGCTTGGAGGTAGTTTATATTCTAATATCATTTAATAAAACATTAATTCTGTATCTGGAAGACAATGTAGATATTTAAATTAATAAAGTAAAAATCGTTTAAAATTCCATGCTTAATCAATTCTATGAAATCCAAATTAATTAATATTACTTTTCAGACCTCCACCATTAACATACATTTCTACTTTGCCTTTTTCACATAAATCTACTCTTAGATCATTGGCAAATTGTTGATTTAAAACCGGATCATATTTATATAGAAATGACCATTAATAATAGCACTTTATACAGGTGATAAGCAATATTTCCTAATTTTATATAAATGTAATATAATAAAGTGTTTTTGAAAGATAGATGTAGTGAGAGTCAAAATTAAATGGAGCCTACTTATAAAAAAACAAAAGGGATTTTGGTCATTTATATGCATCAGGTACATATCACTTAATTCAAGAAAAATTCATCCTATTAAGTGTACAACAAAGAGTAATGCACAAAAGACTTAAAATGTTAATTTGTGTATTTAGGTCTATGTGTATTTTAAATGCAGTTCTGCACAATTGGATTCCAAATAACACTACAGTCACAGCATTTGCTGTGTTCTGGGAACACATTCTGAATCTTCCTAAATTGTTGACTGTCCTCACAACGGTTATTACACTATCGTACTGTCCATCTAAACTTCTATATTGCCTAATCTGTCCATTTACGTCTCTGTTTACAGTCTGTTTCCATATTGGCTAGTGCTATAGTTTATGTTCTTACTTATTATATATTGATATTGATATGGGATTTTTAGATTGGAACACGTGGTGTTTCCCGGGGCAGGATGGCTTCCCCGGGCTCTTTGTCCGGAATCGAAGAATAAAACTATGGACGGAAGATGGTATAGCAAAGGTGGAAATTTATTAAAGAACAAGCACAGACTCCCATGTGGGGATGGGAGAAAGAGTCCCATCGAGTTCCTTTTTCCTCAGTTTATAAAGGCTGCAGTTTTATGCCTCCTTATCCTTTCTGATTGGCCACTATTCCCCTTTGATTTGGTTACTATAGCAACTCGTGAGCTCAAAGGTCAAACCTCACATGGGACGTGTGAGGCCCTCCTCCCCTCCTCCCTCATTGTTCCATTTCCTTTGGGCTTTCTTCCTCCTTCTTTATTTTGTAAATATAGATCTTTTGCTACTCCTAGTTCCCTTATATTATGGAATTGTAACTGCTGCCTCTCCCAACTCCCTTGTCTTATGGAAATGTACCCTTTTATAACTCTGTAGCCCTTAATTTTAAAAATTCACTAAACCTGCCTATTTTACCCCTAAAACTTCCTATTTCAAGATTATCACCACTTTATAAATTCCATTGCCATATTCATTATCATATAATTAAATACTTAATGTAATACATCATAGAGACAATATCTAATTACTTGATTATTTAAAATTATTTGTTATTAGTCCATTGGACATAAATTATCTCTCCCCTCTCTCTCTAGCTCTCTCATGCTCTCTCTCTATATAAGTATATGTGTATACAAATATATATATTTTTCTTCTACACACAGAGTTTGGAAATAAATTGGCCTCCTGCAATGATTTTTTGCAGATTTGTCCCCATTTAAATGCAAATGATATTATGGATGATAAGTATTAATCTAATATATATATGTATATATATATATACTATATAAGTCTAAGTGACAGGACTACTGGATGACCAGACGACTGGATGACCAGACGACCGGATGACTGGCCGGTAGGTATGACGCTCACTGACCACCAAGGGGCAGACAGTCAATGCAGGAGCTGACCCCTGGTGGTTAGTGTGCTCCCACAGTGGGAGCACTGCTCAGCTGACAGATGGGCGCCAGGCACAGGGCTCATGGCTGGTGAGTGCAGCTGTGATGGCATGAGCCTCTCCTGTGGACACTCCCCCGGTGAGCCCCCACAGCGGCAGGTGCAGTGGGGCCAGGATGAGTGGGAACGGTGTGGCGCCCAGGGTTCGGGCTCCTTCCCAGCTGCCTGCTGCTTCGCGCACCATCCCATGCTGTGCAGGATCCACTCAGACAGTGGGCTGGAGCCTGACGACCTGGCAGGTAAGGCCGGGCTGTGGCAGCGTGGGGATCCACTGATCCCTGCAGGCCAAGCTGAGGGACCCCACTGATGCAGGAATCTGTGCACGGGGCCTCTATCATTTATATAGAAGTCTTTACCTAGGACTATTTTGGAAGTTAATAGTGCTTATTAACTTCCGATTTCTCTTCATTGCCACATATTCAAGTTACTTCAGGATCCTAAAGTAATTTTCATTGCCAAGTGTTTTTGTTTATTTGTTTGTTTGTTTGTTTTTTTCTGGCAACACTTGAAAATAAAATGTTGCTTTTTTTTTCTTTTCTTCCAGATAAAATTTTTAAATTAGGCATTTATCCAACATGATCAAGACTTTATCAAAATAAAGAACATCAAATTTGGTGAAGGAGCAACTATTGGTGCAATGCAGTTAAAGTGATCAGAGAGATGGTAATGACTCACCATTCCTGGAGCACACAGTTAATGAAGTAAAAAACATTACACAACTGTCAGTGTGATGAATATTATGAAGGAAAGGTCACAGACACTAATTAATAGATGTTTATAGCAAAAAGATGTAGCCCACTCTTGGGGTATTTTGACACTTGAAAGCTAAGGAATGAACAGAAATTACCCATGGGGCCTGAAGGGAGAGATGAGGAAGGAAGACAGAATTCTGAGGATGGGAAGGGCTCAGCATGATACCTGATGTCCACTGTGATGAGAAAAGGGAGGGAGCAATGAGATGAGGCTGGAGACATAGGAAGCGCCTGTCTGTGTGTGAGAAAGGAAAAAAATATATATATCTTTCTCCCTAATCTGGGAAGGTAGGTAAAATTTTTAAAATAGGCATATTATATGATCAGATCTCTATTTTTAAAAGCTTCTGGGCAAGTTTATAAGCATAATGAAAGACAAGGCAGGCAGATCAGGTCTGGACTAGGGTGGTGGAGAGACTTAACATAAAAACCCTACTAAAAATATGAACTCTTCTTTACTACTGAAATATTTCTTAAGACAATAAAAATAACATTTTTCAATTAAATTATTTTTATTTTCTTGAAAGCCTTAAGTACTTTTTGTAAGTTATATATAAATCTATCATGAATACTATAAATTATCTTCAATACGCAGATGAAAAAAAATTGTATCATTATGAGGTTCTGACATTCTCAAGTTTTAAAGCAGTTATTTAATTGAGAATTAGCTTTAACTTTTTATTTTGAAAAACTCTAAATATATATAAAAATATCTATCATAATAAAAACATAGTATGCTAAAAAATAAAAGCATAATATGCTAATTAGACCGGATGTTCTTCTGGACAATGCCAGAGCTGTAAGGGAAGCCCGGGTCCCGGGTGCCAGAGGGAAGCCAGTGCTGGCAGCCGGGGGAAGAAGGCCTACTCTTGCATGAATATCATGCATCAGGCCTCTAGTAATAGTATCACAAAGCCCTGTTAGGCAGGTTAATGTATTTTCAATTTATGGTCCCTACTCAAGTTTGACCTTCTTCAAAATTAGTTCCAAGAAAATTGTGGACTTCATGTTACTTCACAGATAGATATTTCAGAATGTATCATTAAGATATAATGATTGTTTTAAGGAAATATAGCTGTAATACTAATTTTTCAACTAGAAACTATCAACATTCAAAAAAATATATTCTTAACTTTCTATTCAGTCTTAAAATTTTTTCAAATTATTACATGAGTGGAGTTTTTGGGTTAATTGAATCATATTTTAAATTAATGATATGTACATCACTAATATAAAGTATCCTCCTTTACTCTCTTTTCCTTCCTTCCAACTTATATTGGAGGGACTGTTTTGCTTGATTTGTGTGTCATTTATATTTTCCCCTGGTATAGATATTACTGATTCTAACCTATGATATCACTGCACATACTTTATAGATTCTTATATTTCTATAGTACATTGGCCAGGAGAGCAAGAAGCCTTCATCAGATTGATGTTTGAGCTTTTTGGAAAGAATTTCTCATGATCTTGTGTATTCCCATAAAGAGGCACACATTATCTCTGTTATTTTTGACTCTGTTATTTTTGGAGCCAGTGATCATTAATTAGAACCATTATTTCATTGGTATTATAAAATAGTGACATGCTTTCTAGCATCCTTCTTCATTTATTAGTCAGAATAGTTCTATAAAAAGAAAATCAAACATTAATATTTGATTGCACTAAGATAAAATTTATAAAAACTTCATAAAATAAAGGTAGGATAAGTGTTTGAGTCTTTTCTTTCAAGTTTGCCAACTTGCAGTTTATTTGGTATGTAAGGGAAACTATACAATTCTTGAAATTATAACATTTAAGTCACAACTCTTCATTTGTTTGTGGATATGTCTTTCTTATGCAGGGGCCTAAAAATGTAGTAATTCTGAACTCAGCAAACTATGTCCACAGTTGAGTATTCTTGCAATGTACAGGAGAGCCAGAGTATTTTTTTTATACAACTGAGAAATGCAGTGCTGTTTTTTCTGAGTTAGTATAGCCAAAATAATTCAGATAATGAAAGTTTTGGTGAAGGAGCACATGCTATATGTATTGTGAAAATGTTATATGAATGCATCTATATGTAAAAATTATTCAGCTGAATGGTTCCTATTATACTTAATGATGTATAATTCTAATCCATGTAAGGTATATGAACTATGCTTTTATATGGTTTGCATTCACAAATCTTTTGAAAGCTATATTATACTCTTTCATGTTTTTTAAAACTATTGTCATTATTATTTCATATTCTTGTGTAAAATTTTCCATACACTAGCATTACATATGAATATAACTTTAATGAATGATCTTCCATTAAACAATCTTGAACTTAAATAGACATGCTTCCTTTTACTGAATTGCCTTTTTTTATGTGTATCTCAGTACTATAATTTAAGTCAAATTATAGTTTCCAAGCAGCCAAATATCCTCCTAAGCACTGTTTCACTTGAACATTTAACAGGTTATATTATAAAACTAATATCAACCCATTTCATTTTGATGTTAAGAGTTGGAAGCATTTTTTATCTTTCCAAAAAGGTTTAAGGTATTTTTAAATCTCAGCAATTGTATTTTCTTGCTTCCACAGTTGAAACTGGCCATGCATCTGATGACATTCTTTTTAAACCTGGATTTAGTCTTCAGCTATATGCCACAACGTTATGCTTATCACTTAGAACTGAGACTTGTAAAACTTATTATGGCTTAATCTTTCATAAAATTGATTTATCTTCTCCATCATCAATCGACCTTTATTTCCTCACCATATGTGTTGTATAGGTTTATGTACCATTTTCCTATATGTATGTGGGTATAGCAATTGAATCTGGAAATGCTTCATTTTTTAAAAGATCTAGTTATAGCTGAAATATGAAAGAGCTACGCAGAGCCACATATTGAGTAGCTTAAAAATTAAATGACAGTTACTATTATCTACACAGTACCTACCAATTTTGCCCTACCTCTAGTCACTAAAATATACTCATTAAAAAATAATCATTATTACGTAGGTAAAAACTGCTTCTCAGGGCAAAACCCTATCTTTCTAATGTTGAGTCCCTGCCTTTTTTTTTGTTTTCCTCTTCCAATGGTATGAACTTTTTCCCAAATAAAACATGATTCTGAATATTTACACTGTTCTGACAGAATTTAAAGTTTAAATGTTTTAAATGATGAGTCTCTTATAAAGACTTCTCATTTAGATTAATTAAAGAAGTGGCCAATATATTATATACCTAAAGCAGAATGATTTATTGAATGTCCTGCTCAGTACTAAATTATAGAAAAGTTGGTAAAATTTTATTTTAAGTGTAACTTTGAAATTCATTTCCATAGCTGGAAGTTTGGAGAAAAAATATGAACTGACACCATTTTCTTGATATCTGTCAGGGAGTTGGCTATTGACATTAAAAAAGAAGACTACTCTGTCTTTCCAAATAATAGAAATCATTTTTATATTTTAAAATTAAAGCCATTTACTAGAAAGCCTTTGAAAAGGGTGTTTCTACAGATTTTAAATACACATCAGAAAGGTAAGTGATCATTCCAACTGATGATAGAAGCATGGAGACATTTATGCCAATGCAGCTGCTTTATAGGGATCTTGCCACTGGGCCACCATTAAATTTAAAGTTGGCTTTGATTATAAATGACAGTTTTTGAGAATTACCCTGGCAATTATTTTAATTGCACTAGATTTCTAAAAGTTAAAATAAAATATTACTCCTTATCCAAATGCTTATTCATTTGATATTTTATTACTTGAAGATAACTTTTTAAAGTTTAAGGCATATGAGAATGGAAAATACTAACAATACACTTATTTTGCAACTTAAAAATTCAAAATTTATAGGAAACTGTATATAGGACTTAAGGATATTTTGAAACAACTTTAATTGAAAAGGTATATAGCCATTGCCACCTGGCCAGTGTGGCTCAGCAGTTGAGCTTCAACCTATGAACCAGGAAGTCATGGCTCGATTCCCCCTCAGGGCACATGCCCAGATTTCGGGATTGATCCCAAGTTGAGGGTGTGAAGGAGGCAGCTATCAATGATTCTCTCTTATCATTGATGTATCTATCTCTCCTTCTCTCTCCCTTCCATTCTGAAATTAATAAAAAATATATTAAAAAATAAAAGAAATGGTATATAGCAGCTACATTTTTTAAAAAATGCGTGTCCTGATTTAATTAATAATCTTAGCAGTGTTTGAAAAAAGGGAGAAAGTTTGAAAAAAAAAAATAACTATGCTGGATCTACATTATTGTGAAATGATCAGTTTATACTGAGCTAGCCAAAACTTAAAAGCTTAAGTAAGACAAGCACTCAATGTATATTTATTCATGGTGGGTTTGATCTTTGTATACTATATGCTGATACCCACAAGACACTGTTTCTTATAAGCAATACTTTCACTAAGTGTTGTTGTTTAATAGTTTTGTAGTAGGAAGTTAGGCATGAGCAGATTAAGAACCATAGGCCAGGCACAGAAGGTCACCAGGGTGGAAAGCAATGGACAAAACTGGGCTGGGACCCCACCCCTAGGGTGACCTTTACTCCCCCAGCACATAGCTAGTCATGTGGTTTAGACCTCCTGACCTTTCACATTGCTGGTCATATGGTTCAGACCCTCCCCTGAGCTTTTCACCCCTGGCATGTCCTTAGTCATGTGGGTTAGACACCTATAGAGAGGAAACAAGGGGGCCAGAGAATAGCAAATAGCCCCCATATAAGCCCTGAACACTCCCTTAAGCATTATTTATTGCTCCCTAGAGCTAACAAACATCTAGATAACAAACGCCCAAAAAAACAGCAAGGCCAGGCATGGCAAGGCCATGAGTGATTCAGGACTAGCTATGATAACTAATGACCCCTTGCCCTGGCAACAACCAATCATTGGAGACCAACCCTAAAAAAAAAAACACACCTGGAAAGTTGATAAATATCTATTGAGATCTACCCTTGGACCTCCCCTAAGATCCCACTTTTAGAGAGGGGATAAAAGCCTTTAGGACAGAGGACCCAGTGAGCCCCTACTTTCCCTCTCTTTCTCTCAAGCATGCACCACCTTATTTCCCCAGGCACTATCTCTCTCTCTCTTGCTCCCTCTGGAACACACCTGTATCTTCCTCCCTCCCCTTCCCCCAGGTGCATTATCTCTGCTTTCTTTCTCCTAAGCTTCAAGTGCCTTCTTTTATATATATACTAGAGGCCCGGTGCATGAAATTTGTGCAGGGGGAAGGGAGGAGTGTGTCCCTCAGCCCAGCCTGCACCCTCTCTAATCTGGGACACCTCTCACAATCCAGGACTGCTGGTTCCCAACTGCTCGCCTGCCTGCCTGCATGATTGCCCCTAACCGCTTCTGCCTGCCAGCTTGATCACCCCCTAACCAATCCCCTGCCAGCCTTATTGATGCCAAATTGCTCCCCTGCCAGCCCGATTGCCCCTAACTTCCCTCCCCTGACAGCCTGGTCACCCCTAACTGCATTCCCCTGCTGGCCTGGGTTCCCTCAAACTGCCCTCCACTGCAGGCCTGGTGCCCCCCAACTGTCTTCCCCTGCAGGCCTGGTCCCCCCCAACTGCTCTCCCCTGCAGGCCTGGGTCCCCCCCAACTGCCCTTCCCTGCAGGCCCAGTCGCCCCCAACTTCCCTCCTCTGCCAGCCTGGTCGCCCCTAACTGCCCTCCCCTTCAGGCTTGATCACCCCAAACTGCCCTCCCTTGCAGGCCTGGTCCCCCCTAACTGCCCTCCCCTGCAGGCCTGGTCCCCCCCAACTGCTCTCCCCTGCAGGCTTGCATCCCTCCCAACTGCCCTTCCCTGCAGGCCCTGTCCCCCCCAACTTCCCTCCTCTGCCGTCCTGGTCACCCCCAACTGCCCTCCATTGCAGGCCTGGTTCCTCCCAACTGCCCTCCCCTGCTGGCCATCTTGTGGCAGCCAAACTGTGTGCACATGGGGGCAGCCATCTTTGATCACAGCCATCTTGTGTGTTGGAGAGACAGTCAATTTGCATATTACTCTTTTATTAGATAGGATACTAGAGGCCTGGTGCACAAAATACATGCATGGGGGGTGTCCCCTCAGCCCAGCCTGCACCCTCTTCAATCTGGGACCCTGTGTGGGGATGTCCAACTGTGGGTTTAGGCTCGATCTTGGGGTTCAGGCCTAGACTAGCAGTCAGACAACCCTCTCACAATCCTGGATTGCTGGCTCCTATTGCTCACCTGCCTGCCTGCCTGGTCACCCCTAATTGCCCCCCCCCACCTGCCAGCCTGATCACCCCTTACTGCCTCTGCGTTCCAGCCTGATTGCCCTAACTGCCCCCCCTGCCGGCCTGGTTGCCCCCCAACTACCCCCTCCCTGCCAGCCTGATCACCTCTCACTGCCTCTGCATGTCAGCCTGATTGCCCCTAACTGCCCCCCCGCAAGGTCACCCCCAACTGCCTCCTCCCTGCCAACTTCGTTGCTCCTAACTGTCCCCCCCACTGGCCTGTTCACCCCTTACTGTCCCCCCCAGCTGGACTGGTCACCCCCAACTGCCTGCCCCTGCCAGCCTATTCACCCCTCACTGTCCCCCCACCAGCCTAATTGCCCCCAAATGCCCCCCCTGCTGGCCTGGTCACCTCCAATGGCAGCCCCCCACTGGCCTGTTCACCCCTAACTGTCCCCTCCCGCTGACCTGGTCACCTCTTACTGCCTCCCCTACTGGCCTGGTCACCCCCAACTACCCCCCTCTGTCGGCCTGGTTGCCCCTAACTGCCCCCACTTCTGGCTTGATCGCCCCTAACTCTCCCCCCACTAGCCTGGCCCCCCTCCAACTGCCCCCCCTGCTGGCCTGGTCACCCCTCACGGTCCCCCCGCCTGCCTGGTCACCCCACACAGCCTACTGTTCAGTCATTCGGTCATCTCTCACTAACCCCCCGCCAGCCTGGTCTCTCCAGGCAGCCTGCTTGTTCAGTCATTTGGTCGTTTCTCACTAACCCCCACTGCTGGCCTGGTTGTAGGCAGCCATCTTGTGAGGGCACGACAGTCAATTTGCATATTACCTCTTTATTATATAGGCTATACATATATACATTTATATTATATTTATATTATACTTATTGACTTCAGAGAGGAATGGAGAGGGAGAGAGAGATAGAAACATCAATGATGAGAGAGAATCATTGATCGGCTGCTTCCTGCAGGCCCCTACTGAGGATCAAACCCACAACCTAGGCATGTGCCCTTGACTGTAATCGAACCTGGGATCCTTCAGTCCACAGGCTGATGCTCTATCCACTGAGGCAAACCAGCTAGGACAAGTGCCCTTCTTTTTGCTTTTGTAACTGTTCCCACGCAGCCCAGCTGGCTCACTTCCTCCACCTCTGTGACTTTCAAAGTAAACTTTCACTTGTATTTGAGTTCCTTGACTCTGAATTCTTTTCTACTCAAAACTCAGAAACTGAGATGCTGAACCATGCTCCAAGATCTGGTGCCATTCATCACTAATACTTTTATCTTTTTATGTGATCATGATATCATTAAAAAAGATTTTTGAGATAAATGTTGTACTTGTCATCTATTGCATGTAATACATAATCAAACAAGATATATTGATAAATCAATGGGAAAATACTGTTTTTCTTGAAATTCTTAACTTAATATCTATGATAATAAAACATAATATGCTAATTAGACTGGACATCCTCCGGACGACCTTCCCTGTGAGGGAAGCCCGGGTCCTGGGTGCCAGAGGGAAGCTGGTGCCAGCAGCCGGGGGAAGAAAGGCCTATTCTTACACAATTTTCATGCTTCGGGCCTCTAGTATTTTATAAACTTTTGGAAGTCTGAAATTGTTCAAGAGACTCTTGAGAGTCTAAAACTGAGCATATAAGAAGAAACATGTAACATGATATCATGATACAGTACATATTTACTGTATTATACATTAGCAGCTTCAAGATGACCAAAGGACATTAAGAGTTTATATAAAACAACTATGGAAAACAAATTAGTTTGGGGGGGGCAACAAGATGATAGCTGTCATAAATTTTTTTGTAGTTTTGTGTTGTCAAGCCATATGCTAACAGCTGAATAATTAGAATCCTGCAAGGAATCAAATTATTTATCGTTTGACAAACCAGTAGAAAGTGATAACAAGAAAAGACGAGTGCCACATTGAGTGACTTTTCTGAAAATATCAGATATCTATTTTAAAGAAAGTCAGAATATAAAAAGAAAAATTAATAAAAGTATTACTTAAGAAATATAAAGGGGTTTCATTTTGTGCTCTGGTTTATTGGAAGTTTCTTTACATAAAATAGACATATAATAAATGGAATATATTGTGGGGGAGAGAGGAGTGAGGTTGTAAAATGGCTTAAGGATTAAATCTAGCAAAATCTCCATAATTTACTGCAGACTTATTACAGTATGTTATAGAAGAGGTCCGGTGCACGAATTCGTGCATGGATGGGGTCCCTTGTCCTGGCTGGTAATTGGGGCCGATTGGGGCTGTCTCACCCAGTTCTGATTAGGGCAGGCTGGCCAGGGGGAGAGACTGCAGAAGGTTGGCTAGCCAGGGGGTGGGACAGAGGGAGGTTGGCCAGCTGTGGGAGGTTGGCTGTGGGAGTGCACTGACCACCAGCAGGCAGCACCTTCATTGAGTGTCTGCCCCCTGGTGGTCAGTGTGTGTCATAGCGACTGGTTGACCGGTCATTCAGTCAACTGGTCATAACAATCGCTTTGGCTTTTATATATATAGATGTTGCAACACTTCACTGGAGTCTGATTTTCATAAGTATGGGAAACAGAAGTATCGATGTTTATTCATTAGACACACACACATACACTTCTAAGGTTATAAAATTAATACATTTTCAGAAATATTTTTCTCTCTGGATAATTGCAATTATATACTCTAAGTTATTATATCCACATTAAAAATAAATAAAAATACTAGAACCTAAAACATTCCATGGTTCTGTGAGTTTACTGTTCTGTTCTTCTGGTTTTGTCAAGACTTACTTATGTAGCTGCACTCAGCTAGTAACTTTACTAGCATGAGGGGGTCTCAAAGGGCCTCACTAGCATGTCTTGAATCTTTGTAGAGTGGGGAGGCTTCTATCTGTATGTGGTCTTTCATAAACACCACTTCACATGATGGCAATAGTATTCCTAGAAACCAAGAGTAAAAAAAGCTGAAAGTACTTCTGAGGTTACCACATTCTGTTATTCAAAAAAAGTCAAGGATGGAGAAACAGATTCTATATCATTGGGGCAGGCTACAAAATATCATGCCCATGTTTCTCAATCTGCCACACAAACTCATAAAAAATTGTGAAAAATTACCTGATACAATAGCTATGTATCAAAAATAGAGGTACAATCACATTAAAATGTTAACAAGCATTTATTTAAAAGACACAATTGGATTCAAGTTCTGTTATCTGCACTAGCTCTGTGAAGTTGGGCAATTTAACAATTATCAGATAATTCATGCTTCAATGGGCATAACACCACTTTCACAACATTGATATGATTCATATTGTTGTAATTAACCTAGCTACTAATTAACAGGATAAGAGCAAAGAGAAGGCCAAACAGACTCATGCCCAGTAAAGTATGGGTGAAATAGGGACCACACTTGCCTGTCACTCACACCTGGGGAAAGGTAATTGGCCAGAATAAGCATGGCCACTGCAAGGGCGCAAAATTTGAGATACTTAATCTCCTAAACAAAGGAGTTCCCTCTCTTGCTTATGCCTGACCCCTGGCCTGTGAAACTCAAACTCCTCTGTTCTGCAGTTGCCTACATGACCCACAGCCTGTGGACCCCACACAATGGACTACAACTAGCCTGATGTGACATTGGACCCTACTCTACCACTGAACAGAAACTCTGGACACTGGCTTTGCTTTTAGCTCTGCTGAATCCCCAACTTTACCTCTCCCAGGACTGGTTTAAGGGAAATGAAACCAAGAAATAATAGTTCTACATAAATAAAGCTTTCTACCACATCTCACTTTCCTGTGGGGGCATCCAGAAATTCTTATTCCAGTTGTACCCCAAGAACCCCATTTCCACTAGCAGAGGAGAAGGGAAATCTATACCTATCTCCAATAACAAGATGATTATATGAAATGTTCTATGTAAAGCCTTTAGTAGAGTATTTAGCATATAGTATGAACTCCAAAATAATAGCAATAATTATTATTTAATTAATTTGGAGCTGAGTTGGTTTCTGTAGGGTATAACCAGAGAGCAGTTATCATTATTTTTTAATAATTAAGTCTTTTAGCAAATCTTCTTTACTCCTATCCTTCACCTCACTCATTACCTTGAGTAGACCACATAGAATTTTCTGGTTTCTCTCAGACATTGGCAAAGTCTCATCATAGGTATCTATATATATAAAAGGCTGTGTCCATTCATCCAACCGTTAGCTATGATGCACACTGACCACCAGGGGGAAGATTCTCAACACTGTCATGATGAGCACTGGCCATTTAAAAATGGCACCGTAGACCTGGCTCCGACAAACCAACACTTGGTTTGTCTTCTCCCTAGTGACTAGCCTCCTTAGAGTTTCTTCAGCCTAGGAACCTGACTTGCTTTATAGCCAGGTGCAAACATTTTACAGTTCAACCAAATGTTTGTGTTTTCCAGTGCCTCATCTCATTTGATCCTCACAGAAGTCCTGAAGTAGGTAGATAGAAGACTTGGTAGAATCCTATTTTCTTTTCATTAGCCAGAAAATGGTGATGTAGAAAATTTAGAAACTTGAGCTGACTGAAAAGAAGTAAGAAATGGTGGAACTTGAAAATG